>NC_044306.2:160042782-160354732 GCF_007474595.2 Lynx canadensis
AAGGTGAGAAAAGACTGCTTTAACATGACTCTACTTAATGTAGAGAACAAATTTGAGAAATAAGTCATAGTGGGCAGGGAGGGCCTGAAAGGACTTTATTTAGAAAAATGAAAGTATGTATTAAGAGAATATGTGTATTATACCTTATATTTAACAGAATGTAGGTTGTAAATATCTTTAAATATTAAATCATGATGTGGAGGAGTTTTTTCATTTATGTTCCCCCCGAAATAACTAAATGACTACCCAATTTAAGACTGATAAATTCCCATTTGACTTCTACAGAATGATCATAAAGAGGGTGGTTATTTTTGCAAAAAATATGCAAAGGTTCCTTCAGTTTTCTCATGGGTCTCTATTTTCCTTTGATATTCATATCAGTTTCTTTTGAGGCATTCTTCTAGTTATTACAGCTATGTAACAGATTACCCCCAAAATTTAGTGGCTTAAAATAACAACACCTACCTTAATACATTCTCCCTCTGCTAAATACCATATTCTGTGAAAATGCTCTCTTCTCTACCTAGCTACTACATTAGTGCAGAAGCAGCTCAGTAACGAAACTTAAATGGCGGACTCCTTAATAAGCAATCTGAGCAGAGCACAATGGGGACAGCTTGTCACTGCTCCACTTGTCATCCACTGGAGCAAAGACTGGGGGCTAGGATCATCTGCCAGCCTGCCATTCATATGTTTGGCACCTGGGCTGGGAAGACTCAGCTGGAAGCCAAAACAGCACAGACTCCTCAGGCTTCTTTCTCTCTCTCTCTCCCTGGTCTCAACACATGGTCTATCCAACATAGTGGCTTCAGGTGACTGGATTTTACACATGGCACCTCAGGGCCCCTGAGAGAGAAGGCTGAAGCCACATCACTTTTTACAACCTAAGCTGGAAAGTCACACAGTATCACTGTTCTGCCATGTTCTATTCCTTTGAAGTAAATCTCTAAAGCCAGTCTATTTCAAGAGAAGAGGCATAAAGATCTACCTTTTATGGGAGAAGTATCAAAGAATTTGTGGACATGTTTTAAAATTACCAAAAGTGTCTATCATGTCATCTTCTTTGTTGATTTTCTCTTCTGATTTTTGACTGATTCAACTCTGCCAGATCCATTTGTCATTGGTTCTGTGTAAATTTGGTGTCAGGTCCATGAGGGCTAGGATTTTCATCCGTCTTATTCAGGCCTAGTCTCCAATACCTACCTAGTACTGCTACAGGGAAGGTGCCCAATAAATATTTGTTGAATTAATGACTGATTCAGCAGTTCTCCAATATTAATTTAGTCACCTTCAAGAAATCCCACATCCTTTATATGATTTGCAATTTTACTCTGCAACTAGTTTTCCTTGTCATTTATTGTATTGTATTGTCTGAAGTTAACAACATGAGGCAATCAGCAAGAGACTAGTTTTTTAAAATGTTGATAAGATGAGCAGAGATAAAAGCTAATCCTTCCCAAAGATATTGAAATGGGGGATTAATACTGTAAGTGTTCATTTCATTTTGGGAGGAGCATAAGGAGCTCTGTTATCCACATGAAAGCTCATAAGTGCAAGAGCCCAGATAATGAAGACTTAAATAATAAGGACTCCTAGAATACCTTTGAGTAAGTCAAAATGTCTCCTCACTTCAGGCTTTCCAATTGCAAAAAGGCATTACCTCCCAAGTTTTAGCTTGTTGATGATTTTAGGACTTAGAATTTTAGATCAGGGTCAAAGATATACATGGGCAGATATTTATAACCTATAATAACAAAGTTAAAATTAACAATAATCAGTATCACATTTCTTGATTTCAAACTATATTCCAAAGCTATAGTAATCGTAACAGGATGGTGTTGACATAAAAACAGACACACAGATCAATGGAACAGAAAACAGCCCAAAAATAAACACACACATATATGGCCAATTAATTTACAATAAAGGAGCCAAGAATATATAATGGGAAAGGACAATGTCTTCATTAAATGGTATTGGGAAAACTGGACAGCCACATGCAATAGAATACAACTGGACCACTATTTCATACTATACACAAAAATCAACTCAAAATGGCTTAGAGACTGGAATGTAAGACTTGAAACGATAAAACTCCTACAAGAAAACATAGACAGTAAGCCCCTTGACATCAGTCTTAGTGATGATTTTTTTTGGATCTGATAGCAAAAGTAATGGCAACAAACACAAAAATAAACTGGTAGGACTACATCAAACTAAAAAGCTTCTGCACAGCAAAGAAAACCATCAACAAAATGAAAAGGCAAGCTACCAAATTAGAGAAAATATTCACATATCATATATCTAATAATGGGTTAGTACCCAAAATATATATAAAGAATTCATACAACTCAATATAAAAAAAAAATCTGATTTTAAAAAATGGCCAGAGGGGCGCCTGGGTGGCGCAGTCGGTTAAGCGTCCGACTTCAGCCAGGTCACGATCTCGCGGTCCGTGAGTTCGAGCCCCACGTCGGGCTCTGGGCTGATGGCTCAGAGCCTGGAGCCTGTTTCTGATTCCGTGTTTCCCTCTCTCTCTGCCCCTCCCCCGTTTATGCTCTGTCTCTCTCTGTCCCAAAAATAAATAAACGCTGAAAAAAAAAAAAATTTTTAAAAAATGGCCAGAGCATCTGAATAGATATTTTCCAAAGTCATACAGATAGCACGCACATGAAAAGATGCTCAATATCACTAATCATGGGGGAGATGCAAATCAAAACCATAATGAGATATCACTTCCTACCAGTCAGAATGCCTATTATCAAAAAGACAAGAAATAACAAGTGTTGGTAAGGATGAGGAGAAAAGGGAACCTTTGTGCACTGTTGGTAGGAATGTAAATTTATGCAGCCACTATGGAAAGCAGTATGAAGGTTCCTCAAAAAATTACAAATAGAACTACCACATGATCCAGCAATTCCACTTCTCAGTATTTATCCAAAGAAAACGAAAACACAAACTCATAAAGATCCCCCACATTCACTGCAGTATTATTTACCATAGCCAAGACATGGAAACAATCTAAATGTCTATCTATGGATGAATAAATGAAGAATATGGTGTGTGTGTGTGTGTGTGTGTGTGGTATATATACTATATTATATATATATATATATGATACACATACACATATATATATAATACACATACACATGGAATACTATTCAGCCATTAAAAAGAATGAAATCTTGCCATTTGAGACAACATGGATGGACTTGGAGGATATTATGCTAAGCAAAATAAATCAAACAGAAAAAGGGATGATCTCACTTATATGTGGAACCAAGTTCATGAATATAGAGAATAGATTATGATTGCCTGGAGTGAGGTGAGGGGAATAAGTGGGAGAGGGTTAAAAAGCACAAATTTCCAGGGGCGCCTGGGTGGCGCAGTCGGTTAAGCGTCCGACTTCAGCCAGGTCACGATCTCGCGCTCCGTGAGTTCGAGCCCCGCGTCAGGCTCTGGGCTGATGGCTCGGAGCCTGGAGCCTGTTTCCGATTCTGTGTCTCCCTCTCTCTCTGCCCCTCCCCCGTTCATGCTCTGTCTCTCTCTGTCCCAAAAATAAATAAAAAACGTTGAAAAAAAATTAAAAAAAAAAAAAAAGCACAAATTTCCAGTTATAAAATGAGTGGCCATGGGAATAGTAATATACAGCATGGTGACTATAGTTAATAATACTAAACTGCATATTTGAAATATGGATCTGAAATGAAATATGGATAGTGGACCCTGAAAATTCTCATTGTAAGAAAAAAAAATTTGTAACTATGCATGACAATGGATGTTAACTGTACTTACTTTGGTGATCATTTTGTAATATATACAGTTATTACATTGTATATGTAAAACTAAGACTATGTCACTTATACCTCAACAAAAAAAGGCTTAAAAGTAATAAAAAAATACTGATGTTTAAAATAGCTATCATTTACCATGTATCAGGAATTGTGCTTTCTATATATTATCTCATGTAATCTTTACAGCAAACCTTTGAAATTGGTGTTATTACTTCCATTCTTGCAATGCTCAAATAAATTACAGACTTTTCTCTGGTAATGTGATGGAAACAGGACCAAACTCCAGACTAACAGCAGAGCCCATGCTGTTAACAGCCATGCCTTCTCACCTCCCATTACTGCAGTGCAGAATGATTACATTAGGCCTGGCTATGAAACTAGTCATACTGGGACAGGGAACCCTAGTAAGGATCTGTCCCAGGCCTCAGCAAAGGACATTAAATTACAAGAAGGACCAGAATGACCCAGTTATAACCCAGGTCCATAAACAGCTTTGTATAGAAGCTGCCACACATATCCTTCTCTCTGCTGTTTCTGTACAGTCTCTCTGAATAACTCTAAATCAAAACTCTCTCTTCTCAATTAAGTAGAGCACATTTTTTCCCTGATGATTAAGTCATTGCTGCCACCTTATCTTAAGATTACACAGAATAAGGGTTTGAACCATTTTTAAGTAGTATGTTCAGAACACCAGATTTTTTAAGTGAACTAGAAATTAGAGATAGCAAGGACCTTTGTCCTTAAAACTGATCTATAAAGACTCAAAATAGTTTACAGACAACATAAAATTCACTGTCACAACAAAGCCAGCATTATTCTCTCCATTTTGCTTATGGAGAAACTGAAATAAGAAAATTAGAGCCTGACTTTGACACTGTACAGAAGTGCTTCTGTTCACCCTATTACAGAAGCTGGCTGGGAGGACACTGGCAGGGAGGGAGACCAGAAGTGGCCTAGACCAATTTTCAAACGACTTCATCAACACAGCTCAATATCCTGGAAATAAGAGGGTGGCTAGATGAGCAAGACTCTCTTCAACTAGAAGAGCCCAGCTCTGCATAGAATTTATCTGCTTTATAGATTAGGATTTTGTAAAAGATTTTCTTTTAACAAAGGCATCAACTTCTAAACGGATAAAACCACTGACCTGGAGAAATTTAAACTATACCACCTAAAGGAGATATTTAAAATATACCACCTTTAACAAGTAAACATTTAGTAATATCCAATGGTAATTCAAAAGTCCAAAAATGACAAACCCTGAGTTTCTCCAAGCTCGGTACTATGCTCAACACCTTATAGGCATTAACAGTTCATCATGGTAAACTATCACCTTACTGACAAAGAAATTGAAGCTTCAAAAAGTTAAGCAACTTGCCCATGATCATCAGCCAGCAACTGGTGGAACCAGGATAAAGCCAAGCAGTTTAACAGAGAATCTGAGCACGGGCTCCTGTGGTGCCAATCTGAAGTCTGCCAGGGTACCAGGCCGCAGCAACCAAAACACACCACTCCATCACCCTAGGGGCCCGTTATCCCTCCTGGCAGGGCCTGGCAGCAGCCAGGGGCCCAGAAGTTGCCCCTGGGGCCTTTCCACGAAGCACAGCCTCAGAACATTGCTCTGACTCAGCCCAGTCCCAGGACTCTGCAGTAGGGCAGCTGGCCTCTTCGCCCAAGCCCCTTGATTAGGGAAATGTTCCCTTGCAAACACCATGGGGGATGCTCCCAAGCCTCGTCTAGGGGGGTAAAATGCGAGGTGTCCCAGGAAGGGAAGCAGGACACGGCTGAAGCCTTTGGGGCGTTCACCTCGTGGCTAAAACTAGGTGCGGAAAAAGGCAGAAGGCCGAGTCCAGATACTGAGGCAGAAATTGGTTGGGTTACGATACCATTACCGTCGGGGTAGTCTAGGAAGTCGAGAGCAAGCAGTCCCAGGACACTACCGCCTACTCTCCCCAGAGGCAGGTCGATCTCGCGAGATCTCAGGAGTTGTGCGGGGTTATCTGTGCGTCCTAGGATGAGAAACACCCAGTTGCCAGAGGCCACTTCCTCTAGATGAATTGGCGTGGGTTGTGGTTCATGCCACTTTTCAGGTAAATCCCAGTCCTGACGGACACCTCCCCACTCGGCCGCGCACCTCGCACCCCTGTCGCAGTCAGTGCTGCCAGGGTTCACCACAGGGACTCGTTTAGGTTTGGGCATTGTGCTCTGGCCCACCGGAAGAGCAGGGGCGGGACCGCCTGAGGCGCCGTGGGGCAATGAACTGCGCATGTGCGGCCCTAGATGTTTAGCCCTGCAGGAGGTCAGGAGGCAGGGTCTGTGAGCGGGGTTCGTGGGGCTCCGAATCGACTTCTGCTGAACTCTGAGGTCGCAGCAACGGCAAACAGCCTAGTGCTGTGAACCAGTCTGCTACTCGGTGTCTAACCCAATTAATGACCTCACCCATTCCTCAAGCCCCTGTCCGAGATAGAATTAGCAACTTGTACTCCTTACAAAGACTACATGACAGACAAAAGCAAGGTGTTCTAACGACAAAAATTTGGATGGCCTTTGTCCTGAGTTCCTGGAAGGCAGCCTCTAAATCCTTGGATTTTCCAGAGTAATAGAAGTGTCTTTCATGCATATTTAATGAAGCCCCAGTAGAAACTACAGAGACAGTATCTTTATGTTACACATCGAGGAGCTGAGATTGATGCATCTTAACTCTACCAGGAAAGGACACCTCATGCTTTTGAGTCTCTTCATTTGCCACGTTATGATTTTAATTGTAAGTGTGCCACTTTCCTGAGTTCTGAGTCATTCTAGCAAAGTATCCCAAATTTGTAGCCAATTGGTCAGAAATCAGCATGGCTTGGGAAGCCCTGAGACTGAGTGGTGGCTGCGGTCTTGTGGAGGACTGTGCCCTTAACCTGTGAAGTTCGGCCAAAGTCTAGGTGGTTAGCATCAGGAGTCATTGCTCAAGGCTGTGTGGAAAATCCTGTATTGATCATTGCTTGACTGAAATTGATCTTCAGGATTCAGAACTGACCATGAATTGGCTTTGACAAGCAGCAATTCTCTGAGGGCTGTTGCTTCCATGTCCATGTTTCATTGTCCCACATAACCAGGTGATCTTACTTTAACACACCAGACTCAGGGCTTATTCATGATAATGATGAACCACCACAGCTGCAAGATCCTTACCAGAGGGGAATTTCTGCCCATTGGCTCTTTCAGATTTCCTCCCTTAATTTTTTTTTTTTTTTTTTTTTTTTTGCACCTTTGCTGTATAAGAATCTAAGATTTTTTTCCTCATTAAAATAGAAGAACAGTATCTGGGTACACCTAACATTCTTTTGCAGTTCTTCAGACCTCTAATGAGCTGTAAATCTGGACACAGACTTTAAAAACACCAACTAAGTATGTTTATAAGATTAGAAGATGAAGTGTAGAATAGATCAGTGATTTAACGTAGAATATGAATTAAGCAAAGGAAAGGGGATAGAATCTTGGAATCAGGATTTATGTTACTCTTATAAAGAACTAAGTAGCAAATTTGGAGGCTATAAAAAACCTCATATTATCTAGTTCAAAACCTTCATTTTGGATGTTAAGTAGATTTATTGTGGTGATCACTTCACAATATATACAAATATCAAATCATTATGTAGTGCACCGAAAACTAATATAATGTTATATGTCAGATATATCTCAATTTTTAAAATTTTTATCTTGTTGGTAAGGGAACTAAGGTTCAGAAAGATTACAGTGAAATGTCTTTCCCTGAATAACAAATATCTTAAGACAGTATTTCCTTGGCATGTATTTTATTTTTAGAAATCATACTTTCTAAAATTCTTTTTTCCAAACCAGAAAATCCAAACCATCAATGAGTTATTCCCAACATAGTTTGAAAATGTCACCATTAATAGTAGAATGACCTTATGATAATGTCATGACTTAATGCAAGAATCTTCCAGCCTTTTGGAAAAAAAAAGGTCCCAGTTTTTATTTCCATGGAAGCTATTCTCTTTCTAGAAGAGTAAGGAAATGAAAATCAGGTACCCTGGATTCTCTCTAGAGCTACAAAAAGTTTCTATGGCTTTTTTCCTGTATTATTCCCAGTTCTTCAGTTATAAAATTAGATGACATAAAACATGGCTTGTTTTCCTAATAGACGTATTTCTGAGAGAGGGTTTCAGTCACAATCTTAATCTAGTATGGGATTTTGATATTTAAAGAATCCTAATGTGAATCCTTTTGTAAAACCAAAAAGAAAGTTATTTGCTAATGTAAATAACCTCACCACAATTTTTCTGTTTCATAAATCCAGATTTCTTTTTTTTTTCTTCAATATATGAAATTTATTGTCAAATCGGTTTCCATACAACACCCAGTGCTCATCCCAAAAGGTGCCCTCCTCAATACCCATCACCCACCCTCCCCTCCCTCCCACCCCCCCATCAACCCTCAGTTTGTTCTCAGTTTTTTTTTTTTTTATGAAATTTATTGACAAATTGGTTTCCATACAACACCCAGTGCTCATCCCAAAAGGTGCCCTCCTCAATACCCATCACCCACCCTCCCCTCCCTCCCACCCCCCATCAACCCTCAGTTTGTTCTCAGTTTTTAACAGTCTCTTATGCTTTGGCTCTCTCCCACTCTAACCTCTTTTTTTTTTTTTCCTTCCCCTCCCCCATGGGTTCCTGTTAAGTTTCTCAGGATCCACATAAGAGTGAAACCATATGGTATCTGTCTTTCTCTGTATGGCTTATTTCACTTAGCATTACACTCTCCAGTTCCATCCACGTTGCTACAAAGGGCCATATTTCATTTTTTCTCATTGCCACATAGTATTCCATTGTGTATATAAACCACAATTTCTTTATCCATTCATCAGTTGATGGACATTTAGGCTCTTTCCATAATTTGGCAATTGTTGAGAGTGCTGCTATGAACATTGGGGTACAAGTGCCCCTATGCATCAGTACTCCTGTATCCCTTGGATAAATTCCTAGCAGTGCTATTGCTGGGTCATAGGGTAGGTCTATTTTTAATTTTCTGAGGAACCTCCACACTGCTTTCCAGAGCGGCTGCACCAATTTGCATTCCCACCAACAGTGCAAGAGGGTTCCCGTTTCTCCACATCCTCTCCAGCATCTATAGTCTCCTGATTTGTTCATTTTGGCCACTCTGACTGGCGTGAGGTGATACCTGAGTGTGGTTTTGATTTGTATTTCCCTGATAAGGAGCGACACTGAACATCTTTTCATGTGTCTGTTGGCCATCTGGATGTCTTCTTTAGAGAAGTGTCTATTCATGTTTTCTGCCCATTTCTTCACTGGGTTATTTGTTTTTCGGGTGTGGAGTTTGGTGAGCTCTTTATAGATTTTAGATACTAGCCCTTTGTCCGATATGCCATTTGCAAATATCTTTTCCCATTCCGTTGGTTGCCTTTTAGTTTTGTTGGTTGTTTCCTTTGCTGTGCAGAAGCTTTTTATCTTCATAAGGTCCCAGTAATTCACTTTTGCTTTTAATTCCCTTGCCTTTGGGGATGTGTCGAGTAAGAGATTGCTACGGCTGAGGTCAGAGAGGTCTTTTCCTGCTTTCTCCTCTAAGGTTCTGATGGTTTCCTGTCTCACATTTAGGTCCTTTATCCATTTTGAGTTTATTTTTGTAAATGGTGTGAGAAAGTGGTCTAGTTTCAACCTTCTGCATGTTGCTGTCCAGTTCTCCCAGCACCATTTGTTAAAGAGGCTGTCTTTTTTCCATTGGATGTTCTTTCCTGCTTTGTCAAAGATGAGTTGGCCATACGTTTGTGGGTCTAGTTCTGGGGTTTCTATTCTATTCCATTGGTCTGTGTGTCTGTTTTTGTGCCAATACCATGCTGTCTTGAGGATTACAGCTTTGTAGTAGAGGCTAAAGTCTGGGATTGTGATGCCTCCTGCTTTGGTCTTCTTCTTCAAAATTCCTTTGGCTATTCGGGGCCTTTTGTGGTTCCATATGAATTTTAGGATTGCTTGTTCTAATTTCGAGAAGAATGCTGGTGCAATTTTGATTGGGATTGCATTGAATGTGTAGATAGCTTTGGGTAGTATTGACATTTTGACAATATTTATTTTTCCAATCCATGAGCAGGGAATGTCTTTCCATTTCTTTAAGTCTTCTTCAATTACCTTCATAAGCTTTCTATAGTTTTCAGCATACAGATCCTTTACATCTTTGGTTAGATTTATTCCTAGGTATTTTATGCTTCTTGGTGCAATTGTGAATGGGATCATTTTCTTTATTTGTCTTTCTGTTGCTTCATTGTTAGTGTATAAGAATGCAACTGATTTCTGGACATTGATTTTGTATCCTGCAACTTTGCTGAATTCATGTATCAGTTCTAGCAGACTTTTGGTGGAGTCTATCGGATTTTCCATGTATAATATCATGTCATCTGCAAAAAGCGAAAGCTTGACTTCATCTTTGCCAATTTGGATGCCTTTGATTTCCTTTTGTTGTCTGATTGCTGATGCTAGAACTTCCAGCACTATGTTAAACAACAGCGGTGAGAGTGGGCATCCCTGTCGTGTTCCTGATCTCAGGGAAAAAGCTCTCAGTTTTTCCCCGTTGAGGATGATGTTAGCTGTGGGCTTTTCATAAATGGCTTTTATGATCTTTAAGTATGTTCCTTCTATCCCGACTTTCTCAAGGGTTTTTATTAAGAAAGGGTGCTGGATTTTGTCAAAGGCCTTTTCTGCATCGATTGACAGGATCATATGGTTCTTCTCTTTTTTTTTGTTAATGTGATGTATCACGTTGATTGATTTGCGAATGTTGAACCAGCCCTGCATCCCAGGAATGAATCCCACTTGATCATGGTGAATAATTCTTTTTATATGCTGTTGAATTCGATTTGCTAGTATCTTATTGAGAATTTTTGCATCCATATTCATCAGGGATATTGGCCTGTAGTTCTCTTTTTTTACTGGGTCTCTGTCTGGTTTAGGAATCAAAGTAATACTGGCTTCATAGAATGAGTCTGGAAGTTTTCCTTCCCTTTCTATTTCTTGGAATAGCTTGAGAAGGATAGGTATTATCTCTGCTTTAAATGTCTGGTAGAACTCCCCTGGGAAGCCATCTGGTCCTGGACTCTTATTTGTTGGGAGATTTTTGATAACCGATTCAATTTCTTCGCTGGTTATGGGTCTGTTCAAGCTTTCTATTTCCTCCTGATTGAGTTTTGGAAGAGTGTGGGTGTTCGGGAATGTGTCCATTTCTTCCAGGTTGTCCAATTTGTTGGCATATAATTTTTCATAGTATTCCCTGATAATTGTTTGTATCTCTGAGGGATTGGTTGTAATCATTCCATTTTCATTCATGATTTTATCTATTTGGGTCATCTCCCTTTTCTTTTTGAGAAGCCTGGCTAGAGGTTTGTCAATTTTGTTTATTTTTTCAAAAAACCAACTCTTGGTTTCGTTGATCTGCTCTACAGTTTTTTTAGATTCTATATTGTTTATTTCTGCTCTGATCTTTATTATTTCTCTTCTTCTGCTGGGTTTAGGCTGCCTTTGCTGTTCTGCTTCTATTTCCTTTAGGTGTGCTGTTAGATTTTGTATTTGGGATTTTTCTTGTTTCTTGAGATAGGCCTGGATTGCAATGTATTTTCCTCTCAGGACTGCCTTTGCTGCGTCCCAAAGCGTTTGGATTGTTGTATTTTCATTTTCGTTTGTTTCCATATATTTTTTGATTTCTTCTCTAATTGCCTGGTTGACCCACTCATTTGTTAGTAGGGTGTTCTTTAACCTCCACGCTTTTGGAGGTTTTCCAGACTTTTTCCTGTGGTTGATTTCAAGCTTCATAGCATTGTGGTCTGAAAGTATGCATGGTATAATTTCAATTCTTGTAAACTTATGAAGGGCTGTTTTGTGACCCAGTATATGATCTATCTTGGAGAATGTTCCATGTGCACTCGAGAAGAAAGTATATTCTGTTGCTTTGGGATGCAGAGTTCTAAATATATCTGTCAAGTCCATCTGATCCAATGTCTCATTCAGGGCCCTTGTTTCTTTATTGACTGTGTGTCTAGATGATCTATCCATTTCTGTAAGTGGGGTGTTAAAGTCCCCTGCAATTACCACATTCTTATCAATAAGGTTGCTTCTGTTTATGAGTAATTGTTTTATATACTTGGGGGCTCCGGTATTCGGCGCATAGACATTTATAATTGTTAGCTCTTCCTGATGGATAGACCCTGTAACTATTATATAATGTCCTTCTTCATCTCTTGTTACAGCCTTTAATTTAAAGTCTAGTTTGTCTGATATAAGTATGGCTACTCCAGCTTTCTTTTGGCTTCCAGTAGCATGATAAATAGTTGTCCATCCCCTCACTCTGAATCTAAAGGTGTCCTCAGGTCTAAAATGAGTCTCTTGTAGACAGCAAATAGATGGGTCTTGTTTTTTTATCCATTCTGATACCCTGTGTCTTTTGGTTGGCGCATTTAATCCGTTTACATTCAGTGTTATTATAGAAAGATACGGGTTTAGAGTCATTGTGATGTCTGTATGTTTTATGCTTGTAGTGATGTCTCTGGTACTTTGTTTCACAGGGTCCCCCTTAGGATCTCTTGTAGGGCTGGTTTAGTGGTGACAAATTCCTTCAGTTTTTGTTTGTTTGGGAAGACCTTTATCTCTCCTTCTATTCTAAATGACAGACTTGCTGGATAAAGGATTCTCGGCTGCATATTTTTGCTGTCTAGGACCCTGAAAATCTCGTGCCAATTCTTTCTGGCCTGCCAAGTTTCAAAAGAGAGATCAGTCACGAGTCTTATAGGTCTCCCTTTATATGTGAGGGCACGTTTACCCCTTGCTGCTTTCAGAATTTTCTCTTTATCCTTGTATTTTGCCAGTTTCACTATGATATGTCGTGCAGAAGATCGATTCAAGTTACGTCTGAAGGGAGTTCTCTGTGCCTCTTGGATTTCAATGCCTTTTTCCTTCCCCAGTTCAGGGAAGTTCTCAGCTATGATTTCTTCAAGTACCCCTTCAGCACCTTTCCCTCTCTCTTCCTCCTCTGGAATACCAATTATGCGTATATTATTTCTTTTTAGTGTATCACTTAGTTCTCTAATTTTCCCCTCATACTCCTGGATTTTTTTATCTCTCTTTTTCTCAGCTTCCTCTTTTTCCATAACTTTATCTTCTAGTTCACCTATTCTCTCCTCTGCCTCTTCCATCCGAGCTGTGGTGGTTTGCATTTTGTTTTGCATTTCCTTTAAAGCGTTTTTCAGCTCCTCGTGACTGTTCCTTAGTCCCTTGATCTCTGTAGCAAGAGATTCTCTGCTGTCCTGTATACTGTTTTCCAGCCCAGCGATTAATTTTATGACTATTATTCTAAATTCACTTTCTGTTATATTATTTAAGTCCTTTTTGATCAGCTCATTAGCTGTTGTTATTTCCTGGAGATTCTTCTGAGGGGAATTCTTCCGCTTGGTCATTTTGGATAGTCCCTGGTGTGGTGAAGACCTTCAGGGCACTTCCCCTGTGCTGTGGTGTATAACTGGAGTTGGTGGGCGGGGCCGTAGTCAGTCCTGATGTCTGCCCCCAGCCCACCGCTGGGGCCACAGTCAGACTGGTGTGTGCCTTCTCTTCCCCTCTCCTAGGGGCGGGATTCACTGTGGGGTGGCGTGGCCCGTCTGGGCTACTTGCACACTGCCAGGCTTGTGATGCTGGGGATTTGGCGTATTAGCTGGGGTGGGAAGGCAAGGTGCACGGCGGGAGGGGGGGCAGGCTTAGCTCGCTTCTCCTTAGGTGATCCACTTCAGGAGGGGCCCTGTGGCAGCCGGAGGGAGTCAGATCCGCTGCCGGAGGTTTGGCTCCGCAGAAGCACAGAGTTGGGTGTTTGCGCGGAGCGAGCAATTTCCCTGGCCGGAACCGGTTCCCTTTGGGATTTTGGCTGGGGGATGGGCGGGGGAGATGGCGCTGGCGAGCGCCTTTGTTCCCCGCCAAACTGAGCTCTGTCGTCCGGGGGCTCCGCAGCTCACCCTCCCTTTGTCCTCCAGCCTTCCCGCTTTCCGAGCAGAGCTGTTAACTTATGACCTCCCAGACGCTAAGTCGCGCTTGCTGTCGGAACACAGTCCGTCAGGCCCCTCCGCTTTTGCAAGCCGGACTCGGGGGCTCTGCTTGGCTGGCGAGCCGCCCCTCCGCCCCGGCTCCCTCCCGCCAGTCCGTGGAGCGCGCACCGCCTCGCCGCCCTTCCTACCCTCTTCCGTGGGCCTCTCGTCTGCACTTGGGTCCGGTGACTCCGTTCTGCTAATCCTCTGGTGGTTTTCTGGGTTATTTAGGCAGGTGTAGGTGGAATCTAAGTGATCAGCAGGACGCGCGGTGAGCCCAGCGTCCTCCTACGCCGCCATCTTCCTGCGCCCTCAATCCAGATTTCTATACATAGAAGTTTCTTTTAAATGAGGTTCCCCTGTATAATATATTCTACATTATTTATTCTGGGATGACATGTGAAAAAGGCAGATAAATGTGGCAAAGTGGTTAGATAGCCTCAGAAAGAGTCACCTGATTCAGGTAGAACAGGAAAAAATACAAAGACTTTATTTCCTTTATCCTGAACTTACTAGTTCAGGGTTGTTTTTCAAGATCCACTCAGAATGTGCAGCAGCAAATAGCTCACGAATGTTTAATACATGATCAAGTGCACCTCACAATTTCACCCAAACACCCAATGTATTATTCCAGTAGGCTGTGAGAGACAAGCATCAATCAACATTCAGGCTACCTCATCCTTTCTCAAGGTGAAAGAACTAAAACAACTGTATTATCTGTATGACAATCACTCCTGTTTTATTTGGAGCTGCGTTCACTCTGACCATCAGAGAAGCAATGACATAGTTTTACTGCTGTTCTTATTAAATATTATTACTGTGGTGCAAGCTTGACGGTCGAGAGAGGAGAAAAAGGAGGCAGCTTCATTGCCCAGAGGAGATCCAGTAATCAGATGGTCTGCAGCCTGAAGAGGACATCAATCTTCTGAATCCAATTCTCACTATAAGCGTTAGCAGTGACTGTATAGGCTCAGTATAAAATGTTGGCAATATTAAGGCAATTGCTAACCTAAAAAGTGTGTGTTTAAGAAAGAACAAAAGGGAGGGCTATAGATTCAGAACACTGTTAGGAATACTAATTGATATTTTTAAAAAACAGTACTGAAAAAATACACTGGACTGGCCATCGGATTTTTTTTTTCCATTGTAGTCATTTGTCTTCTTTGACTTCTTAATGTTTTTTGTGGGGTTTTTTTAATGGCAGTCTAGCATCCAACCTACCCCTTTCCTGGCTTTAAGGAATATCTACCTCCTTGAGCATAGGCTTAGAGGGTTCCCACAGGCTCCCACAGAGGAAGCTACAGAGACTCAATCCTTTCTCTCCCCATTCCTTAGTAGGCAGTGCTGGCACACAATCAAGGCTCAGCCTGTCAGATGCTTTCACTCACTTGAATTTTGAGCAAATGAAGCAAAGATAAAGGGTTGGTTAAATGTACTCACAGCAGCAGTTTGACCACACAGAGGCATGACCAGATTCTCTTGTTTCTTGACTCTCTCGTTCTTGTTCATTTTCCAAACATGACCTCCCAACCACCACTGCCCTTATTTGCTTTAGAGTCAGAGTTGTTTTCAGTTACTTATAACCGAAAGCATCAACTGATACCCATCATTGTGAAATTTCCATAAATGTGAGCCTGAGGCCCAGAATTGGAGACATCCTAAGAGAAAAAAATATTCTTTCAAAAAAACTCATTATTATTTAAGGTTCCTATTTTATATCTTATTATTCATATCTCTGATGTGAAGAGGCATATGGAAAATGAACACTTTCTCTTGCACTTTTAGTATTGCCACCATATGTGTGAGACCTTATTCTTTTGTTACGACAGAAAGCCTACGTCATTACCACCAGTCTCTAGGAAGTATACAAAAACTGTAAGTGCCAAAGGCCCTTTAAGAACTCATTTTCAAGGTGCATCTGCAAAGACCACTGAAGAGGTTCAACTCTGCACGACTATAGACTATTAAGTAAAGTCCCCTGCTGGGGGCATGGAGCATCCTGACTAGGAACATAGGACCTGGGGTCAGCCAGACCTGAGTATGCCACCCAGCTGAGTGACCTCTGCAAGTCGCTTAAATCTAGTATTGTCATCTGTGGGTAATAACACCCACTTTGTAGGGCTGTTTGAGATAAAATAGTACATGTGTTATGGACTGCATGTTTGTGTCTCAAAAGAATCCAAATGTTGAAATCCTAATTCCCAGTTTGGTGACATTAGGATCTGGGGCCTTTGGGAGGTAATTAAGTTTAGATGAGGTCATGACAGTGGAACCCCCATGATGATATTACCTTTTAAAGTTATGAGGACACTTATAAGAAGAGAAAGAGACTAGAACTCGCTCTCTCTGTCATGTGAGGATACAGGAAGAGGATCCTCACCAGACACAGACTCTGTTGACACCCTGATCTTGAACCTCCCAGCTTCCAGAACCATGAAAAATAAACTTCTATTTAAGCCACCCAGTCTATGGTATCTTGTTATAGCAACCTGAATTGACTAAGAAATAATATAAAGCTTTTTGCATAGTCCTTAGCATATAGTAAATGTTCAAAAAAATAAGAAAAATGTATAAATAAAAATATAGGTAAATAAAAATAAATAGGTGAAGCCACTGACTAGGCAAGTCCGGATTTCAGTGAAGTTCAGAAAATATCTCACTTACACCACTAATCTCATTCCACAGGGAAAACAGCTGGGAAGATGAACTGGGAGGGACACACTTTTTAAATATACTTATTCTCAGTTTTTATTTTGAAGAAGTGGGAGCAACAGCTGCCACCATCCCCATGACAGGCCAGGCAGTTGACAAGTATTGGTGGAGCCTGCAGAAGGCCCTGTCACGGGAACAGTGACTCTCCAGCCGATTTCATGTGGGAAATCAGGAGGACAGATTTTCTTAGGCAATGTTCTCATTCATTCTAGTTTCTGCTTGGCCAGAAAGAGTACATAAGCTGTTTGTCTCAAATGAACGCTCCAGTAGATAAAACACCAAAAGGGGTTTTGGGAAACATAACAAAATAAGAATTGCCATGCTGGCTTAGACCAACTGTCTGAAAACAGTACCAAGAGACATTTTGTAGGAAGGAATTGCAACTTCCTCCATAATCATGGCTTCACAAGCTTGGAAGCAACTCCTAAATGTCCTTAAATTCCTACTAATGCTCTGTCATGCACAACTTTACTTAAACCCTCCTTGAGTTTTATTAGCATTTTCAGCTAAAGCTGTGTATGAGGCAATGAGGTTATTTATTTAATCAACTTTCATTCCTATGTTTTGCTCCTCTTGACTGCAGCCTTGATTCACTGTGCAACCTGAAGCATGTCCCCAAGTTGATTCTGTCTTCATATCTCCATCTATGAAATGGAAAAATAATAGTGGCCCCTTATTGAGGTCACAAAGAAAAGGAATCCTGGAGCTACCTTTTTCTCTGCTATGAACTCCATGAAGAAAGAAAGGGGCCTCAAACCAGACACTTGAGTTCCATTTTCTGTGCTAATTCCTATCAATCGCACAAGAATCAAATAGTAGAATAATGGAAGAGAGAAATATAAGAGAAAGGGAATAGACAAAGTCTTGGGATCAGATTAAATTGTAAGCCATCACAAAAAATGTTGTGTAAGCCACAACAAAAATGTGTGTGCCCATCCACAATTCAAAGCTATTAGAAGTAGATTGCTTACCTGGATTATAATACTATAGAATCTTATATGACTTGTACAGAATGGTCACTTAAAAATGTTTGGTGACAGTAAGAACAAAATGGCATTTTTTTCCCCTTTGAGCTAAGGAAAACCCCAAGACAAGTAGTGCTGAATTATCAAAGTAGGAAAAATAAGTAATAGATGATTTATATACCTAAATCACCCAGATCACATTGGAATTTGACAAGAAATTTTTATTGTCATATATCAAATTGGCTCCAGACATGAGTTACTTTAATCACTGTTTTATGTCAGATAGGAGTAATAATTACAGTGAAGATTTGGAGAGAAGATTTGATATTTTCTATTCAGGAGGAGGAACTATGGTAAAGTATAATTATGAAGAAGTTAACATGCTAGGCAGGACAGAGTGAGCGATTAAATGACACAGTGCTTTCTCCCTTATTAAAAGCAAAAGAAATTTTTAGTAAAGTAACATAGTCACTCCCAGAAAGCCAAAATGAGTCCAGTGTGAAACATTTGTATGTAACTAAGTCATCTTAGTTTCTTTGGAATTGAATTTTAGAATTTATTGAGAAAATAATAATTAAAAGTAAATACCCTCTAAATAATTTATTACAATCTTATGATGCTCACATTTGTTAACTATGTAAAGAGGCAAAATTTCACTGCTAAAAGAGCATATATTATAGCTAAGGTAGTTCTATTTGTTATAATGCTGAAAAATGTTTTTAATTAAATGATATTAATATAAGTGCAAATAGAATTCTTTGGGGCCACTTCCTCTTATAAAGAGGTTTTAAATATTAAATGAAGGAAAATGCAAGCTACCTTAGTTTGTCCATCTTAAAGATGAAAGTTGTATGACCTTGTATCGAGGGAATGCAGTGTAGATTAATTAGCTAATTAGATCTTTGTTGTATCCAGTATTATGAAAGGCAAAGTATGCCTGTGGCCCTGGTTCAAGCCAACCCTTTTTCTGAAACACCAAGGCATTTAAGTTGACAAAAGGGACTGTCACCAGATTGGGGCAGACTAACAAACCATAATTAAAGGTGTGGTTTGGGGCGCCTGGGTGGCGCAGTCGGTTAAACGTCCGACTTCAGCCAGGTCACGATCTCGCGGTCCGTGAGTTCGAGCCCTGCGTCGGGCTCTGGGCTGATGGCTCAGAGCCTGGAGCCTGTTTCCGATTCTGTATCTCCCTCTCTCTCTGCCCCTCCCCCATTCATGCTCTGTCTCTCTCTGTCCCAAAAATAAAATAAAACGTTGAAAATAAAATTTAAAAAAAAAAAAAAAATAAAGGTGTGGTTAGCGCCTGGAAAATCAGGGCAATTTTCCCCTCGCTAGTTTTGTGGCCTTGTCAAGTTACATGACCCCTTGTAACTCACTTTCCTAATCAGTAAAATGAATGGGGTTGAGCTTTAAGGAGTTTTTCAGCATTAAAATTCTATGGCCTACAATTTTTATACATAAGAAAAGCAAACAAATCATTCTCCACATCAGAGAAAGGTGCTGATTTGTTGTGGGGGATGGAACCACATCATGCATCATTCCTTGCTGGTCCAAGGACCAGTCAAGCATCCGGAAGTCCTCCTGCCTCCCACCACTCAAGCTTCCTCTTGCCCAGCCACCAGTAGACCCAGGAAGCCCAGGAAAATCCTCACAGTGTGAAAACCTAGTGACAAATTCAGTAGATCTCCAGGAAAGCAGGTATCTTTATGCCCCTCCTCATCAGTTTCTTCTTGACCTCCGTAACTCTCTTGCCAATCTGTTTTACCAATAGCTGAGTTGTCCCTTTGGTTTAGAACACTCAAAATGCTGCCTCCTCTCTTTACTCACACAAACAACAGGTTAGGTTATTCTCATTCTTCCACTCATTGTTAATTCATTTATTTGCTGGTCTAGCATTTATTAAGCAACTACTATGAACAGCTGTCTTCACTAGGCCTTGATCTCCTTTGACTAGAATGTTGTGTACAGTGAAGCCAGTGTGTTGGTTTGTGGTGGCTAGCAGCATCTTCCATGGAATTAGACTGCCTGAGTTCAAATCCCAACTCTCCCACTTACTGTGTTATCTTGAACAAGTGTCTTAATTTCTCTAAGCCTCAGCGTTCTCATTTGTAAAATATGGTTAATAATAGGAACCACCTCATAAAGATTAGTGGATGGTTAAATAAGTCAATCTGTGTTTACTGCCTCGAAAAGCACTTGATAAGACCTGAAAAGCACTAGATAAATGTTAGTTCTTATTACTATCCCCAAACTATCTGAATTAGTCTGAGATCAGCAGCCCCATGGCTGAGCTACTGATGACATTTGACACAGTGCCTTCTATATAAAACATGATATTTCATGGCTGTGGAGTTGTTTGTCCACTTCAAAGGGCCATTGGGAATGGATTTGAGGAGTATTTGTCACTGACAAGGATTAGTGAAGCAAGCAGTGTTGCTACCTCAGAGAGCTCAGGGCAATGACAGCCACTTTGTCCAAGCCTGACAGTAACCAAAGGATGGCAATAACCCAAAGAAAAGAACCAGATGAGGAAGTATTGCCAGGAAAACCCCGAATGACTTGAAGATTTGCTCTAGCCATGCCTTTTTGAAGGTACATATGTCCATGTTGCATATTTATTATAAAGGTAGTGGTAGTGATTATAATTGTTGTAGTAACAGTAGTAGTAATAGCAATAATGGGAGTATTCGTAATAATAGTGATGGTATCAGAGGTAGTCAATAGTAATAGTAGTAAGAGTAACTGTGATAGTAATAATCATAGCAACAGAAGAGTAGTAATCATAGTGGTGGCAGTAGCAGTGGTATAGTAGTAATCATGGCAGTGGTAATTGCAGTAATAAAGCAGTAGTAAGAGCAATGATTTAATAGTAATGGTAGCAGTGGTGGTGATAGTAACAGCAATAGTAGGAGTGATACTGTAGTAGTGACGGTAGCAGTGGTGGTGGTGGTAACAGAGCAGTAGTGGGGGCAACGGCGGAGTAGTAATGGATGCAATGGTGATAATCATAGCAGCAGGAGTAGTTGCAGTGCTGGCTGCAGCAAAGTAACAGTTACACTTTTTTATAGCACTGTTCAGAGCACTTTACATTTATTAAGTCAATTCACACAACTACCTTATGAATCAGGGATTATTATAAATGTCTGTTTTACAATAGTGCCTATAACATTTTGAATTATTTCAGTTCTAACTGATACCAAACTTGGTTATGCTAGTTCCAGCAACATCTCATTAAGACTGTGGTCCTCTCAGGGTGCCTGGGTGGCTCTGTCAGTTGGGTGTCCGGCTCTTGGTTTTGGCTCAGGTCATGGTCTCACTGTTTTGTGGGTTCAAGCCCCATGTCACGCTCTATGCTGACAGCATGGAGCCTGCTTAGGGTTCTCTTTCTCCCTCTCTGTCTCTGCCCCTCCCCTGCTCATGCTCTAAACCTCTCTTCTCCTCTTCTCTCTCTCTCTCTGTCTCTCTCAAAATAAATAAACATTTTAAAAAGACTGTGGTTGTCTCATCTCAAATCCTCCAGATCCCACTCACTGAAGCCCCCCTACCACTCACGTAACCTGAAGCCCCAGAGCTTCTGCCTGCTTGTAGTTGCTTCTAGTGGGAAAGACATTCATTATGCAGTGTGCTTGCTTGATTTCAATAGAGGGTATCACTCTTGGCTAGAAAAAAGTGGGGGAAAAGTTTCACCCTCTGATGATGGGTATGTTGTAACGTGGTTGGGTAGAATGGCAGAGGGAAAAGAGGAGTCCCTAACCTCCCCCTTGGTTGAGGCAGAGTCATCACACTTCCTCAATGCCTGAAAGAAGCCTGTCGTCAACCTTCTGTCATAACCTGCCTCCACATGTGACTCACTCTTTCCCTTTGATAAATCAGGATGTCTCTAAAACGGCCATTTCAAGTAGTGGTTAGGAGTCAGATAAACTGGTGTGTAATGTCAGCTCTCTCCCTAACTGCATGGCTTTCTGAGACTCAGCTTCCTCCACTGTAAAATGAGGATAATTATTAGCTCCTAGAGCTGTTATAAGAAGCAAAAGAGAAGACACATCAAGAGCCTGATCCAGAATGTGGCACATATTAAGCCTCAGTAACTATTACCCATTACTATTACTGTGATTACTGCCATTATTCTTTTCCTTCAAACCATTAAATCTGTTATTGTTGTGAATAAATATCCAAGAAATTCCTGCCCCCAAAAAACTTCTTTGTGTTATTCATAACTCAGAAAATGAAATTTCAGATCTGTAGTGTCAGGGAATCATCCAGATCTCCATTCCTCAAAGACACTGTATTAGTCTCCCATTGCTGCTGTAACAAATGACCACAAACTTAAAGGCTTAAAACAACACAAAGGTATTATCTTACAGTTCTGAAAGAAGTCTAAAGTGGGTTGTCAGGAGACTCTAAGGGAGAAAGTGCTTCTCGCTCTTTCTAGCTTCCATAGGCTGCCCACAGTCCTTGGCTTATGGCCTCCCATCATTCCACTCTCTGCTTCCATTATCACATCTTCTTCTTTGACTCTTCAGCCTTTCTCTTTCCTTTACAAAGACCTTTATGATTATATTGGCCCCATCCAGATAATAAGGGTAATCTTGCCATCTCAAGATCCTTAATCATCTGCAAAGTCTCTCTTGCCACATATGGTAACTTATTCACAGTTTCCAGGGGGTTAGAACATGGACATTTGGGGGACCATTATTCTGCCCAACACAGATGCCCTGAAGAACTAGCCATTGAAAAAGCTGAGTTGGGGTACCTGGGTGGCTCAGTCAGTCAAGCATCCAAGTCTTGGTTTCAGCTCAGATCATGATCTCATGGTTCATAAAATGGAGCCCCACGTCAGGCTCCATGCTGACAGCACAGAGCCTGTTTGGGATTCTCTTTCTCTCTCTCTCTCTCTCTCTCTCTCTCTCTGCCCCTCCCCCACTCACATTCTCTCTGTCTCTGTCTGTCTCTCTCTCAATAAATAAACTTTAAAAAAAAATAAGAAAACAACTGAGTTCCCCATTCCTTATTCAGTCTTTAAACATTCATTTCTGATCTTCTGCCCTCCCCTGATCCTCAGTACATTACCCAACTTCTTTGAGAGTCAGTTTCCACATGTGTTCAACAGGAATGGCCGCACCAAATGTATCTGAGCGTTTAGGGTACAACCAACGTACTTGGGTTGTAAAATAATTAGCAAATTTTAGAATAAAGTGTCACATAAAAACAAAAGTAACAATTTAACTGTCTCACAAGTCAGTTAATAGACTCAAACTGCTTTAAGATCTTTGGATAAAAGGCATTCTTCCAATGCTAAGTATATGTTGGTGTTTTGCCTTTGTCCTCACTTTCAGCCATATATCAAAAGCACACTTCAGTGTATTTTTCCTATTTCAGATAAACTATCTAATTTTCTGCACCTGTGGTTTTCCTGAATGTCTCCTCCCCTCAAGCCTTCCACTGGCAGAAGTGTAGCTCATTTTCTTCACTGGGTGTTCTGTGGGTGGCTAGATATGGCTTCTTTGACTAGCCTTTTTTCTCCCTTTGTTCTCAAGCTAC
This sequence comes from Lynx canadensis, assembly GCF_007474595.2. Lineage (NCBI taxonomy): Eukaryota > Metazoa > Chordata > Mammalia > Carnivora > Felidae > Lynx > Lynx canadensis. The sequence goes on from NC_044306.2 coordinate 160,065,876, forward strand.
AGCTTTTGCTTTCTCTGACTTGGTTTTTGCTGTGTAGTTATGAGTTTGCCACCTCTCTTTTGAGCCTCATCAAGGGCTTCTCTGGCCTGATATGCAGGTTTCTTTCTAGTTTGACTGTCTCCAAGGGAAATGGAGTCGATATGGTTGTTCACCTGCTGAGTTAAGAGTTTGCCCTCATACACGCACCATGTTATTTTATCCTAGTTACAGGGAGCATACAGCGATTCACTTCCATGGACTCTCACATGAAAATGAAGAAGCCACTGTGTGTCCTTCACAATCCCTCATGCATTGCCTTTGCTTCCTGTAGGGCAGGGATATATACCAGCTACACCCAGGAAGGAGGTACAGATGACTCTACTTTTTGAAGTTGACCTTCCCAGAAACCAGGACCTGCAGAGAAGCAGACCTCTATTTGCTTTTTTAAAAAAGAAACCAAAAGTTGCATCACATTTTTTAACATCTAAAAAAACATGACTGCATTTAGAATAATGTGATGCTCCCCTTTATGTCTTTCTCAGGAAAAATAGTTATGTGGATGTATCAGCCCCCATTCAGATATTTAAGAGAGAAGAGATTTAATATAGGAAAATTGTGACAAAGGTGTTGCAAATGCTGGCTAAGGGAAAGGAGGCATTACCTAGAGGTCAGCAACTGCAGGAAGTTGCCATGGCCCCTATAGCTGGAGGAGCAAAGGGGTGAGTATGGTTCTATCCACAGTTTACCAGTACACAGTTGCTGCCCGTATTGGAAATGATGGATCTACCCTTGTATTAGTTACCTATTGCTATTATATAACAAATTATCTCAAAATGTAATGAAACAATAAACATTTACTACCTCCCACCCCAACTGCTCTTTCAGAATCCCTTCTGGTCCCCCTCATTTAATCAGCTGATGCCCCACTCACCACTCTTCACTGGAACCTCTCACCTAGACTTGCTTTCTCAAACTGCACTCCAAGTTCCCACCCTTCCCTGTCTCTTTGCCTTTTCCCTTCCTCAGAGCTTAGCTATCCTATGTTTCCCTCCTTTGTCTCCTCAGGGCTCTTTCTTTATCAATTAGCACTGGATGATAATGGGAAGCTTTGAGATTTATTCAATTCAACAAAATCTATTATACGAATGCTATGTTTCAGGCATTATGCTAGGGGCTAGGGATGCAAAGACAAAAAAGAAATAGTTCCTGCCCTTGGAGAGTATGCAGTTATTCCAGGGACACAGATGTCTATAAAACAAAGTGATAAGTGCTATAATACAGGTACATTCTGGCAGATTGATTGACAAACCATACAGATCTGTCCTCAATTGGCTTCAGGTTATCTGCATCCTTGGTTCTTGCTAGGGAAAAAAAAAATGCAACCTTGAATTCACAGTCATATAATCCTTATCAAATAAACTTACAATAAATAATTTATGGAGGTTTACCTAAAAGACAAACAGCCCATCTATTACTTTAGATATCCTAAATTTTACCTTCATGTACACAGAAACATAATTCAATTTTTTAAAAAATCTATAAAAAACTAAACACAATCCATGGCCTTGTTTTCATACCTCAGTAGAACTGCTTTTACCCAGCTATACGTTGGTGTCTCCTCATCTGCCTAGATCGAGCAACATTTTAAAAACTGCTGAATGAAATTAAATAAGTATCCAATGTAGGAATGTTGAGAGAGTCCTCCCCGACAACCCTGTGTTCATTTTCCAAGGTCCGTATGGAGTTTTTCTCACATCTCAGATTCAGGAAGAGCCTCCTCAGAACAGCTCATTTGTTTTTGTCTTATGGATACAACAGAGTCTTATAATTCATTGTGTCTCCATTTTTGCTGTAGCTGCTGGAAGCTTAGGAGCAAATGTGTAGTCCTCCTCTACCAACCATACGAGAGCAGGTGGTAGGCATTTGTTTTGCTGCCCTTATTTCCCCTTGATCCCAAATCCTCCTTTATCCTTCTGTAGGTATGTTGGTAAGATTTCTCAAACTCTGTATAGAATGAGGAGGTTTATGTTGATTACAAACAAATTGTGCAGGCATATATGTGGTGTTCTACTTGGGAGGAAGGATCAAGAAAATCATAGAAAGAAATGATATTTGATCTGACTCTTGGAAAATCATGAAATTTATCCAGTCTGAGAAGATCTCTCCAAGTCAAGAGAATAATATAAGCAAAGACTTAGAGGCATAAAAATGCACGTGGGTTTATGAGACCAGATCCAGAGGAAGGGAGGATATAACACTTACATGTTTATTTTCCTATTTGTGCACTATCCTTCCCAGTTAAAAGGAATAGTTAAACTATTAGAATGGATTTTTACACTAATGAGCCCTTAAGGAGTGACTCTAATAATAGCCCTTTCTATCAGAAGAAATAAGTAATTTTTTATCAAGTAAGCATTCTCTGTTTATTCAATTTATAGGGGCTTCCCACTCTATCTGCAGGTTGGCTAACCTAGTGCTAGGCCACCAAGAATAACAATAGCCGTCCCAGGCCTCTCTCAGTGCGTATAGCCAGGGTAAAACCAGAGAGCCCATCCCCCAAAGCCCAGTTCATGGTCCTCTGCTCCTGCGAAGCTATCTCCTGGCCTAGTCAGGCCTTCTGTGAGGGCAAAAAGAGCAATGGGTGGGTATGAGCAGATCTTACATGTGGGGGAGATGCTCCTGCAAGATTTTAAGCAAGATACTTCCCTCTTGCTAGTCCTCATTTTCTATTACAATGTGGATGTCTGAAGTCTGATGTTTTTACTGACCTCATTATTCTATAATTACACTGCCTGTCTTGACAATATGTGATATTCATTGATTTTTCCAATCTACACACCATCTATATACATCACCATAGACTCCCAGTAGCTAGAGATGACTTTAAAAATGAGTCATTCACCATGCTTCAGGTGGGAAATTAAGACTTGTAATGTTGAGATATGAATAATTTGAGGTACCTTTTATTACTTTGATTTCTTTTTTCTGATAAATATTATAATTATTTAAGCAGCTGAAAACGTCATGTTAAAATGTCAGTAAATACAGTAACAAATCTAGCTCTTAAGTGAGTCCCCACCAAGGCATCAGGCAAACAGCAATTTGCTGGAATCACACATGAAAAACATCAGGCTATTTGAGGGTTTGGGGTGATTTCCAGTCTGAAAATTGGCCTATTTGAGAAGAAAGAACCATCTCCGGGAAGGAATTAACAAAGCAATGGCTTTTGTTGTTGGTTAGGTAAATTTCAAGGTTTTTAAGTGTTGCTTTTTATAAATACCAAAGGGGAAAATTGGGTAACCCGGATTGTGGCTTTACTATTTAGCTTTAACAGAGGGTTTAGGCCAGCCTGGGGCTCTAAGTGAGGGAAAGCTGAGTGCAAGCACTCCACTAGCCTGGAAAGGCATTGGCAGCAAAAGGGATCTGCAGGAAACTAAATGTCCTCCATGCACCAGCAAGAAGCAGTGAGGCAAAATGGATGTCCTTGAGTACAAATGTAAAGAAACCCTACCATGAGAGCTCTAGCCTTGAGTTGCCCACATATACATTACTCTTACTAATCCCACCTCAGACCTAGCCCTGACTCCCCCCCACCACCACCACACATTTACCCAGGCACCTCGAATCATCACCTGTGCCCATGACATTGTGCTGAGCACTCAATAAATTGTCTCCAGATGGCCTTCAGACTTTGTCTTCCTTTACAGATTTGCATGTGCAAGTTGCCTCTTTGTAGGTTATCCTATATGCCTGAGATCCATGTAGTTTTCACTGGGCAAATAGCTGTGCATAGCTGCTGTCTAGATTCTCCCAAGGTGCCTTAGGCTAAGACTGTGAATACTTAGAATATTTTTTTTTTAATTTTTTTTTTCAACGTTTATTTATTTTTGGGACAGAGAAAGACAGAGCATGAACGGGGGAGGGGCAGAGAGAGAGGGAGACACAGAATCGGAAACAGGCTCCAGGCTCTGAGCCATCAGCCCAGAGCCCGACGCGGGGCTCGAACTCACGGACCGCGAGATCGTGACCTGGCTGAAGTCGGACGCTTAACCGACTGCGCCACCCAGGCGCCCCGTAGAATATTTATTTTTATAACCCTTACGTGACAGAAGTGTCAAGGAAACTAGGTTCATAAACTATGGATGGAAGTATAAATTATTATAATCTCAGTATAGGGCAATAAGGTAATAACCATTGAAATCTTAAATACATATATACTTTGACCCTTCATTTTCTTATGCAAGAATTTATCCTTCAAAAATACTATATTAGGCGTAAACAAAAATGACTTGCTAGGATATTGATGGCAATATCATCATAACAAAAACAATATACCATAGATGACAACCAATATTTGGAGAACTCCAAATGTCCAAGAGTCTATGTAGTTACAAAAAATTACAACCAATATTACAAAAAGTTACGAAATTACAAAAAGTTACAACCAATATTTGGAGAACTCCAAATGTCCAAGAGTTTATGTAGTTACAAAAAATGCATGAGTTGGATCTCTCCCAAAAAAAGGTCCAAAATTGGCTACGTGAAAAAGAGGCTTGACTGCCACACAACATCCTATTATTTCTCCCTGTCACAAAGTAAGCAAGGTCACCCCCATGGCCCAGAACTCTTTACACAATCAAAGAAGCCCACCTTCAGGCAGCATGCCAAGACAGTACAGGTAATATCTGGTTATTTGATAAGGATTAAAGGCAAAATAAAACTCCAGGCAAGTATCTGTCTCTTGGTGTTCTAAAATTTCCATCTCATTGTGCTGAAAATATACCAAAGTATGATCTTGCCCAGAGAAAAGAGAATGCCTATGTTTGACAGGCCCTAAATGTCTTATTTTCATAATTTAAAAAAAAAAGTTAAACTTCAATTCAATGAAATAAAGTATAAAAGAATTTCTTATTAATTTGTTAAAATATACAACAAAATACTAATTACCAACAGTTTGCCAACACATTTAAGTAAATATAAATTTAAAACAACCAACTCTCATAAAACTTCAATTCTCTTCTCTCATTGCTTAATATAATCTCTTTCCCCCCCCTGCTTTAAGAAAAAGCTTTAACTTTCCTTCACTGAAGTTCAGGTATCAAATAGCTTGTCCACAGTTCCCAGGATGCTAGTTTAGGGCAGCAGCTATCAGATTCCATTGATTTGCTGCTAGCAAATTGGAAGATTTAATGGTGTGACTTCCATATGTTGCTGGTTGGTGATCAGGTCTCACTGGGGTCTCTCCAAATGGGAAAAGAATTGCTTCCTGCTAATCTCAGGCAGCCGCATTGCATCCACATCCATTTGCTCACTGATCTTAAACAGAAAGAATACAGAGAAAGATTATGTTTCATTCTCCCACTGCGTCTACATAAAACCCAATTGCCGTCCCTTTCTGATCAGCAAGATGTTACCTTGGCAACTACTTTGTAGAGCTCTTATTCCTCCCTCCCCTGAAGCTCATCATTTATGTAAAAGTTATCTTGCCTCCTAATGACTAAGACAAGATCAGCCAGCCTGACTGGTTCCCTGGTTCCTCCAGACAAAGGTTATAAAACTGGTAGCCTAGGGGCCACATCCAACACTTAGGCATGTTTGACCACACAAAGGTTTTGGGGTTTGGGCTTTTTTCTTTTTTCTTTCTATTTTTTTTTTAAATGTAAGCTAACATGTATAAGCCAGAAGGTTTGACATGGAAATCCAATATTCCAGTTGTCTTTAAAAATATTTAGACCTGAAAACACTGGGCCCACATCCTCAACAATCAGCTGTAGCTGAATACTGGCTGCTGCCCTGTACTCAGACTTCTTCCTTTGATAAGATTACCTGATAGGCATTTAGCTTGTGACCCCTGTTTGAAGATATATACTCTTCTAAAAATAAAAATATTCAGGGGCACGTGGGTGTCATCATAGGTGAAGCATCCGACCTCAACTCAGGTTATGATCTCACAGTTCCTGAGTTCAAGCCCCACATAGGGCTCCATGCTGACAGTGCTGAGCCTGCTGGGGATTCTCGCTCTCTCTCCCTCTCTCTGTCCCTCCCCCACTATCTCAAATGAACTTTAAAAAAATCTAAAAAGATCTTTTGTAACGAAAATATTCAGAATGTACGAAAGTTGTTTCTAAGCAAAGATGTTTCTTTCTCAAAATTCAAAGGAAATTCAAACTCACCAAACATCTTCACAACTGCACCAGGTTTTCTAACATTATTCTTAACTTTTTGCCACCATTCCTAATTAAAGCCAGCAATTTAAGAAACTTTGAGGGATACTTTGAGGGTTTGAACAAGAAAAGGCAACATTGAGGAGAAAAACAACTCATGTCTGCTGACCAGTTAGAGTGGCAGTGAAGTTGATAAAGAAGGCAATGGCCTTCAAACTTAAATATGCATTAGAATCACCTGGAGAGCTTGTGAAAACAGATTTCTGGATCTGAGTTTCTGATTCAGTAGGTCTAGGGAATTTGCATTTCTTTTTTTTTTTTTTAAGTTTATTTATTTATTTTGAGAGAGCACAAGCAAGGGAGGGACAGAGAGAGAATCCCAAGCAGGCTCCACACTGTCAGCACAGAGCCTGATGCAGGGCTCAATCTGCTGAGATCAAGAGTCAGATGCTTGACTGACTGAGGCACCCAGGTGTCCCAGAATATACATTTCTAACAAGCCCCAATGATGCTGATGCTCTTTGTCTGGCATCCATACTTTGAGTATCATCAATTTCGCACTGTGTCAAATATATCTGTAAATGTATACTGGCCAAATACCATAGAAGTTTATTTTTCTTTCACAAAACAATCAACAGCAAGTTTATTTCATTCAGTGAGTGTGGGACCCAAGACGTTTTGAGCTGAAATCTCTACTAACCACTAGGAGCACATACAGGTGGAAGAGAGAAAAGGTGTCCAGAAATCAGACCATTTTTTTCTTCTTTTTTAGTTCAAGCATAATTAACAGTGTTATATTACTTCCAGATATATAATATAATGATTCAATAATTCTATAAATTACTCATTACTCATCACAGTAGATCTATTCTTATCCCCTTCACCTATTTCACCCATCCCCCTATCCACTTCCCCTCTTGCAACCACCAGTTTGTTCTCTATAGTTAAGGGTCTAATTTTTTGGTTTGTCTCTTTGTTTAATTTGCTTGTTTTGTTTCTTAAATTCCACATATGAGTGAAATCATGTGATATTTTTCTTTGTCTTACAGACTTATTTCACTTAGCATTATACCATCCAGATCCATCTTTTTATGACTCAGTAATATTCCATATTATTTATATATGTCACTTCTTCCTTATCCATTCCCTCTATCAATGACACAAGCTGCTTCCATAGTTTGGCTATTATGAATAATGCTGCAATGAACATAGGGGTGCATATATCCCTTCAAATTAGTGTTTTTGTATTCCAATAGTATGATTACTGGACTATATGGTAATTCTATTTTTTAACTTTTCGAGGAATATCTATACTGTTTTCCACAGTGGCTGCACCAGTTTGCATTCCCATCAATAGTGCATGAGTGTTCCCCTTTCTCCACATCCTCACCAGCATTTGTTGTTTCTTGTGTTTTTTATTTTAGCAATTCTGATAGGTGTGAGGTGATATCTCACTGTGGTTTTGATTTGCATTTCCCTGATGATAAGTGATGTTGAGCATCATATCTGTTAGCCATCTGTATGTCTTCTTTAGAAAAATGTCTATTCATATCTTCTGCCATTTTTAATTGGATTATTTGGTTTTTGGTGTTGTACAAATTCTACAAAATGGAAGGGAGAACACAAGTTTTTGTGTACATCTGCACCTCGGCAGCTATGAATATGGCTCACTCTTCCTCTGCTAACTTCCTTCCCAATTACCAGAAGGCTTTTCTCCCTTCTTATTGCTCATCCAAATCTCAGCCCCCTTCTGGTTATATCTTACCTCCACTAGAATTCCCAGCAAAAAAATTTCTAGTCTTTTATCTTGACAAGTAACTAAAGTAACTTTCCCAAAAGAGTCTGTTTCCTTGAAGATATTTATTTGATAATTATAACTTTAAGAACAAGATTCGTTCTTCTCCAGTTAATCAGAAGGAAAATATAAGCTGTTTGCATGTTGAAAGTTTTTGATTAAAGACTTACTAGAGTCAAGTACCACGTCAAATTATGTTTCCAAAAAATAAATAGACAAAGGAAATAAGTAATGAAAAGTGCCTAAAATAATTAATATTGTGACATTATAACCTAACTACTCTCCCTGTAGTAAATTAATACTTTCTAAAGTCATCTCTAGCTCCTGGGATCTAAAGTGAGTTATAGAGTTGATCTGTGAGCTTCTAAAATCAATCAGAACTAACAATGTGAAAATAAAACAAAGTGTGGCTCATTTACCATTGCAAGTAGCATAAAACTGAGTCTGAACTAGCTTAAGCAAAAAGGGAATTTATTGTTTCACTTAGGATGAAAAGTCTAAAGGGATATTTAGCTTCAGCCATGGCTGAATCCTGAGCTCAACAAATGTCATCAGGACTGTTTTTGTCCATCTCTGAGCTTCATGTTGGAACAGAATGGCTACACTGGTTCTAACCCTTACACCCTCTTTAGGTCCAGCAGATAAGATCAAGAGTGCCTCAATGTGGAAGACATCACTGTGGCTCATTGGAATTGATTGGGAGTCATACACTCATCCTTAAGCTAATTATCATAGCCAGTAAAAGTAACTGTGGTGTCATGCGTGGAATCAGTTTCACTTAATCCAAAATGAGTTGGACAAGGTAGATCTTTACAGGGGAAATGTATGCTTACTGTTGGGGTTTGAGGAGGCTCAATGCCCCACCATTGGAACCAGCTGAAAAACCCAGGAGCCAGATAGGCACAAAAAGGTTACCTTTATTATATGAGTTTAGGTCTATTAACCAAGAGGGCTTGCTAATTCCTGAACTAGATGAATCGGCCCCATCACGGACATGTAGGCTCCCACAGGGGCCTGTCCCTATCAGATTTATGGCATGAAGAAGCCCAGAATGTTCTCTGCATACTGATAGGTAACATCAGAAGAGGAAATAGGGCTCAGCCACTGCACCAAAACTCACCTATCGAATAAGTCACTCTTCCCCAGTTGGGGCGAAGGGAGAGCAGCTAGGGGGTAGAGGAGTTAAGATTGTTACTCTGAAAACTTTCATACACACAATGTAGGAATAGAGAATAAATGTCACCTAACATTTAACAAGAGAATAAATGAATGCTGATAGCAACAACAGATGTTCATTACCAGTAGAAAGTAAGAATGAGTTTTAAATACAGAGAGCAAAAAATATGCATCCAAATGGTTAGATTCCTTAACCTTTGTAGTTATAAAAGAATATTGATCCTACCTGCTATGAAAACACCATAATACCCTTTAGATGCTGTACTTCACCATTATTGTCTCTTGTCTGATTTAGTGTTTTTCTGTAGATGAAAGGTAACCAAGTATAAAAGTGGAATTTAATTGATGCCCTGGGATGAAACAAGAATGAGTAGCCAGAAGAATATGGATGAAAGCTTAGCAAAAAGAATCATACAAGACAAAGAGGAGATTCATATTGATCTGGACCTGATTCTAGAATATGAGTTCTGTGAGATCAAGCTCCTTGTTTTCCCTGGAGAACACACCATTGTATCTTTCCCCAGTGTCTAGAATATGGCCCCTGGCATATAGTCAGTGCTCAATAAACATATGTAGAATGGATAAATTGGGAGATGGGGGAGGGTTGGAATAAGAGAAAATGAAAATCTTGTTTGGAGTTATAGTGGCCACAAAAGAGTAGTGTCAATTTGGATCTATTATCCTGACCTTAGCTAAAAGGATCCAATTTCATGCTAGTAGGAAGTAGTCAGCTGGCCTGGAAGAGTTCAATAATTAGGAAACCAAAAATATCTGAAATTATAGGAGTCTAACAGGTAATTTAATATAATTCCCAACAATGACTGCATGTTTAAATCACTTGGGGAGATATTTAGAAAATTAGAGACCCAGACCCCACTTCTAAAGATTCTGACCCAGGCATCCATAATTTGCAACAGTTCCCAAATGATTCTGACATTCAACCTGGGCTGAGAACCACTGTTCTACTACAACCACTCATCTTTTAGAAGAGGCTGCACTTCAAAAGGTAAAGGATTCAGAATATAACTTGATTGCCAATGGCAATGTTTAGATATATTTTAAAAGAATCATGAAAAAGAAATAACCAGCTTTTAATGTCAACCCTAGTCAATTCCTGAAATGAATAGGTCTGAATTTTTCAAAATATTACCAGGACCAACTAATTTTATAGATAGCAAAGGATGTTTATTCTAGCCCCAGTACGCTGCCTTGAAATCCCTGGGGAGCCATTGAAAAGTTTTGCAAAAATATCATGATGAGAAGGTAGTTTCCAGAGATGGACCAGGCTATGGTGGAAGGAAAGTTTGAAGGAACAAGTATAAACACAGGGAGGTCACACAATAGCTATTATCCTGGAATGAGCCCTCAAATCATCTAATGTAAGACAGAGACGGTGAATATGAGCAGTATCATGTAAAGCTATTCACAGAGTATGGGACTGTTGGCCTAGGAAAATCAACGGTGAGCCAGTACCCAAAGCAACTACCAGTTCCAGCTATTTACTTAGTCCAGCTTTGCATTCTAAATAACTGCCTGGCCTGGAGCTTCCAGAAGCCCCTCTAAGGAAGGGGAAGGAAGGGTATAATGGAAGAGAATGTAATCACTGGGGGCAAGGGGCAAGTCTGATCATTTTGTCTACCTAGGGTACTTAACAGACTGCTGTGTTTTGTGACTAGAACCAAGAAAGACAACGGTTATGGTTATCTCAGGAGAAGCCACTTCCTGGTCACTTGGGTGACCTCCAAAGTCCTCCAGGAAACTGGGGCCATCAGAGAGAGGGGTAGAGGAGTGACACCTTCTATTTAGTGGACACAGAGCTGTCTCATCACCATGTTTTAAAAATTAAGTGTGCTAGAAGAATAAATCTATCCACTTCAAACAAGCCCCCCCCAAAAATATTTGACAAACCATCACCTAACCAGTGAAAATTTTGTTTCAAAATTTCTCTGATTTAACCCAGCAGTCCCTCCCACACCTGAGGGGCTGTGGGGTGTACCGCATGTATTTATACACATGCATACACAGCACCTTCATTTTGCAGAGGCAAAAATCACTCCAAGGTGAAATGATTCTGCTGAAAGGGCTTGTATTAAGTGGCTCTTCCAACAGGACTGAAGGGGTGGGGAGGTCCAAGCAGTTAGCCTTAGGCCAGCTCTGGTAGAGCCCCAGCCCTGAGAAGGAGCAATGCAATTCCCAGCAGCCCACTCCCCTCCACCCCCCGGTGTCACCAGGGCCCCCTTAAATGCCTCCAGTAATGGGTCTTCTCAACTTCCCTTAGGAGACAATGCCATCGGCTAATAGACATCACTGTCAGGAAGGTTTTTATGCTGCACGGCTTACATTTTCTTTTCCGCAGTTTCAGCTCATTGCTCCTAATTACCTCCCCTTGGACCCCCCAGCATACAGGATCAACAGCTTGGCCTGCCTCAGCACCTCTCTGCTAGAGGTTCTTCATTCAGAATGGCCCACTTAAAATGCAGCCCCACACAACTGGTCTCCAACTCAATGACAGGCCCCTGGAGTTGCCTACCTTCCTGCTACCCCTGCCTGGCTTGGGGCCTCCTACTGGCTAAGCCAGGGAGCCCCAGCAGATGAGAACATGCCACCATCTCTTTCCCCTTTTTCTGCCCACCTGGGCTTTCTCACAGGGTATGTGTTCCTACAGTATTTGAGTACAGCTGACAGAAGCAGAGCTCTGGGTACCAAGCCAAGGAGACACAGCATTAATTATTCTCTCTTCTACAAGCAAAGGTGCGAGGGCTGTGCCCTGCAATGAACACGGACTTGGAGTACAGTCAGCACTACATCTACGGGCTGAAAACCAGAGAGGTTCATTCAATTCCCTCACTCCTCCTGTGCCTTTTAACTAACTTTGAAATTCCTCTCACTGCTGCGGGTCCCTCCGTGCTGTTTCCAAGGGCTGGAGCCCAACACAGATTTATTTGGTAACCATTGCAGGAATTTCAAAAAAAAAAAAAAATGAGAACTGGAGGAAGAAGCCAGGCCTGAAGTAATTAAGATGATTTGTTTCACATGGTTCAGGTAGGCACAAAGGGGATCCTGAACACAGAGAATAGAAGATCAAAGGGACAGCAATGAGAAAGGGAAGCTCAAGTCTGCCAAATGAAAACCCCTCTCTGGATTTTTAGCCTCTCCCAGAGATAAAACAGAGGGAGATAAAAAAAAAAAAATTAACTTCTGCTTTCAGCAGTTAGCTTCCAGAATAAAATATTCAAATGTATGATGCCATATTTACAAGGTCATAAGATCTCCCACTCTGAAATCATTTGTCACTAGAAAGTACTACTCTATTTAAGCCCCAGGAATCTAGCTGCAAAAATGAATATTCCTTAGAAAGTACATGTACTTTGCAAGCTTATTGGTAGCTGCTGAAAATCCCCGTCTACCCAGTGGTACCCTACCAGCCATGGGATGTAAAGGTAGAGGTCAAGCAGGAGACAGGCAGTGCATGGGAGCACGTGGGTACATCTGATTGAGTCACCTTTAAAAACCATAACATGGTGTTTATAATCCACAACATGGTTTTTGGCTGTGTGGTTCTCCTTCCCAGGAACACTGATCATCAAGAATCAACCATCATATTATTTTCCAACACTATTGAAACCTCAGATCTTCTGATATTTTGCCAAAATAAATATGTTTATCTCTCTCCTCTGTTAACTCCATGGCTTCCAGCTGACTTGTACTGTCATATGCCTACTCCTCACTCATATTTCGTCCAGAGTTCTTCACAGGTCCTAGGAAGTTATACTCATTCGGGATCATAGTGACAGACCTAGAGCTGGAACCTGGGGCTCTGGCAAAATGAAAAGAGGCTTTTTCTCTTCTTCGTGGTTTTTCCTTTCTCATCCCCTTTCCATAAGGTGATTTCAAAATTCCTTCCACTTCTAAATATAATTCACCTCCTGTGAATATGACTTTAAGTCTGAGTAATAGAGTCTTACAGAGTAAATACTGAGCTTACTACATACAACACACCTATAAGACCAGTACCATTCTGATAATCAATTTAAAAATCAAGAAACTGGGGCACCTGGGTGGCTCAGTCCGTTAAGCATCTGACTTCAGCTCAAGTCATGATCTCACGGTTTGTGGGTTTGAGCCCTGCATAGGGCTCTGTGCTGACAGCTCAGAGCCTGGAGCCTGCTTAAGATTCTGTCTCCCTCTCTCTGCCCCTCCCCCACTCACTCACACACTCTCTCTCAAAAATAAAATAAACATTAAAAAAAATTAAAATCGAGAAACTAAAGTAGGGGAAGTTAAATCACTTGCCTCCAGTCAGAGCTAGCAAGTGGAGGATATAGGGGTTTCTACTGCCTCTTAAATAACCTGAATTCTTTTAACACCCAAGGCTGCATTCACCGGTGTTGTCTGAACTGCTGTGGCAACTGAACTGACCAGGCAGTCATAAACCCACGAGCTATTGTTTTCAGTGAATGGACTTTTGACAGAACTGATTGACCCGAATAAGTGCTGCATTGTCTGGGAGACTTCCCTGTGCTTCACTAGGGCATTTTCCTAGGAGGCTGCTGCCTCAGTGATGGTCTTGCTCCGGGTCCCCTGGAGGCCTACACACCATTGGTAAGGTGATACCAGAAGTACTGACCATGATTATGGAAAGAGGCAAATTAATCTGTGCGATGGTCCCTAACCCATGACATGGTCTCATTATCCCCTCGCCTCGCCTTGAGCAGAAGGTCCCAGTCATTCTGCCATAATCCAGGAAAAACCCCTCAGAGGCCATGTTGACTTCTTAGCTCCAGAGCACAGAGATGTCACAAGACTTTCTTCCCTGAGCCAGGCATCATGGAGTTGTTTCCTGTGGTGGAGGGAGATGTGTGGACAAAGGGTGATGTGGACAAAAAGAAATGGCCCTTTTTGTGTGTATCAGTGCTTCTCAGGCTTTGGCATACACACAAGGAGCTTGTTAAAATGCAGATTCTGTTTCAGTGGGTCTGGGGTCCTGAAATGCTGCATTTCTTTTTTTTTTTTTTTTTTTTAGATTTGTTTATGTTTATTTTTGAGAGAGAAAGAGAGCACGCAAAGCATTTGAGCAGGCTGCGTTTCTAATAAGCTCCCAGCAATGCCCACACTGCTGGTCCTGACACTGCGTGTGGCCCGGTATTATTTGCACATATCTCGTTTCCACTGTGAAGCCCTTGATGTCACCTTTTGACAAAGAAGTTCCGTAAAGACTGGAGGCCATGGCCTTACATCATTGCTCTGAGTAGAAGGAGGGCTTTCCTCTGAAGCAGAGAACATTCCTCAAGTCAATCACCTGGGAAAAAGCCCTTCAGACCGCCCAGAAAGGAAATTCCTCACCTTCTGCTGGACCTGCACAACTGAAGCTGAGGCTTGAGCAGTCTCTCAGGGGTCAGGGATAGGCTGACCCATGAGGCCATAAGCAGAAGGAAAGTAAACTCTGCCATGTAACCCTTCCTGCATGTAGTTCCTTTTGTGGCCAGCCTGACTCAGTTGTGAGTCATCTAGTGGGATCACCCCAACCCTCAATGGACAGATGGCATGTGTCTGCCAGGGCCCACCAGTTTGCACATGTGCCAACACCTGTGTGCCCACTGTGGGGTGGCACAGGCAGGGGCCCAAGGTTGGGCTGGCCCCAGGCATTCCCCATGTGCATGGTCAGTCACTCCTGTTCATGTGTTTATGACATAGCATCTGTGCAGCCCATCTGGGGCCCCAGGGCCACGCTTGACTGTGTTTACATTGACCTAGTGTCTGCCAAGATCAGGTGAAACCCATGGCCATGAACTGGGCTGGACCATGTTCTTCCTGTCATACACACACGTGTACCCGTTTCTTAGAAACTGAAATAAAGTCTAATTTAGAAAAACAAAATCCAGGGCATGGCGATAACATGAAGTTTAAAAACAAAAACAAATAAAACTTAGGTCTCAAAAACTCGGTTCTTCAATACTGCTGGTGGACATGAGGTTGCCAGTGCTATGGCAAAACTCTGAAACACAACTCAAGAAAGGGAGACTCTGGGTGAAGCCCAGCAACCTGGTTTAGCGCCCCCTACTGGAGGAGGAGCTAGCATTCATGGTCTTTGCTCTGATGAGTTAAGGGACTTGTGCATTGGGATTCCTTGAAAGGTCATTTTACTAAGCAGAAATCAACCCAAGCTCTGATCTTCCCTAATAGCTTAACTACTTGGTGCACATTTAGGCAACTATTAAATAATGCCAGTTCCAAAGGCAGAGAGGCTGTGGCCAAACCAGCTTTTAATGAGCAACCCAGGGCCTGGCCAGACTTTGAAGGAATGAGCATATTGAGATATTAGTCGAACCTCAAAAACAATAGGTGCCTGCGCCCTCTAAGTAGCTCATGTGTTACAGATCTGACAAGTCTCATTGATTTAAATGGCTGGAGCACTGCTTGGATTTTAATCTCCTTCACCCTTATACCAAGGAGGTCGCTGTTTAAACGCTTTTACTTAATAATGTAAACACCTGTCACACGCCAGGGGCAAAGCTATTAAGGAGAAGGATTATTTAAAGCAATGCTCCTGAATACAACATTGCTATTATTGTCTTATCCTCAATTTCCAGGGCTTCTTCCTTAGGACCAGAGCCAATGGCCAAGTCACCTAGTGCTCTGTCTCCCAGAGAGATCTGCAGAGGGTTCCTTTAACCCACATACAGAATGAGCATCTGCTCATATCTTGTCATCTGAAGGCCCCCAAATATCTGACCTGCAAAGACTCTTGCAGTCAAAGCATGTGTCTCCCAAAGTCCATTACTAAAATGGAAAACTATTTCCATAAAGGAGTATTACACCATTATCCTGGTAGCTGCAAGGAACAGAGACTAAACTCTTTACAAGCATCATCTCTTTTATACCTGCAACAACCCTATGATTTAATGCCATTGTTATCCCCATAATCTGAAGTACAGAATGGTTAAGTGACTTTCTCAAGGACACACGGTATCTAGCATGAATAAGATTAGAATCTGTGGCTAACTTCAAAGCACATACTTTCAAGGAGTAAGCACTATGTCATATTGTCTCTCTCACTCTCAAGGATGCATTTGTTTACCACGTAACTTGGTGAGATGAAAGCCTAGAGGAATGATACAGAAGACAGTAGAATGTGGAATAGAGTATTGGCATCAGGAGGCCCAGAAGTTAGGACTAGAAGGGCAAAGGACCCAAAGACATTTAAGAAGATACAAAGACTAAAGATGTAAGAGCATCATCTACTGCCAAACTTAGAGGAGGGATGGCCTTGCTCCCAACTCTCTCTGTTACTCTCCACAAGCTGCCTCATGGGAAGGCACACAGAAAGCCAGTGCACAAGGCCCTCCCCACCTTTACCTGCCCATGTCTTCTAAATGGTCATCATAGCACTAGTCTTCATAAAACCCAGGTCAGCCTGGACCCTGCCAACAGTACCCAAAGCTCTGATGTCATCTAACAAACTGCAGGTTCGTGACATTGGCCTTAGAGAGGAGGTTACACTCATGGGACAGCACAGGTCCCAACAGACACTGATCAGATATTGGTGTGGTTTATCAAGACCGCTCCTCCACTTTCATTAGTGATGAAAGCCAATCCCTTTGGCTTAGTGTCAGCACCTGAATTCAGCAGTGCTTTGGTGAACAAACCCTTTATAATAGTACAGAACAGGAGCAAAAGAGAGAAAATTGTTCATCCATTCAAAAAATATTTATTATCTTTTATAAAACCAGGCACTGCCCTCAGTACTGTGGATAAAGCAGAGAATAGGGTCATCAATGTCTCTCCACATATGGAGCTATCAGTTGTGTAGGAGACAGAAAGCAAATCATTAAAAGATGAGGGAAATAATGTTATGTTTTGAAAGAAAATAATCAGAGCATTGTTTGTCCAGGAGTGGTGCCCAAGCCAGCATCATCAGCATCACCCAAGAACATGTTAAAACACAGATCCTAATGCCTCTCCCTAATGCCTGAATCAAAAACTCTGGGCATGGACCCCAGAAATCTATGTTTTAACAAGCCCATGAGGGGATTCTGATCTGCACTAAGGTTCCACTGGGATAAAAAGTAAGGGTGGGGAAGGGAGCATCTTAAGATAAGATGATCAGGATAGGCCTTCCTGGTACTCAACTGAGACCTGAGACGTGAAAAAGAAACATGCCATGCAAAAGCCAAGAGAAAAAAAATCCAGGCACAGAGAACAGCAGGTGCAAAGTCTCTGTGGCAGGGAAGAACTTGTTATGGTCAAGTAACAAACAGGAGAAAAGTATGAACAGAGTATAATTATTAAAGAGGAAGCTAATGAGAACAGAGGCTAGATCCTGCAAGAAATTACAGACCTCAGTAAAAAGCATGAATTACAAAGTGACATAAATGCTCTAATGAAAGAAACATGTTCCTATGCTGTAGAGCATGAATCTAATCCAGACTGAGGGTCAGAGAGGGATTCCCAGAGGTAAAGATTTTTAGGATATCAATAACAAGTACAAGATTACTAAGGAGGTGGGGGAACCATCACTTGCAAAGGCCCTGAGACAGGAAATATCATGACATTGTTAGGAGAACTTGTAAAAGACTTTAAAATAGGCAAAACTGGGGGTGCATGGGTGGCTCAGTTGGTTAAGGGTCCAACCGTTGGTTTCAGCTCAGGTCATGATCTCACAGTTCTCGAAATTGAGCCTCATGGGCTGTGTGCTGAAAGTGTGGAGCCTGCTTGGAATTCTCTTTCTCCCTCTCTCTCAGCCCCTCTTTCACTCATGCACATGCTGTCTATCTTTCTCTCTCAAAATAAATAAATAAACTTTAAGAAAATTGGCAAAAATTATTACTGGATATTCTAACACACCCTTCCTAGTTATCTGTGCCTTCATTATATTTGACCTATTTTATAACTATTGCAAATTGTAGAAAACTGAGAGTAATGCCCATGACTCTTGTCCAGAGAAATGCAAATTAATTTTTCCCACTGGAATGCAATTGATTATTGCCCTATGAATATGGCTAGTTTTGCCTCTATTAGCTAATTGATTTCAGCATTTCCTGATTGTACATATGTATGTGTCTATATGTGTGCTGAATTCTCTTTTGAACCAACTGTAACATCTTACTTGTTCTCTCATTAATCAAGGAGTTTAACCTTTGATACATGTTTATGTTTGCATAGGGGTTATGATTTTATCTCTTTAGAAATTATTTTCCGGGTGGCTCAGTCGGTTAAGATTGATTTCTGCTCAGGTCATGATCTCCCAGTTTGTGAGATGGAGCCCCACATTGGGCTCTGCACTGAAAGCACAGAGCCTGCTTGGGACTTTCTTTCTCCCTGTCTCTCTGCCCTTCTCCTGTGCATGTGCACACACACATACACACGTGCTCACTCTCTCTCACAATAAATATATAAACATTTTTTAACAAAGAAAGAAATTATTTTTTAACAACAATACACCCAGTTAAATATGAATTCAGATAAACAAGATTTTTTTTTGTATTAGTATGTCCCAAATATCACATGGGACATATTCATGCTAAAAAGTGTTCATTGTTTATTGGACATGCAAACTTAGCTGGGCATCTTGTACTTTTATATGCTAAATCTGACCACACTGTAGCATGGTCACTGCTGACTGTGCTCCCACAGCAGCCCCTATTTTCTCCTAGGGTTGGGAACATAAAGGAGCACCTTTCATTCAGTCTTTGACCTCTGCTCAGAGGCCACACCAATGCATCTTAGAACATACACAGTAGGATTTGATACTGTTTCCAATCTCACACACCCTCAGCCCATCCAAGATGGCCTGCCTTTTCCCCAGTGAGGATGTGCTGCTTCAGTCTGAAGCTTTTCCATATTCAAGCTACCTATTAAAATGCAAATACCCCCTCCCCCCCCCCCCAGAGTATCCTAATATTGGCTAACATTTTAACAGGAATCAGCTGACAGGACATGATACACAAACGAAGCACTTTGATAGGATGCAGAACAGCAGCTTGGTAAAGGGTGTAGGGGACAGGCAGGATGGGGGACCCCCAAAGAGGAGGAAGATATCCAGGAGACCTAAAGTCATGCTTTAGTCCTTAGATCAATCTTGCAGGCCAAGTCTTTAATATAAAATATAGGAAAGGATCATTTTAAATCTGGGGCTAAATGCTCTTGTTATTGGGAGGGAAATAAAAAATGTGATACAAGATACCTCCAAAAGGCTTATCTTCACAATAATGTATTTTTGACTCAGTGGGCAACTCCACAGGCTGGCAATAGAAAACACCTGCAAAATGGAAAACCCCACACAGACACATAAAAAGCAGTTCCAATCCCATTCTCCTGGGCCCCATTAGGCTCAGAGGAATTATTATCATTTCTGAATGCAGAGTACAATGAATGGGCCTAGCTCTTCCTGGGATGTAGGAGTGGGAGCCTGGCTGACAGATTCTCTCCAGACTAAATAAATGCTGGGGGGCCTGGGGGGAGGATCTGTCCCCGAGAAACATCCATTCCTTTTTAAGCAATGGCTGTGCACACCAACTTTGGCTCCCAACTTCTGTAATATTTCTCTTTTATAAATTGGGCAGCCCAGCATGTGGTCAAGGAGCCATTACAAGCCCTCTCAAACAAGATTTTTTTCCCAGGGACTTAATTTCTTACAACATTGGAACAATTGTTCTCTTGGAAAGTAAGACAGGCTCTCTTTCAGCCTGCCAGACAAAAACACAACTAAACAAAACAAAAGAGCAAAGTCTCTGGAAGTTTAATGCAGGAGCAGGCTTCCTTCTAAACACCTGGAGGCCCCTCCCTCCCAAGCCAGAGCTGCTAGATCTCTCTGATGAGAGCAGATGGCACCTGTCTGGAGACAGGCTGCACATTCCATACTTCCCATGTCCTCCTCCTGAAACCTGATTTTAGCAGGTTTGGAGCCCAGTTGTTTAAGTGGTAGCCTAGATGCGTGCCAGGAAAGGAGGATGTTAATATGCACTAATACATTTGCTGCTCACTTTTGGAGCGCTCAAGGCACTTCATAACAGAGGGGGAGAAATCTTCAGGAGGCCCGGCTCCAAGGATGGAGGAAAAGGTTGCCATGAACAGCCCACAGGAGGTGACTCATCTAGTCACTGGCAGAGAAGAAATTGTACCCCCAACCTCCCCACTCCATGATTCCAGCTACCTAATGCCACCATGTGACTGGAGCATGGAACAGCCCAGGGGCAGAGTACAGAGTGTGGGAGGGCAAAGATTCCTCGGGAAGGGGGGGAAGAAGGTTAGGAAGCTCATTTTAGGTAGAAGAGGCTAGGCTGAACCTGAACCTAGTATCTCTGGTTCACTACACCCTCACCCCTCCAAGTGGAGAAGTCACCCACCTGCACGTGATAGCTGGTTCTTAGCTCGTTCTGGTTCAGCAAAGAGGTCAGAGGTGACCTTAGAAGCACCCCTGCAGGGGTATCCACAGAAGGAAGACACAGAGAGTTATGTTTCCAGACCAGCAAACTCCTGAATTTTAAACTCTGCTTTTCACAAAAGGTGTTTCGTTGTCGTCATAATTGCCAAATTTAAATTACCTCTTTTCAGGTCTCAGGAAGCCATAAAGAGAGAAAGGAGAGATTTTCGCGGTGAGAAATGAGAAATGATGAGGGGAAGAGGGTGGCCTGTGGAGCAGAGACTTAAAGAAGAAAAATGCTTCTGGAGTCAGCTGCAGGTGAGGAATCTGGAAAGGAAGGAGAAACAGGATGGGTGGACAGGGAAAGGGGGAGGGGGGTGAAGGCGAGAGCCGATACAAGGAGCTTTGAATTAGGTCAGAGGTATGGCCCAAATGAAGTTCTAGGAAGGAACTTTTCAATAATGGTCACTTAAAATGAATACAAAAACAAATGTAGAAATTGAAATCATGTGGGTTTGTGTGCCTGTGGGCAGTGTCCGTCAAGGATGGGGATTGAACCCTCAGAGTTCCGGGTTTCTTTTCTGCCTTTAATAATAAAACAAAAACAGGAGTCGCTGGAGAAATGACAATGATAATCAACCACTGGACCTTTGCCATGCCCCCAGGGTGCTTGTGATATTGTGACTTATAATAAGAAATACATATTTGGTCTTCCTCCTGTTTCTCACACAGACCTTCTAAAACCCTAGGAATTTCTTAAGTGCTAAGAATGATCAAGGTTTCTTTTGTTAATGCGGTGACTTTAGGATTTCCCCTAGGTCACCTAAGGATGGGGCCTGGTTGGCAGAGGAACCAACCTTGTGATTACAGGATTGGTATCTTTAGGCCCACCCTCCTGACCCCCAGGGAGAGGAGAGGTACTAGAGTTTGGCTCAGTCTCCAGTGGCCAATGAGTTAATCAATCGTGCCTGTGTAATGAAGCCTCCATAAAAATCCAAAAGGATGCGGTTTGGGAGAGCTTCCAAGTTGGTGAAAGCATGGAGATTCCAGAAGAGTGACGCCCTGGAGAGGGCATGGAAACTCCAGGCCTCTTCCCCATACCTTGCCCTATGCATCTCTTCCTTCTGGCAGTTCCTTTTATTTTTTTTTTAATGTTTTTTTTTTATTTTTGAGAGAGAGAGAGAGAGAGAGAGAGTGCATGTGGGTGGGGGGAGGGGCAGACAGAGTGGGGCACAGAGGATCCAAAGCGGGGCTCAAACCCACAAACTGTGAGATCATGATGTCAGCCAAATTCGGACGCTCAAGCTCAACTGACTGAGCCACCCAGGTGCCCAATCTAGCAGTTCTTGTTATAGTGAAACAACCATCTAGGGGCGCCTGGGTGGCTCAGTCAGTTAAGCATCCAACTTCAGCTCAGGTCATGATCTCACGGTTCATGAGTTCGAGCCCCACATCGGGCTCTGTGCTGAAAGCTTGGAGCCTGGAGCCTGCTTCAGATTCTGTGTCTCCCCCTGTCTCTGCCCCTCCCCTACTCACACTCTGTCTCTCTCTCTCTCAGAAATAAAATAAACTCAAAAAAATTAAAAAAAAAAAAGCAATCATCAAGTAAGTAAAATCTTTCTCTAAGTTCTGTGGGCCACTGTACCAAATTAATCAAACACAAAGAGGAGGTCATGGGAACCTCAAATTTATAGCCAGTCAGTCAGAAGTACTGGTAACAACCTGTACCTAGTCTGTCATCTGACACCTACCCCTGTCTCCCCATGGGGAGGGGGGTGGGGAGGGGGAGAGGGGGGAGAGCCAGTCGTACATGACTGACCCTTTAACCTGTGGAATCTGATGCTGTCTCCAGGTAGATAGTGTCAGAATTAAGGAAACCAGGAGGGTGTCTGAGAATTTCTTGGTGTTCGGTGGGAGGCTTCCCTCCCCCTTCCCACCCCTCCCCCCATATACAAACACACTGGAATTGGGTCCAGGAACCCAAAACAGAACACCTGTCAACAAAAGCTGAAATCCCTTTTCCCTCTATTGTTCTAATATCAGCAGAGTGTGTGTGTGTGCATTTCTCAATAATTTTTAAATACTTTGTGCAGAGGTGGACTCTAGATTCTAAATAGATCATCCCTCTGAGTAATATCCAGAAAGTGATTACCTTTTGGTAATTCTGGCTAATAACTCTCTTTGATGGAGTACCTGTTTCACGCACACACATTACGTAATGTGAGTTTTACAACACCCCTCTGTGCATTATTCTCCCAGTTGAAAAATGAAGAAACTGAGCCTCTGGTTGTTAAATAAATCGCCCAAGGTTACCACTGTGGATTAAATGTTTGTGTCCTCCCAAAATTCATATGTTGAAGCCCTTTACCCCCAGTGTGATAATAGTAGGAGGTGAGGTCTTTAGAAGGGAATTAGTATGAGGGTGGAGCCCTCAT
This sequence comes from Lynx canadensis, assembly GCF_007474595.2. Classification (NCBI taxonomy): domain Eukaryota; kingdom Metazoa; phylum Chordata; class Mammalia; order Carnivora; family Felidae; genus Lynx; species Lynx canadensis. The sequence continues at coordinate 160,088,787 of NC_044306.2, forward strand.
GAAGGGAATTGGTACCTTTACCAGAAGAGATAGGAGAGAGATGATCTCTCTTAGCCACGTGAGGCTGTGAGGACACAACAAGAAGACAGCCCCCTACAGAACAAGAAGAAAGCTCTCACTAGGAACTAAATCAGTCTAATACCTTGACCTTGGATCGCCCAGCCTCTAGAATTATAAGATATAAATGTCTGTTGTTTAAGCTACGTAGTCTTTAATAGCATTTTAAGCCGACTTAGATAGTTACACACCTAGTAAATACTGGAGCAAGGACTTGTACAAAGTCAGCACTCTTTCTACTACACCAGACTGCATCTCAGCAGCATCCTAGCTCAACCCAACTCCGCTGGGCATGACAACCACAGTGACATCTTTATACGTGTATGACTCGTCGAGTTAACAAAGCACTTTCATATCTAGCACTTAATTTAGAGTGTGCTGTAAAAAGTAGGGTCTAGAATCTTTAGACCTCAAGTCCTAGATCCTAATACCCAGTGCACAGACCCATCATTGCATGTTATTTCTTTTTTTTTTTAATTTTTTTAAATGTTTATTTACTTTCAAGAGAGAGAGACACACAGTGAGAGTGGGGGAGGGGCAGAGAGAGAGGGAGACACAGAATCCAAAGCAGGTTGCAGGCTCTGAGCTGTCAGCACAGAGCCCTACGTAGGACTTGAACTCACGAACCGTGAGATCATGACCTGAGCTGAAGTCAGACACTTAAAGGACTGAGCCACCCAGGTGTCCCGCATGTTATCTCTAACAGAAACAAACTGGTCAAACAGACTTTAATAATATACAGTTTTGGGGCACCTGGGTGGTTCAGTCAGTTGAGCATCAAACTTCAGCTCAGGTCATGATCTCACAGTTCATGGGTTTAAGCCCCACATTCGGCTCTGTGCTGGCAGCTCAGAGCCTGGAGCCTGCTTCAGATTCTGTGTCTCCCTCTCTCTGCCCCTCCCCTGCTCACGCTCTGTCTCTCTCTCTCTCTCTCTCTCTCTCTCTCAAAAATAAATAAACATTTAAAAAAATTTTAAATAATATGCAGTGTTCCTGAGGATGCAAGGACATTGGCATTCTCTTACACCTGGCTGAATATGCCATGTGGTATAAACTTTCTGGAAAATAACTTAGTAATAAACGTTTTTAAAAATGACATTGTTTGGGGCGCCTGTGTGGCTCAGTTGGTTAAGCATCCGTCTTCAGCTCAGGTTATGATCTCCCAGTTCGTGAGTTCGAGCCCCACATCGGGCTCTGTGTTGACAGCTTGGAGCCTGGAGCTTGTTTCATATTGTTTCCCCCTCTGTCTGCCCCCCCACACCTGCGCTCTCTCTCTCTCTCTCTCTCTCTCTCAAAAATAAATAAACACTAAAAAAATTTTTTGAAATGACATTCTTTGATCCAGTAACTCTAATCCTAGTACTATGTCTTAAAAAAAGGATGAGAAATGCACAGAAAGATTGATAAAAAGGATATTCATCACAAGGTAATAAATAAGAGTAAAAACTTTCAAATAGCCTGAAAGTCCAAAAATCATTAATTGACCAAATAGATTATAATATATATAATATAGATTATAATATAAATTATATATTTATAACAGAGTACCATATATCCACTACATATCATGTCATCAAAGAACCTGCTAAGGTATGTGGAATGCTCCTGATACAGTCTAAGTGAAAAAGCAAGTCAAAAAACAGTAACATATATGGTTCCCAATTTTGTTTGTAAAACCTATCTACACATAAGTGTGACCGAACATAATTGCATTTCCTGTTAACCATGGTCGCCTCTGGATGAAAGTTGCAGGTGACCTTTAGTTTCCTTTACATTTTTCTAAATCATCTATACTGAACATGTATCTTTTCTAATCAGAGAAAAGGAAAATAGAATGTCATTTTTTTATTTATAGTATCTGTACAGTGAAGCCTCCCCACTAATCATTTCTTTGCCAAGAGACCCCCAAACCCACATTCATACCCATACTCTGCCTCAGGTCCCAGGGGGACCTCAGGCCCATCTGTACTGTCACTATCCCTCCCATCATTCTTGCATCCACACAGGAGGCTTGCTCCTAGCATCCCTCCAGCACAGTTCCTTGTTTCTATACAGACAGTCCCTAGTAATTTTCTTCCTTAAAAAGTGAATTTTCAGTTGAGAATTTGGAAGCTTGGCAAATGCCAGGTCACAGATCCTATGATAACTAGCCTCACGTGTGATGTTTTCCACAGCCTGACTTGGAGCAAGCAGAGAGACCATCACCTCACTTCTAAATAGCCTCTAACCAAGCAAACTAAACATTTCTTTTTTTTTTTTTCAACGTTTTTTTATTTATTTTTGGGACAGCGAGAGAGACGGAGCATGAACGGGGGAGGGGCAGAGAGAGAGGGAGACACAGAATCGGAAACAGTCTCCAGGCTCCGAGCCATCAGCCCAGAGCCTGACGCGGGGCTCGAACTCACGGACCGCGAGATCGTGACCTGGCTGAAGTCGGACGCTTAACCGACTGCGCCACCCAGGCGCCCCTAAACATTTCAATTGAAAAGGTTACTTGAGGTTTTGTTTTGTTTCTTTTATTGAGCACGCGCACACATGCACACACATGCACACATATACACACACACAGATGTACCTGCCATTTCTTTTTTGGGGGAAGGAATGCAGGGAAAAATAATTAGGAGGCAATGTGATCAAGAATTTTACTTCTCCTGTCTCATTTCTTATTCTACCACCTCGTACTCTCTGACCAGCCAATCTAAAATGGGTTTCCACACTGACATGCTGTCCACACCTTAGGACTTGTACACTTTACCATCTCCTCAAGTTGACCTGTTAACTCCTACGCATCCACAGGATCTCAGTTTGAACACCCATGCTCCCACAAGCCTTTTCAGACCCTCCAAGACTGGGTCAAGCAACCTGTATCACTCTGACTGCTTTTTATTAAAATTGCCTCTTTCGCTTGTCAGTACCTCCACCTGGACAAGAAGCATGTGTAAGGTAGGGACTGTGTCTTACCCACCTCTATATCTCTGGCATATAGTGTGGTGTCTGGCACAAAGTAGACACTCAGTAAATATTGGCTTACTAAATAAAGGTTCGTGCCCCCCATAACCCCCTAAAGTCCCTGGCAGTCCTTGCTCCACACAGAGAGAGTAGCCACTGATAGGACCACACAGTGCCTCCTACGGTGTCCACAAATGGTGTCTTTTAGTTGCTCATGGAGATCTGGCTCCAGGCATGGAAGCTTTGGAAACTGCTGGTTATGACTCTCAGGATCAGAGCAACTTGCACGACTGGATTGAATGGTCCTACATCCACCTCTGTCGGTCAGAATATTTAAAAAGGCATTTATTACCTTTACAGCAAAGCTCATCCCACTACTGTTCTAGTAGTAGTGGACTAGCAGGGTAGTGGCCCTGTTAGAGATTTACCCTGACATGTTCAAGCATCATGCTGTAGTTCTTGCTGACTGTGTTGCAACTGAATGCTGATAGTTGGGCATTTTTAACAAGAACTGATTCAGTGGGTGTGAGTTTGCAAATGTGCTACTTTAATGGCTATTCATATTAGCTCTGTGTAAAAAGGTCCCAGGTTATGTCTCCATCTAGTCTGCTGTTTATTTAGTGTTCAGTGTTAGAATGAGTAATAAGCCCCTTAGCTTTGTGACAGATTGTTCTTTAAACACCAGACCCATCAGCATGCTGCCCTTGAGTTCCTGCTAAGCAGAGAAGATTCCAAGGGAGTAACTCCTCGGCCCCCTGGGAGTTTGTGAAATGTGAAATTGGAGGTCGATGACAGCATAAACAATCTGAAAATAGCTCTTGTGAAAAATCTGCTCTGCAGTGTAGAACCCATTTTTGCTAGAGCTGGTTGAGACCTTCCATGGGTCCCAGATCCCTCCCACTGAGACTAGCAGGAGGTAGGAAGAAATGTGGATTTAGCTCTCGCAGCTGACTTGGAGACACCAAATTTGGATACAAGTAATTTTTTTTTTTTTTTTAAATCCCAGGATGTTTTTCTATGCCTCTGAGAGGACAGAAATAGATAAGATACTCTTACTTTTGTTTTATTGATGGAGAAAGCAAAGAATAGCAAAACTGTTGGCTTGACCCATGTGGAAGGTGCTACTTGATAAGTCAGTAACAGCACTTAGGATTCTGGAGCCTAGAGTATGTCCCAACTACTTGCTTATGTGCCTGACACAGTGCCTGGCACATAACACATAGGCATACAATAAATGTTGAATGAATGAATGAATGAATGAATGAAATCAACTAAACCAATGTCCTTCAAACTTGAGTAATATAAGGACTTCTTTTGGAGAAATAATAGTCTCTTGACCCAAGATGTTATCTACAAAACCTCAATTTAAATAATAGAGTCTTGGGGCACCTGGGTGGCTCACTCAGTTAAGCATCAGACTTCGGCTCAGGTCATGATCTCACAGTCTGTGAATTTGAGCCCTGCATCAGGCTCTGTGCTGACAGCTCAGAGCCTGGAGCCTGCTTTGGATTCTGTGTCTCCCTCGCTCTCTGCCCCTCCCCCACTCATGCTCTGTCTCTCTCTCTCTCTCAAAAATAAACATTAAAAACATTTTAAATAAATAAATAATAGTCTTAAGAAACTTCATTCTTATTCTTTAAAATATATATCATAGCAAATTATCATGCAAAATATAATTTCAATCCTCATATATGATAAAAATACTTTATTATTATTGAAAGAAAAACACAACTTTTTAAAGTTCTCATAGAATTCATAGATCTCAGTTAATACCAGCCAACTTCATTTGCAGAGAAACTGTACTGGATTGTAAGCCCTTGAAGGAGGGCCAGTCTGAATGTTGTCCTGTATGATAACCTTAGCACCTTCACCTGGTAGTTTTTCTCCCACTACTTGAGAGTGATGATGGCGACATGACCATGGCCAACCTCTGCCATAAACAGAAAAGGCCAGCTTGCAATGCCAGCCTGTGGGTGCCAAGCACAACAGCAGAGCTCTGGAGAGTGATGGCTGAACACACTGCAGCTGAGCAGAGCTCACGTCCAGCTGGAAGTTCAGAGAAAGTGTGCTAGGGCAGGTGGGATGTGGACTGGGCATGGGAACATGAAGAAGACTTGGTGACAGAGAGAAGGAGGAGGGCTTTAGCCATGAAGAAAGAGGGGTCTTTTCCTTTCCTGCTGATTTGCTGCCTCCTCGTAAATTGGATTTGCCAACAAAGGCCCTAAGGACATCAGAAGTCCTGCCCAAACCTCAAAGGATTACATGGGTTTTGAGTAATGCCCAATCAGACAGGACATAATAGAAAGGTAATTAAAACTCTCTAGAAACTGTTATTCCTCGATGAAAAAAATCATCTGAGAGAGATGGAAGAAAATTACTCTTTTCTACCACTTTGTCTTCGTTTCCCCACTTCTGAGTATAAAAACAACTTTGGCCGCCCAGATCCTGTTCTTCTCAAAACCTGAAGTTTGCCTTCTAAGCTCTGAAACTTCTTTATGTTTTCTTATGTGTCTTAATGTACAGCCCACATCCCTGCACAAGGGGGTCCCTAAAGTCAACTAGTGTGTCTTTTTGGTGTGTGCTTCCATATCCTACTGCCAATTCATATACAGGCATTCCATAAACGTTTCCGAAAAGAATACTGCTTGGCCAAATATGTACCCAGAGTTATCCCACTGCGCTGTCTCTTTTCCCACATCAAAATTTACTCCTACCAAAGCAGCTAAACAATTCAGCCACATTAAGACCTAACTAATACCACTTAGTAGGCTGCCCTGCGCAGTGGCATTTTAAGTCTCATATAAGTAGCATTTTTTTCACAAACAGAATTGCAAGATAGTTCAAGGCTAAATAGGAGTGTTCTTTGTTTCTAACAAATATGTATATCTTCTTTTTTAAGGTTTATTTTTAAGGGAAAGAGAGAGAGAGCACAAGCGTGGGATGGGCAGAGAGCAAGGGTGAGACATAGAATGCAAAGCAGGCTCCAGTTTGATGTGGGGCTCAAACTCACAAACCACAAGATCATGACTTGAGCCAAAGTCAGACATTTAACCAACTTAGCCACGTAGGCACCCCAAATGAGTATATCTTCTTAAGGCTGACTTTGAAGCCAACTCTTACCAAAAAGATGAGGTGAAATTTTGGCATACTTAGAGAAGGACAATAAAGTTGGTCCTGTGAAAACAGATATGAGCTGCAAAGAACAGCCTTAAAAAAAAAAATCTACACTCTACAGCCTAGCAATACTTATTAAGATGAGATTTAACCAAAGACTATAAAATCTTAAATGGTAGATAATAAGGTCAAGCCAAGTTACTATTTTCAGCTCAGAACAGATGACAAGACAGGAGGACATAAATGGAAATTAAAAGAAAAGGGATTCAGAACAGATCAGAAGGTCACCAAAAATAATCAATGGCTGAAATGACTTTCTGGACTCATTCACTTGTACAGAAAATATTGGGTCATTGAAAAAGTAATGAGATGATATTCTTGGGAAATGGAATAGTTAAAATGAATGAGTCCAGATAGGCCCAGAGACTTTAATCATTCTGAAAAGAAACACTTGCTGGGACACTCTCTCCTAAACCAAGTTGAAATTCCATTCTAGGGAGACAAGTAGGTGTAAGGTAGGAAGACTTCACTTTTCACATTCCATGAGTATTCGCAGCTCCTTCAAAATTATAATGGTATTTAATATCAAGGGGCCTTTTATGAGTGGTGCCTCCTGCAGGATCTTAACAAGAAAAATGAGCAAGACAGCCACTGAAGACATGGGGCCTTGGCGTTCATTCTCAGCCAGGCTCCTGTCCAAAATTGAAATCTCTGTGTATACACAAATCACACATCTGCCAATGCATAATTCCAGGGCCGGGACAACACAGAGGCGGTCTACTCTGCTATTGGGCAGCTCTAATTATTAGAGAGCCAACACTGTTTCTTGCAGAGTCTGGCCTTCCTGGAGTTTACCCATTGGACAGATCCTTTGGATCTACAGCACATGTGTCTACTTCTGCTTCAAAGGGTAACCAGCAAATATTTAAAGGCAGCGCAAGCTAGGCTTTCTCTTTTCCAAGGTAAATATCCCCATCTCCTTCAGATGATGTTTTCCAGACTCTTTGCCTTCCTGACCACCATCTTTAGAAAGACTATAAATGTTCAATCAATCATGCACACTCACATGAACACACACACATACACACAACACACAGATCTTAGAGTGGAGTGCCCCAAATTGAACATGTGTCCCCAGGTGAAACTGAGCAGTGTGTCAACTACTTTCATTGATCTAGAGACACTCTGTTAACATAGCCAAATTATATTAGTAGTAGCTACTATTCATTGTAGCCTTCCATATGCCAGATACTGGGCTAGCCACTTAGCATCCTTTATTTTTAATCAGAACCACAATGTTACTATTCCCATTTTATAGATGAAAAGAAATTAAAATTCAGGAAGCAAATAACTTGCTCAAGTTCATAGAACTAGGAAATGGCTAAGCAAGATTTAAATTCAGTCCTGTTTGGGGCGCCTGGGTGGCGCAGTCGGTTAGGCGTCCGACTTCAGCCAGGTCACGATCTCGCGGTCCGTGAGTTCGAGCCCCGCGTCAGGCTCTGGGCTGATGGCTCAGAGCCTGGAGCCTGTTTCCGATTCTGTGTCTCCCTCGCTCTCTGCCCCTCCCCCGTTCATGCTCTGTCTCTCTCTGTCCCAAAAATAAATAAACGTTGAAAAAAAAAAATTTAAAAAAAAAAATAAATAAATAAATAAATTCAGTCCTGTTTGACTGCAAAACTGTCATTCTTCCCATAATGCTATACTGCCCAATACTTTCTAAATGACTACCTCTCAGTTCTTGCATTAAAGCTTATGATCAACCACAGATCTCTTACACTTTCATATATGTTATAGGTTTGGACCCATCAGGGAGTAAGTTACCCTGCAAGGCAGTGGCATTCATCACAAGGCACATGAGGAGAAAGGAGCTGGACCCAGGTTGGGAGGGGTACAGGGCTATGTGGGTAGAGCTGTGGCACCAATACAGGCTATCAATTGTCCAAATCCTAATCCAAGCAGACACATAGCCAATGCAGCCCATTTGCAGGGGTCTCACAGAGACCTGTGGGAAGATAGGAGCAGGGACACGGTTTCAGAGATATAAAATATTGACCATGAGAATGTCAACCTAGCCCGAGGTCCTACGAAGAATTCTGCCTCCACCAGGTCCTCAGAGAACAGTGTTTAAAGCCGTGAGGAAAATAAAATAGGCCTTTGCCCACCTGGCTCAGGCCCCATCATCTAGAAAGGGGTGAAAAAGAGGAAAACTCTAAGTACCCAAGAGATCTAGACAAAAGAGAGCTAGGCCCAAGCTTGTAGAGCCTAGTGTCCTGTGCAGTAAAAGATTGGGCTACTCAAATTCTAAACATTTCAAAGAAAGGACTTGCCCTTAACCAGCTACTAAGAGGTAACCTGTAAGCCCTTGGAATATCCTATGTGTGAAAAGAATCTTTGTATACCTGGGGCCGGGGCCATGACAGATAGCTAATGTTAACAATGTGATACATGGTAAATACCCCTTTTTGTTTGCCTGGAGCCCTGGGCCCTATTCTGGGGATGCTGGAGACTGAGTGGCTAAGGTCAGTTACCTGAGCACTCCATGCCTACATGACTGACCCCTCAAACCCTGGACACCAAGGCTCAAGTTAGCAATACTTCATGTGTGTTGTCATGCATCATTGCTGGGGGAATTGAGTGGTTGCCATGCCACACCACTGGATAAGGACAACTGGAAGCTTGTGCCTAGTTTCTCCTGGACTCCACCCTATACACCTTTTTCCTTTGTTGGTTTTAATCTGTATCCTGGGGCATCTGGGTGGCTCAGTTAGTTGGGCAGCCAACTTCGATTGAGGTCATGATAGCACAGTTCGTGAGTTCAAGCCCCACATAGGGCTCTCTGTTGTCATCATGGATCCCGCTTCAGATCCTCTGTCCCCCTCTCTCTCTGCCCCTCCCCTATGTGTGCACACTCTCTCAAAAGTAAATAATCATTAAAGAAAAATCTGTATCCTTACATTGTAATAAACTGTACCTGTGAGTATAACAGCTTTTCTTAATTCTGTGAGTCCTGCAAGCAAATTGTCAAACCTGACAGTAGTCTTGGGGACCCCATACATACCTCCCAATGGCAGAATATGTAGAGGGGTGGTTAAGGGGCTCAGAACTCAGAGGTAGAGCCCAACACAAAGGCTAATTCGTAACCTCCCTCTTTGTTGCCATACACAACTTTTATATAACAGACCCACTGACCTCTCAGTGGTACTAGGGGACAGCAGGATCCCTGCAAAAAATGGGATTGTCTTTTGGAATAACTGGGATGGATCTAGGACAGGGGTAAAAAGTCACACAGATGTCCTCATCTGGTATCCATTCAGATGACTATGTTTGTTTTTGTCTTTTTTAATAAATGTATTGGCAGAATCTATGACTCTAATTGTGAAAGTAATACATATTCATTGTCAAAAGTCTGGAAAATATAACAAAATATATTAAAAAGAAAACAGTCCATTGGAATCCCACCACCCAGAGGTAAACACGATTAATACTGTGGTATAGCTCTTTCCAGTCAATTTCTTTTCATGAATATGCAGCAGTATCCCTGATGAGACAGAATTTAAAATTTTTTGTTAGCAAGAAAATCTGCAAGTTAAAAGTTGCCAGCCACTTCTATGTCTAACAAGTCATCTTGGGACACGTTTTTGTTCTGGAAACAATCACATGAGCAGTTTCTTTTAGTTTTGCAAATGTAAGGCAGAGGCACCCATCATAAGGCAACAATGTTTTTTTGTCATGGAATATGTTTCTTGACAAAGGCTGCCCATCTCACCCCACTGGTACTAAAGCCAAATTGTCGCAGGCTTTCAGTATGGGTTTCTCTCTTGTCCAGCAAGAGAATGGACACAGCATTAAATACAAGAGAGGCTAATGTCTGGGAGGAGACCATATTCTTTTCCTTCCAAGTGGAAATTCATGCACTTCCAAGTGGAAATTCCAGTCATTAAATTATCTGATTAGTAGCTGTCTCCCTCATTCAACAAAAGATTCTATGACAGCAACAGCCATATCTACTTTCTCAGAATGATAGCTAGTGCTGTACTTGGTCTGGAGTGATATTCAATGAATATTTGCTGAATGAATGAATGTATGCCTAAATGAATGAATATAGTACCCCACGGCACAGCAATAAAACCACTGACCTTCTGTGTTGATAGTAGCATGCCTGGATTCATCAACTTTCTTTGATTATAGTGCTCAAGTCAATTACAATTTATGACCTACCCACATACTATCTTAGCCCCAAAATATTGCTAGAGGGTGTCCAATACAGCTGAGATCCAGCCATACTGTGATTGACTTCCTCTCCTCTCTCCTCTCTCCAGACATCCTCTATACAGCCTCCAGTTGACCTTCCAAAGGCAGCTCTGATTACACAACTCCCTGATTAAAAACTTTTTTGGGTCCACAGTTTCCTCAGGATGAAGTCCAAGCTCTTAATCATGACATTCAAGGCCCTTCACATTTTGGCCCTCACCTGCCTTTTCCTATCTTCTGCTGCCTCTACCACCACCCCAACGCCCCCACTTCACCTAGTGTAATACCACAGGTCTTCCTATATATGATGTGTTCCTCTATCTCTGAGCCTTAGCTCTCTGTCCCCAGAATGCAAACCCCTCTACTCTGACAAACACCTACTTATCATTCAAGGTCCAGGTCAAAGTCACCTCCCATTTCAAGTTCTCCCTATCTCCTTCCCACCCCCATCAAAGGCAAAACTAACGATTCCATTCTTAAATTCTTGTAGCATTTTGTACATAATTCTACTTTAGCGTTTTTAACCTGTTATATTTAGATGTTTGCATTCTCTGAAGGATTTTCAGCTCCTGGAAGGCAGGGACCATTATCTCATTCACCTCTATTTCCCCCCGAAAACACACAATAGGCACTCAATAAATGTTCCTGCTGCTATGTCTTTTGGTATTACCCATTCCACGAGTCTTGTGGCACTTTCAGAAAACAGACTTTTGGAGCCATTGCTGACCAACTCGCTGAGATCCAGTGGTAGTGGGATGTGGAGATTCTCGGGAACAGAAGTGGTAAATTCCACATGGGGGGCCATGAGTCTGCTTCCTCCATCACCACTGCCAGTCACTAATCTCCGCAACTTCTGTCAGTCCAGTGGGGGTGCCTGCTCAATCCTGCTAGTCCCTTCTGCTGCCCGTCTTTTCTTTCTTTGCTTCTCTGCCCTCTACCTCTTCATGAATTAGCTATAATTCTGGGCTGGCTCAAGGTGAAGAGTCTACTGAAAGAATATAGAAGAACCTTCAGTGGATGCCTGGGTGGCTCAGTAGGTTAAGCGTCAGACTCTTGGTTTTAGCTCAGGTCATGATCTCACCTTGATTTTGAGCCCCATATCAGGCTCTGTGCTGACAGCATGGAGTCTACTTGGGATTCTTTCTCTCCACCTCTCTCTGCCACTCCCCTGATTGTTTTCTTTCTCTGTCTCTCCAAATAATTAAACTTAAAAAAATTTTTTTAAACAAAAGAAAAACCTTCAGAAGCCAAAGGCAGAAAAGACTGCTAGGTTATCAAAAAATTGAAATGGAGACATTGTGGGGCTCTAACCCTCATCTCTTTCTTCCTGCTTCTACTCAGCTGGCTGCCTCAGTTTGCTCATCCTTCACATGTCCCCTACCCCCATTTATGTGACTTTTCAGCTCAGCTCTCCATATTCTAACTAGACGATTCCTTTCAGTGTTCTGGTCCCAAAAATCTCAAAAGAAGGCTCTGATCATCACATAGCCACTCCTATTTTGTAGCTTTGGGTCAGGTGTCCTGTCCCAGTCCAACAAGCCAGGGCTAAGACAGAGATTCAGATCATGTGGCCAGGTTCCCTGAACAGGAGGTGCAAGGAGATGGTTTGGTTAGATTAACTGACTGTGTCTTTAGTTAAGCACTAGGTAAGGACATTTTTCAATCTCAGACAAGCTGTGAAAGAGAAGTACCAGCTGTGTGGAGGTGAAGCATTGTTATTCAAAGCATTGCTATACAGGAGACATCCTTTCCCACTATCCTCAGTGTAATAGCACAGAGATGGCTTTCTAAGCATATTTCCAAACAGCCGCTGTCAGTCTGGCAAAATGAAGAAATGGGTCTGTAGCTCAAAAGATAAATTTTGGCTGGAGATGAAAATGTGGTCGTCATCAGGATTACTGAGCAATAAATGGTGGTAGTGGAGAAAGTGGTGGTGAGTTTTGTGTCTGTGCACATAAACGGGTTCTCACATAGGTAGAGGAAAGTGAGAAGGGACCAAAGACATAATGCTGGGACCAGGGACATTGAAAGAGTTGGCAAAGGAAGAAAACTCCTGAAGAATAGAAAGGAACAGCCAGGGCAGTGGAAGTCTTAAAACCAAGATCTAGCCAAGGTGGGATAGAGTTTGGAGGAAGGGAGAGGATGCCAAATCTAGGGAGATCAAATAAGATAAGGATGAGCTTCTGAAAGAAGCTGAAAGATACCCTGAAAGATAGAGCTGGGCCGCAGAGAGGAACTTCGTGTCATAGAGATTTTTTTTCCTCCAAGGTAAGGTTTACTTGAAGATGTTTAAAAGCTGATGGGAAAGAGCCAATCGATTCTGAAAGGTTGAGAAACAAACGAGGAGGAGGAGGATGGGTGGAATGACATTTCTGAGGGTATGGGATTCAGAGCACTCCCTGAAGGATTCCACACAGTCAGGAAGAGGGAATGCCTCCTCCACCAGCAGTTGCGGGTTCCAAGGTCAAGTCTAGGACAGCACGGGACTAGCCCGCCACCTTCCCAGCCGGGATCCTGCGCACCGCGTGACTATGGTGTCCTCTAGTGGCCATTGTTGGCATCGCATGGGTACACGGAGCCTCTGTTGGCGGAAGAACTTGAAAGAGAAGCAGCGACCCAGCACCGAGAGCGTCGGCGGGGATGGAGGGGTGGTCGAAGACTCGGTGGTCTGTAAGGATAAAGCTCACGACCCAAAAGGATTGGGGGAGGAAACCATATAGATGGGAACATTTATCAGCCTTCCTTATGTTTCTCCTAGATGAGGGGGGTGAGGGGTGGGGGTGGGGGGGAATAACGATCTGGGCTAATTAGCCAGAGCAACGGTTGTGCCCGGAGCCACTAAAACACCCAAGTCTAAGTAAGCCGCATGCTGGGGATTCGGACCTGTTGTGACCTGCCAGGCGCAGACCATCTGTAGATGGTGCAGCACAAGACAACGGGGGAGTCAGAGAGGCGCTGCTACCTACGCCTCGAAGCCAAGCACCGGGAATGGGGGGAGGGGAAAAGTGGGGCTCTCGCGGGGAGAGGACGCATCGGCTGCACAATGCTGCCATCTACCGGGAAGGTCCAGGAATGCTCTGGCCCAGGTGGTGGCCCGGCACTTAAATGCATAGCTGCTCTATAGTAGCACCAGGATCTGTTATCAGGATCTGTTATCTGTTTTCAGGCTTAGCGACTGACACTCACCTGGGTCACACAGCAACTCAAAAAAATATGCAGGTGTTTTATGTTTTGCGGTCACCCGTCTTGTATTTTCCATCTTAAAACAACAAAGAAATATCCTACACCTAAAACTAATATAACACTGTATGTTAACCAACTGGAATTAAATTTAAAAAAATAATAAAACAACAAAGACGCTGCTAGAAACAGAAACACTGGTCTGGCAAAATAAAATCTCCAATGAAGTGTATACAACAAAGAGCAGATCAGTCTCTGGGGTCTGGAATGGTGTGGGTGGCAGTCTTAGGGTCCAAGGTCATTCTCATCCTTATAGATCCATGGAGTGCATGGAAAGAGTATTTGGGTCTTAAGTCTGTTAGCTTTTGTGAGCTCAGTTTCTTCATCACTGACATGGCAATAGTGATGGCCTCAAAGGAATGCCCTGAGGAAAGCTACATGTTATCGCTAATGTGATCAAGTGCAAACTCTTGTTCCCCATCAGAGGTGACTGAGCAAAATGTCACACATCCAGAAGCTGTTGGTGTTGAGGGAAGAATTTAAGATTCTCCATTCCATTTTCCCAGATACTGTTGTTGTTGTTGTTGTTGTTTAATTTTATTTTTTAGAGAGAACGCACCAGCAAGGGAGAAGGGCAGAGGGGGAGGTGGGGAGGGAAAGAGAGAATCTCAAGCAGGCTCCACACGGAACACAGGGCTCAATCCCGTGATTGTGGGATCATGATCTGAACCGAAATCAGCAGTCAGACACTCAACCAACTGAGCTACCCCTTCCCAGATACTGTTTTTAATAAAATCTGTCTTTCCTAAATGGTTCTCCCATACCATCACTAGGGATGTTGTAAGAAAGAAATTAAATCATTTTAATAAAAAGCTTACCTCTCCCTGAAGAGAGAATGACAAGGGCATTTGTTTTGGGGGGTGGTCAACTTGACATGTGTGTCAGTCTTATTTTGGGTAGCAAAACAGACCAAATGCTAGACATTTTTGCAGCAAGGATGATTTTCCCCATATTACTTAAGAGAAAACTGAAGTTCATAGAGGTTAATTTTCCAAAGTCAACGAGCAAGTAAGTGATGGGAATAAAACTCACAATTGGGGGAGAGAAAATCAATAAACTTTAGGTAAAGCCAGTCTTGAGCATAGACAGCATACCAGCACATCCATAATGTCATTTCAGATGCAATATGAGAACTTCTCTGCCTGATAACAAGCACTTTTCTCTACCTGCTTATAAAGAAAATGTTACCAATTAGAGAGTAATTCTTCAGGTTTAAGACATTTTTGTTCCCCTTTTTTGAAAAGCAAATTCTCCTGAGAACGCTAATAACTTTAAGCTTTAGTCACTTATACCTGCATAAGGAAAAGTTTATTGTATTCTTCCCCCAGAGAGAAGCTTTTGATGAAGAAAGAGATGGAAGAAAAGCATGTGGAGGGTCTGAATACTCACAGGAATTTTTTTTTTAAAGGAACACAAAAAGGGAGGCAGTCAGCCCAAAATTGCCTATTTCGCTGTTTTACCTAGAATTTCAGCTTTGATGATAGGATGTGTTTTTGGTGCCAAAACATCATATACTGAAAACAATGAAGTTGGAAGACTCACATTTCCTCATTTCAACACTTAGTGCAAAGCTACAGTAATCATGGTATAAGTGTGGCACTGGCATAAGGATTGACATAGAGATAAATAGAATAAAACTGAGAATCAGAAATAGACCTTAACATTTATGGTCAATTGACTTTTGACCAGATTTCCAAGAAATTTAATGGGGGGAAATAGCCTTTTCAACAAATGGTGCTGGGAAAACTGAATATCCAAATATAAAGAATAAAGTTGGACCTTTTAGTCACACTAAATGCAAAAATTAACCCAATATGGCTTATACACTTAAACATCACAGCAAAAATTATAAAACTCATAAAAGAAAATATAGGAGTAAATCAGACTTCTTAAATATGACATCAAAAGCACAAGCAACAAAAGTAAAAACAGATAAACTGGACTTAATTTTAAGACTTGTACTTCAAGGGCCACTCCCACAAAAGTGTAAAGACCCCCTGCAGAATGGGAAAAATAAAATTTGCAAATCAAATATCCAAAAAGTGTGTCTAGAATACATAAAGAATGTGTATAAGTCAATGATATAAAAGACAACCCAATTTGAAAATGGGCAAAGAATTTACCCAGACATTTCTCCAAAAAAGATATACAAATGGCCAAGAAGAACATTAAAAGACCTTCAGCATCATTAACCTTCAGGGAATTGCTAATCAAAACCACAATAAGACACCACTTCACACCTAACCAGATGCCTGTGAAATAGCCTCTAGGATCCTAGCCCGCAGGCATTCAAGTTTTCCCACTGAGGCCGTAGACAAGGTGGAGCACAGACAAGTCAGCCTTGTGTGCACTGTCCAAATCTCTGACCCATGTGATCCATGTGCACAAAATGGCTATTGTTTTACACCAAGTTTGGGGTAGTATGTTATGCTGTCATAGATAACCAGAACATGGTTTAACTCTGTTGCTCAGACTCTCTTGCTCTGTGAACCTGACCAACATAGGACCAAGAAACAAGAAGAACACGGGGTCTTCCTATGAAAATCACTAGAGATAGTTAATTGGGCATCTGCTATATGCTAGAGTGGTGTTAGGTACTTTCCAGGCTTTATCTTTAATCTTCCTGGCAACCCACGCAAGTTGTTGTAGGAGCCCCATTTTACAGGTAAGGAAGCTTGGATCTGGCAAATTTGAATGACTTGCCCAGGGTCACATAGACAGTAAACAGCCAGGATTGACATCCACACTAATCCGACTATATTCCACCACATCCAAAACCTACGTGCTGCCCCCCCCCCCCACAGTGTAGCACCCACCCTCCCACCATCCCAAACTGTCCACTGTGAATGCAAGACTATTCCTAAAACTACAAGCAAGGTATTGAGGTATGTAAAGAATGGTGACATTTTTAGTTCCACTGTCAAAACTACATGAAACATGCAGAACACCAAGTGGCAGAGGTGTTCAAGGTGTTTGTTTTCCTTAATTCATCTTATCAAAAGAATTTTAAGTATTAAAAAGGAAATGAGGGGAACTGAAAAATAGGTATTTCATTTTTCTGGCCTCCCCTCCCTGGAATCAAGACTGGTCAAGGGATAGGGAGAGCCTTTTCTCATTTTGGACCAGACTTAGGGGTATAGACCTGGCTAGGTCATTTCTTACCGTGAACAAAAGAGGTGACCAAATTGTGATAGATGATCCAGTGGTCCACGACTCTTTGGGGAAAGGCCAGAATCTAGAATAACCCTGAGATGTTAGAATAGAGTTAGCCCCTAGGTATTTCCATATTAACATACCACATGCCATACCCCCAAGCAGTTCTATAAGTATTCAGTATGTAAACCATTTGTTTAGTGTCTGTATTAGGGTTCTCCAGGGAAATAGAACTGTCAAGATAGATAGATACATAGGTATCTCCATAGCCAGAGAGAGAGAGTTATTATAAGGAATTGGCTCATTGCATATGGATGCTGAAAAATCCCAAAATCTGCAGCTGGCAAGCTGGAGACCCAGGAAAGCTAATGACGTAAGTTCCAGTACACGTCTGAAGGCAGGTAAAGGCCAATGTCCACTTTAAGAGGTCAAGTCACTGAACTCTTCTCTTTTCTTTTTTAAGTTTATTTATTTATTTTTGAGAGGGGGAGGGGGCAGAGAGAGAGGGAGAAGAGAAATCCCAAGCAGGATCTTAGGATCCATGAGATCATGAGCTGAGGTGAAATGAAGAGTTGGACACTTAACTGAGCCACCCAGGCAACCCTGAACTCCCGTCTTATGCAGCCTCTTTGTTCCCTTCAGGCCTTCAGTGGATTGGATGAGGCCACCCACATTGGGAAGGGCAATCTGCTTTACTCAGTCTTCCAATTCAAATGCTGATCTCATCCAAAAGTACCCTCACAGACACACCCAGAATAATGTTAAACTAAATATCTGGACACCCCAGTGGTCCAATCAAGTTGACAAATAAAATGAACCATCAAAATGTCCAGTGTCCCTATCAGACTGTAAGTTCTTCGAGATCATGACTATTTCTTTCCGGTTCTCAGACACAGTGTCAGAACCTGGTATAATAGTCTGTCATCAATAAATGTTTGTTGAATGAATGAAGCATGACCCCAGGAACCTTCTTCACTGACATTAAGCTGCTGACTCCCCTAGGAGCACTAGATTATGACCACGCTTACCTGAGTATGAAATAACACTCATGCTATGAACTACTTGTTAAATGTCAAGGTCCAAAGCAGATGACCTGCCCAGTCACCACCATAACAGTGCTATCAAATGAAGAAGCAGAAGCTGAAAATAGAGTAAAGGCATTTAGGGATGCAGGTGACTCTAGAGTAATCCAATAGAAATGTAACATGAACCATGTGGGTATTTTTAATGTTCTAGTAGCAACAATTTTAAAAATTAAGAAGCAGCGGGTCAAATTAATTTAAATAATATAAATTACGGTTTTTAAATATAATTATTTTACCCAACATATGCAAAATATCATTTCAGCATATAATCCATATAAAAATTATGAGTGTAGTGGTTTACCTTCTTTCATACTAAGCTTTGACACTCACACTTACTGCTCATCTCAGTGGGGACTAGCCACATTTCCAGGGCTCAGCAGACACAGGTGGCTCAAGCCAGTGCAGTCTAGAGGCAGCAGCGAGATGTCTGACCACTTTCAAGTAAAGATGAGTAGCATCCTCTGAAGCTCTGCTTATTCAGTGAGCCTGACGTGAGTCTCCATGGGATTAAATGTCCACGTCCCCATGTCTTCTCTGATTTGAGAAAAATTGGAACAAGGATCACTATGTACCTAGAGTCTATGGAGCCAGATGGGGCCAGGACTCAGGACCCATTGTTCACAATTGGTAAAACCGGGGAAAGTCGCTCAATGTCTCCGGGTGCCAATATCCTGGCAAATGAAAGGTAGTGCAGCTGGGAGAGTCCAGTCTGGGGACTGTGGAACCCTGCACAAAGATGTTCAGGACTCCAGCCTGAACTCCCTGAATGTGGAACTAGTTTCGGCCCCTACTATTGGCTTCTTCCACAGAATGGCTGAGGCTTGACCTTAAAAAAGAAGGAAATTTGGGACACTTGGGTGGCTCAGTCAGTTAAGCATCTGACTTTGGCTCAGGTCATAATCTCGTGGTTCCTGAGTTCGAGCCCCACATCACGCTCTGTGCTATCAGCACAGAGCCTGCTTCGGATCCTCTGCTCCCTCTCTCTCTGCCCCTCACCCACGTTTTCTCCCTCTCTCTCTCTCTCTCTCTCAAAAATAAACATTAAAAAAAAAGAAGGAAATTTTACAATATGTGACAATATGGATGGACCTTAAGGATATTATGCTAAGTGACATAAGCCAGATACAGAAAGACAAGTAGTGCATGATTCCATTTATATGAAGTCCCCAAAATTGTCAGAGTCATAAAATCCAAGACTGGAATGGTGGTTGCCAGGAGCTAAAGGGGTGTGGGGGGGGGGAGGCAGGGAATGGATCATTATTAATCAACAGGCATAAAGTTTCAGTTAATGAGTAAGTTTAACTTTTCATCAAAATAAGTTTTTTTTTCTTAAATGGCTGAATCTTGAAAGGGAGTTCCCACTTCCCTAGGATTTCATGGGGCCCCTGAAGGAAGCTAGCCCACAAGAGGCCATCGTCAAGTGAATTTCAGAGTTGCAGACCCTGGAGGGAGCTGCTGGTCTTTTCCAGTCCAGATGCGGGAGATTTCACAAAGAGCCAATCAACTGCCAGAACACAATCAGAGGCATGCTCTACAATGTGGCCAAGCGATATACATGCTCTCGCTCTGTCTGCCATTTTTGCATCATCCCAGAAGCTCAGAGACATGTGGACTGGAACACTTAAGGATGCTGACATCTCCAGGGAATGATGCCAGGATCAGTCATATTAGGAAGACCATCCCAGACTCATCTGGTGCCCTCACAGCTGCTTCCAATCCTCTGCCTGTGGTCTGGTTTCCCACTGCCTGCACACCTTCAAATTTCTGTAAGAGCAGCTTCTAAATGTCATAGCCATTTAGGAATCTAAATGGTCTCCTATTCTCTAATTTATACATTGGTTTCCTAGAGCCCTTGACATTAACCTCCTCCCCAATGTTGCCAAATTCATATCCCCATTCATGATCTGTCAGGCTCTTTATCTCTTAGAAAGGTAACGGAGGAACAAGGAACAGGCCCAAATGGCTTTTTTGGCTGTCCATAGCATTCTTGGAAATCTGTTACCAAGGCATCCAATCCCTTCTCCCCTATTGTTAGTACCAGCTGGCGGGCCACAGGCTGACAGTGCACTTGCCAACATCTGGGTCGTTCTATACTGCAGAATAAAGCCTGGCTGTTTTCTTAATCTCTACCAAAGTAAATGAGGAGTCATGAGCAACTGGTAAATTATATGAATGAGATAAAACAATGTTTATGATACTTCCTGTTTAAATGGAGCCATACAGGGGGCGCCTGGGTGGCGCAGTCGGTTAAGCGTCCGACTTCAGCCAGGTCACGATCTCGCGGTCCGTGAGTTCGAGCCCCGCGTCGGGCTCTGGGCTGATGGCTCAGAGCCTGGGGCCTGTTTCAGATTCTGTGTCTCCCTCTCTCTCTGCCCCTCCCCCGTTCATGCTCTGTCTCTCTCTGTCCCAAAAATAAATAAAAAACGTTGAAAAAAAAATAAATGGAGCCATACAGGAGGGCTGCTGAAGTATGTACCATTTCTAGGTCCCCTACTAGGTAGCCACAAGCTCTCAGGACTGCTGGGGAGGGTGGGATCTGAGGAAGCAGGTACAAGAGAAGCAGACAGATGGGGAATGGAAAGAAAGTGGAGAAAAGGTTTTAAAAAAAAAAAAAGGATGGTTCTGGTGGCAGGGAGGAGACATGTTTGTTGAATGCCTATGTGGAAGACTTGAAGATAACCAGCTGTCAAGAACATGCTTGCTGCTTCACTGCAGGAATATGGCCAGCAGACAGCCTCCAGATGTCAGGGCAGGGCCTGCCTCTGCTGGAGGAGCCCCCTCACATGAGAGTGTGCCCTCCCAGGTCAGCCACATCTGGTGGCTGAGTGAGGCAGGGATATGAAAGGCCTGCCATCATTGCCCCTTGTAGGGTATCTTATATGGGCAGTACTCCCTGCAGCGCTCATGGGTTGGCTGAGGCTTTGTGGGGCTTGCGTTGCCTCTCAGCTTCTGCCTGGTCCTGCTTCCTCCTCTTGTCATGCACAGGAGCTGACCCCTCATAAATGCCTTGCGCATCAAATGCCATCTCAGCATCTGCTTCCAAAAACCCAAACTGCAATGGCCTGGATTTGATTATACTGGATATTTTACATACGTTGGCCCTCTTTATGTGCACTATTGTATAGTGTGTGTGTGTGTGTGTGTGTGTGTGTGTGTGTGGTGTGTACAGTATATTGTATATAGTATATATATACTATAGTGTACATATAGCATACTATATATACGATATTATATATGGTATGTATTGTATATTGTATATGTTTCAGTGCCCTTTTACAACTGAGGAAACCAAAGTTCTGAGAGGTTTAGTAACCCACCCTTGGCTCATGCAGTGTCAGAAGGGCGTTTCAGAAGACCTTCCAAGGGGCACCTGGGTGGTGCTGTGGGTTAAGCTTCGGACTCTTTATCTTAGCTCAGGTCATGATCTCAGTTTGTGAGTCCGAGCCCCACATCAGGCTCTGTGCTGATGGTGCAGAGCCTGCTTGGGGTTCTGTCTTTCCTTCTCTCTGCCCCTCCCCTGCCTGTGTGCTCCCTGTCTCCCCCCTCTCTCCCTCTCAAAATAAATAAACTTAAAAAAAAAAAAAAAAAGACCCACCAAGTACCAAGTATATTGCTGATGACCTGAAGTGTACCAGAAGGTCAGGGAAAGAGTGGGCCCGTTTAAGGAAAGAACAGAGATGGGTGAAAAATTGCAGTCACGTTTCAGTGACTTTTGGAATCTACCCGGCACCCAAAATATTCCTCCCACCTGGCCAAGTGCTGACTACAATCCCTTTCTTTCCAAAATTGGAGAGGAAAATTAACATATAAATCCTGAGAAGAGAATTGTATCCACTTAATATATTCACACGGTTAAGTCAGCAAGCCCCCCCCGCCACTCCCTCTACCACCCCCTCTCTCTGCTCCTTTCTATCATCCCCTGCTTTGCCTCCCGTTCCTATGTTGTCCTAGACCCTGCCATCATGAGAGAAGCGATCTGATAAACTCACTCCTTCAGAGTGACATGCAAATGACAATGTGTGTACATTTTGCAAGATAATTCGGGAAGCTGCTAATGTGTAACCTGAGCAATGGGGTGCCAGATTGGAAAGATATTTTAAGGCAGGAGGATCATGACATTTGCTGTCACTTTGTAGATTTGTGTTTGGAAGTCCGATACTCCCAAAGCTGTTTATCTCTTCCTGGCTATGTTGCCCATAATTGAGATAAGGTAGACAATGGTCCTCTAGCAATTATCTACTGGTTAAAAAACAAACAAACAAAAACTGTTTTTTACACAGACACAGTTAACATAGATATTTTCTAAAAGCTAAAGTAGAATTCTTCGTTAAGCAACATCATTAAATACCAGTCACTAAATATAACAACAATTAAGGGAAGTCTTTTCAATAAAAATAAATAAAATCACTTGAAATCCAATCTTACTAGTCCTTTCAATAAATGCTTAATCTAAGCAGAGCTACCCTCAGCCTGGACTGTCACTCTGACTCTTTCACCCTCTGACACTGCTCTATCACACATATGAGTTTCTTCAGCCCTCATGTTGGCAAGTCTCTGGATCCTCTATCCTGTGAGAGTGTCCAAAATGTGCCACCCCAAAATATGCCACTTTGGCACAGGATTATTTTGAGCTAAAGGCAGTTGAGAGCCAAAAGATGTAAGAATAGTTTTCTGCCCTCCCTCTACCTGCTTAAAAGGAGGGAAAAAATTTCTCCTTGTGATCTTATCTACCACCCCCTTCCTTCGCCCCCTCCCAACCCCAACCAGGAAGAAAAGAGCATTCTCTTTATTTTTTATGGAAGTATAGTTGACATACGATGTTTAAGAAGGGTATTCTTATCGCACTGAGACGAGTTTGCATCAACATATCTTACTAAAATAATTTTTATGTTCCATCAGTTCCTCCATATATTTCCTAGCCACTTCCCCACAATTCATCATGCCTTGAAACCTGTTGGGGAAGGTCATTGAAAAGATGTGACTGCCAGGTGACCCATGAGCTGGACCCAAGCACTTGGAAGCTCCTCATCCTCTCCCCTATCCCTGGAATGTAGGTTCTGCTTGCGTTTCCCACTCCCAGAGGCTGCTCCAAGGACACAGCCTTGGGATAGTGATGTGTTGAGAACACCTGCTTTAGAATACATGACTAAACCACTTACAGTCTCTTTATAACTTTTAAGATTTGGTGGGCGGGTGTGGGGATCTATCCATCTTACTGCCACCCAAGAGCAGCCTTTGCTTGTTAAAACCTACCACCTACCAAGCTGGAGTGGTCTGTTGCTTTCTTCCATCTCTATGGGGGCCAGTTTCAGATTACACCTTGGGAGAGAAGCTCCCAAGAGGGTTGTCTAACCACTTCTTTGAGTTGCATTTCTTTCTGTGAACTTCTGTGCTCGTAAAATTTGGTAAAATGTTGTGCTCTTTTCTCTTGTCAATCTGTCTCTTGTTAGTTTAATTCACAGACCCTCAGATAAAGAACTTAAGAGGGTAGGGAAACTTCCCCCTCCCCCCATCCCAATATCAGCTATAGGCATCTTTTTACTCAAGCCAGAGAGCCCTTTTGAGTACTATTGAGCTTCCCTCTCTCTGGGCTCAAGACTTATTCTACCTAACAATGCAGGCTCTCCTTGTTCTCTATTTTAAGGGAAAACACTTTCTGAATCATCTGTCTACTGAAAAGTAAAGTTCACCATCTCCTGGGCTTTCTCTAGAAGTGGAAAGCTTGAGACATAAGGATAAAGTGCCACCTGGAAGTCAAGAGGTTTGGGTTCTTTCCTAACTCTGTTTTATGGTCTTTGCAATATCCAATCTGGGGACAGCTTCCTTACAGAGGAGAGGGAAGGGAAAGGAAGGGAAGCAGAAGAATTGACTCTGACTTCAGTCCTCTGCTCACTCTCAGAGTCACCTTGACCCAGCCCCTCATCTAAGTTTCAATTTCCCCATCTATAAACTGAGAGGAAGGGAAGTTCACTAGATCAGTGTTTCTCCAGGTGTGGTGCTCCTCCACCACTACAACCCACACCCCACCCCAGCAGCCCAGCAACATTTGGGAATTTATTAGAAATGCAAATGTATGAGCCTCATCAAGACCTACTAAATCAGAATCTCTGGGATGCAGCCCAGAAATCTTTTAGTAAACTTTCAGGTGATTCTTACTCAAATTTGAGAACCACTGGCAGAAATGATCCTTACAGGCCTCTTCCAGATTAGAAACCTTTAAACTCTTTTCACCCCAACTTTAAGATATCTCTCTCTCTCCCTCCCTCTTTCTCATAAAAACAAAACAAACAAAAAACAAAAACAACAACAACAACAAAAACCTGCTCCAAACATCTCTCTACAGACTACTAACTCCAAAGGACTTAAAATAAAATTTGCATTCAGTGATTTCCATAGCAACCTTAACAAAACCACTAAGATGCTTTTGTTCTTTAATATACCTGCTACTTCTTTTAAATGGACTGTGTTTCTTTTTCAGTTATAAATCCAATCTTAAGTAAGGATAGCTCTTAAAAATATTTCAGTAGTACCTAATTACAGTCCCAACCAGCAGAACAAAGAATGTCATTTAAATCATACCACTTAATTGATCCTATATGCCAACTCTTCTAAAGGCCAACTCTCAAGATTGAACACAATCTAAGTTCCTAAATCCACATGAAAGAATCTGGCTCCGTAATAGTATTCCACACACCATTATTGATTTCACACTCTATCCATTGACCCAGAAATAGCAACCAACTCTAATTGGTGAGCCACCCTGTCCCACTCTCAGACCATGAATTTCTGGTGCAGGTAATTCTACACCCAGTTCCTGGGTTGGCCAGTGAAAGCCTTCCTCGCCCTGGGCATATGACCTATGTGACTCAAAGGTAAGAACATGAGCCCTCAAAGCCAATGAGATGTTGACTAACTCTTCTGGGATATACACATGTGATATTTCTCACTGGACAATAACCTGAAGTGATGACACCTAGAATTCCACATGGTTTAATCCCATGACAGGAAACCTGTCTGAGATGGAGCCCCTGAACAAGTAGAACTGAGAGGCCAGGAGAGTGAAGGTGGAGCCAGATATCATTTCTGAGCCTGTATCCAACAATGCCTTAAACGAGCGCCCCTCTGGACCTTTTGGTACAAGATATATTAAGTTTGCACTATCCACTTTGGGTTGGCTTTTCTATTCCCATTTCTATTCCCTGTGCCCACTAAAAACATTTTAATGGGCACAGAGTATAAATTAATACATCTTTTGGTAGGCAACTTGTCAGCATCTATAAAAAAATTTTTCATGTGCGTAACTCTTGTCCTAGAAATTCTACTTGCAGAAATAAAGTTTTCAGAAATGCTCTCACAATTTTGGAAATACACACACACACACACACACACACACACACACATTCATGAAGTTCATTGAAGTATTATTTTCAGAGCAAAGAGTTGGAAGCAGCCTAGAGTCATTTGATAGAGGAATGGACCAATAAATCATGTCGCACCTGTATCATGGGATACTGTGATGCCATTAGAATGAATGAGGTAGATCAATATAGTGACAGGAAAAGAAAGTCAGATTTCTATTGATAAGTAAAAATAAACAGTTTCAAATGATATTTTTATACTATATTGGAGGTGGTAGGGATGAATACATGAAATTAAAAAGTCTGCAAGGATCAAATGATTACTTCTGTGGAGTGGGATGAGTGGACATTTATTTTAAAGCATTTTATATTGTAAAATGTTTAGCTCAAATGTAAACTACTTTGGTAAATAATAAAACAAAAAAAAGAATAAAAGAAAAGCACTAAAAAGCAATGCATTTAGGGGCGCCTGGGTGGCGCAGTCGGTTAAGCGTCCGACTTCAGCCAGGTCACGATCTCGCGGTCCGTGAGTTCGAGCCCCGCGTCGGGCTCTGGGCTGATGGCTCAGAGCCTGGAGCCTGTTTCCGATTCTGTGTCTCCCTCTCTCTCTGCCCCTCCCCCGTTCATGCTCTGTCTCTCTCTGTCCCCAAAATAAATAAACGTTGAAAAAAAAATTAAAAAAAAAAAAGCAATGCATTTAGTTATATTTTGTTTCAGCAAACACTTAATCAGTGCCTACTATATGCTAGGCTCTATGCCAGGCCCTGGATATCCAAAGATGAGCCTCAATGTAAAGGTAACACCAAGGAATATATCTGCGCATTAAAGTAACTGTGCCTCACCTACTTTTTTGAAGATTTGGTCATAATACATCACAGAGTAAATCCATCTCTTAAAAGTAAAGCCATGGGTGGGTATCTGGGTGGCTCAGTGGGTTAAGCATCTGCCTTCTGCTCAGGTTACTCTTCTTCCCACGGTTACTGGGTTCAGGCCCTGCGTTGGGATCTGTGCTGACAGCTAAGGACCTGGAGCCTGCTTCGGATTCTGTGTCTCCCTCTCTCTCTGCTACTTCCCTGTTCACGCTCTGTCTCTCTCTCAAAAATAAATAAAGATTAAGTAAAAAAAAAATTTTTTTTAAGTAAAGCCATGGGTTTTGGTGCATGTAAAGTTATTATCACCAAGTTACCATTCAGTGATATCAAGAAATGTGTTGGTTGCATTTTACATCTAACTAGTTTTTCAAGGGCTCCCCCCCCCCCAAAAAAAAAAACCCAGAGCTCATGGCAATGATGATGAGATTGCTGGGAAAACCAGTAGTTGTCATAGACTTGACCCCCAGCCGCCCCATAAACAATATTCGCTTTCACTCTGTGAAATAGGCAAATGAGTTTTTGAGACAAAGAACATCTCAAAAACCAAAAACCATAGGGCTTCCTATGTGCGGGGCTCATGCACCCCTGAAAACTTACCTGAGACCATCAACTCATGTCTCAGAGGCCACCAAACACCCGCTGTGAAGGGACAGTATGCAGTGGTTTCCAGAGAGCACTGGATTCATTCAGTGGAGAGGTTTTAGTACCCCGTTCTAGGCCCACTCCTGGGCAACTCAGTTTCAATGAAGTAATGAACTATTTACACTCTCTTAACTACCTGATCGTGTGTTTACTCACACTCTTGCCACTGTGCTGTTAACTCCATAAGAGTAGGACCATGCCTCTCCTTATAGCCCCATCTCTAGCACAGGGTCTGACACATAACAGAGGCTCAATGGATATTGTTGAATTAATAACCTGTTCTTTAGACAAACCATGTTTAAAGATTTTTAATGTGAGGTACAGTATTTTCACCTCCCTTCTCTGAGTGGTACTACAAGAAGACTAAGAATTATAGATTAAGGAAGAAGCAAATGAGATGGTGTATACGGAACCATCTGTAAACTTTAGAGTGCT
The DNA here is from genome assembly GCF_007474595.2 of Lynx canadensis. Classification (NCBI taxonomy): domain Eukaryota; kingdom Metazoa; phylum Chordata; class Mammalia; order Carnivora; family Felidae; genus Lynx; species Lynx canadensis. The sequence goes on from NC_044306.2 coordinate 160,115,943, forward strand.
ATGTGAATCTTGGTGATTAGTGCTCAGGAAACTGGTTAGCTTCTTAAAAATGGCTCTATCATATTCCCAACTTAATAGCTGATTTTGAAAATAAAGATTGGAGAGAAGTAGACACTTCAATACGTGCATTAAAGTTTTTGTTTATGTTTTTTATTTTTATTTTTTTAATTAGAGGTTAATTTATATTTTTTTAAGTTTATTTATTTAGTTTGAGAGAGAGAGAGACAACACGTGCATGAGTGAGGGACAGAGAGAGAAAATCCCAAGCAGGCCCTGCACTGCCAGCGCGGAGCCCGATGTGTGGCTCAAACCCACTAACCGTGAGGTCATGACTTGAGCTGAAGTCAGACGCTTAACAGACTGAGCCACCCAGGCACCCCTGCTTTTATGTTTTTTTAGAAACCTGCCTCGTTTTGTGCATTTATTATGTTGATGAAGAGCAAACACAACCCCAATCATAGAGTCAAAAACTTTTAGAGCTAGAAGGGACGTAGGTCAAGTATTGCACGTCTGTCGACATCTGTCACCTGATAGATGCAAAGTCTAAGTCCACAGAGGCAAAGTGACTTGGCTAGAGTCACCCAGCTAATTCTTCAAAGAGCCAGGACAAGATCCTTTATCTTCTGACTTCCATTCTTCCTCTACATCATGCTGGGTCTGAAATTCTGACTGTGCTGGTCATTGTTAGACAACGGCTGGCATCTGGCTTTTCACTGTAAAATCAATATCCCAAAGCAAAAGTTAAATCAACATTATACTCAGTGTCAATGATAACAAATTAAGCTGATTTAAGCTTAACAAAAACACCTCTTTTCTGCATACAACTTTTTCTTCCCCTTCTCTTCCCCCCACCAAACTCACACTTGTCCTGGATACCCCAATGCAAGTGGCAATCAGAAAGCTTCAGCAGAGAAATGCCAGTCAGAGCAAAGCCCTATTCTCAGCCACAGAAATAAAGCAATTGAAAATGCTGTACGTTCAAGTCACAAAAGATATGATTTCTACCTGAGATTGTCCGATAACAGAAATGAATGATGGCTCTTTGCCTGAAAATACATATTGATTGTTGGCTGTGAGTTTCACCATGTTTAATGCGGGAGTCACCATCCTTCAAATGTGTGGGAATTGAAGTTGCTGTTGCCTATTCCTTGCAGGATGATTTGTAGCAAGAGACAAGACAAAGCAGGAGAAATGTCTACATCCAGGTCAGGCTGGACCTTCTCCAGCCAATTTTCCATCCTAGATTATTTGATCTTCACTTCTAAGGTCCCAGTTTATTGCATGCAAAGAGCAGATTGATTGCCTGCATTTGACTAAGATGGAGGTCCCCTGCTATTCTTTAAAATCTTTTGCAGAACTGAGTTCTTAAAAATCACCCCATATTCCCAGGCCCAGCCACCATTTAACAACTTAAATCTCTGGTGGCATGATCTACCCTACTTTCTCCTGGCCTGTGAATGGGACCAAATAGAAACCAGCACAGATACCAGGTAACATCATCTCTCCCTAAACCAGACTAAACTTCATCCTTGCCGCTCAAATGCAGCAGTAGATGTTTGTATCTATCACTTTCTGATGCTTAAAAAGCATTAGGCTCTTCTGACTAACTTGGCTACCAAAAATGCTCAGAAGGTAGTTGGCTGGTCATTGTTGGTCAACAGAGGGAAAGAACAGTCTGTCTGAGCATTAGCTTCATGCTACATAAAACCCCAAGACACTGGAGGCCAGTGAGCTGGAAATATCTTATGGGATAGATTTCAAGGGCTCCTAAAAGTTTCCCCTAACCCAGGACCCTTCCCCAGCAGCCTATACCTAAAATCTCACCATTGCAAATCTGTTTCATGAGAGTTCTATTGAATTAGGGTCTCTAAGTGGCCCTCATAAAAATTCAAGCACCACTAAGAGGATTGCATATTATCTCCACCCTAGCAGAGATGTCTTCTCAGATGACAGGCACCAAGCAAAAGGCTTTATGAGAATATGAAACACCCAGATGGGGAAAGACATTGGGGACAGCAAGAGAGTCAGAGAAAGGAATTGCAGAAAGACACCCCCGAGTTCCAATTTAACCCAGGATCAGCTCGAGGAAAACACCAGTCCAGTTTATAAGAGAAATCAGTCCCAGTGAAAGGTTCTGAAGATGGAAGTAGCAAAATTCCAGAGGACATTTGGGAACCTGCTCAGTGAGTCCCAGAAGAAGTTTTTCCTGCCTTTCCAGCCCTATAGCTCACATCATTGCTTTCTCCCAGGTGCCTAATGAAGGAAACAGGACCAGCGGGCAGGCACAAGGAGGATTTGAAGAGAAACATACCTTTCAATATAATTGAGTGTCATTAAAAAGGCTTGTAATGCTTTATATAGTCGGCAAGACAAATTAGTTGACTTAACCTTCTTTTTAGAAGTATAGAATACTGCAGTTAGAGCAGCACACAAAAAAAAATCCCCCTAGGTACACCAATATTTTATCATTGTTGTCGGCTCTTGCTCTCTAATGAATGACTTAATCATGTTTCTCCTTCCTCTCCATTAGAACAGAGTCGTTACCCCTACTCAATTGAGACAGGCTGCACATGTAGTCATGGCCTCTTTATCATCTCCTTCCAGGAAAGTCTTTGCTGACTGAAGTTCTCCTACTCTGTATGGATCCTAATATTGCCCAGAGCTGCCATATTCACTAACTTTCTTTTATGGCTTGTTTTTTTTTTTTTTTTCAACGTTTTTTATTTATTTTTGGGACAGAGAGAGACAGAGCATGAACGGGGGAGGGGCAGAGAGAGAGGGAGACACAGAATCGGAAACAGGCTCCAGGCTCTGAGCCATCAGCCCAGAGCCCGACGCGGGGCTCGAACTCACGGACCGCGAGATCGTGACCTGGCTGAAGTCGGATGCTTAACCGACTGCGCCACCCAGGCGTCCCTATGGCTTGTTTTAAGTGACTGCTATAGAGGTGGTACGGAACATATTCGCGCTCCCATCCCCCCTACTTCATGTGTATCTGTTTCACCCAGATCTCTAATACTAACTGAAACAATGTACTTCTTGCATTTTAGGATAGCCAAACTCATCTGAGATTATCCAATGTAACTATCACAGAACTTACTGGCCTCTGAGGAAACCTGCCCAGGGATAACTCCTCTGAACTCTCTCCTCTCAATCTTTGGATGTGCTTACCTCATTATCTGCCATCCTCCTTCAAACTCATTTCAGGATAAATGCTATACCACCTCCCTTCTGAGGTCTTGTCCTCAACTTTCAATTGGTCTTGTCCATTTTGCCTCCTACTGTATCTTCAAATAGTAACTTTCTACCTCTACCCTCGTCATAATACTTTCTTCCACCTTCTCACTCTCAGACTCTAAATGTGTGCCTGGCTCCCCCAATTAAAAGCACATCTTGGGATGCCTGGGTGGCTCAGTTGGTTAAGCATCTGACTTTGCTCAGGTCATGATCTCACAGTTCATGAGTTCAAGCCCCACATCGGGCTCTCTGCTGTCAGCACAGAGCCCCCTTCAGATCCTCTGTTTCCCTCTCTGCCCCTCCCCCCGCCTTGGGCTCACTTTCTCTTGGAAAAAAAAAAAATCTCAATTCTCTCTCCACGTAGAAAGTGAAAGACTGGCTCAATGACTAAAATTTATGTCCCTTAAGCCATATTTCTAAAATGTCAGTCACACCGTGGATACTCAAATGTGGTTATTTTTTCACCCAGTTGTGATGGATTTGTTCCTCAGCCTTCCAGCTAAGTCAGAGTGGTGTGGCCTCGTGGAAAGAATATAGACAGATTTTCAGACTCAGGCAGATCACCCACCTACCATCATATCTAAATAATGGTGTGGGGTGTTGACAGTTTGGTGGGATTGTGCATAAAGAATCAATGTTTGGAGGTGAGGGGCACCTGGGTGGCTCAGTCAGTTAAGTGTCTGACTCTTGATTTCGGCTCAGGTCATGATCTCACAGTTTGTGAGTTCAAGCCCCAAGTCAGGCTCTGTGCTAACAGCTGGGAGCCTGCTTGGGATTCTCTCTCTCCCTCTCTCTTCTTCAAAAGTAATAAATAAACATTTTTTAAAAACCTTTTAAATTTTTTTTCAACGTTTTTTTATTTATTTTTAGGACAGAGAGAGACAGAGCACGAACGGGGGAGGGGCAGAGAGAGAGGGAGACACAGAATCGGAAACAGGCTCCAGGCTCTGAGCCATCAGCCCAGAGCCTGACACGGGGCTCAAACTCACGGACCACGAGATCGTGACCTGGCTGAAGTCGGACGCTTAACCAACTGCGCCACCCAGGCGCCCCTAAAAACCTTTTAAAAAGCCCTTCCCTGTTCATGTTCTCCCTCCCTCTCTCTCTCTCAAAAATAAACATTTTTTAAAAACCTTTAAAAAAAATAATCGATGTGGGGTTTTTCCCTCTCCCACCTTCAAAGGTGGGGCCCACGATCTCAGTGACCATTGCATCGATCTCCAGTCTCAAGAGACACACCTGGCAAATAGAAGCCACTTATCACATGTTTGTTGAGCTAACATGCAATGGAGATGACAAACATAACAGATATCAGACACCATGGACATACGGGAGGAAACAAATACAAGATTTTCAGAAGTGCCAAGAAATCCCTGGAAATCCAAGAGCAACTGTCCAGAAATGGGCAAGAGGAAAAAGGGCAAGGCAGGGAGTGCCATGATCACCACAGAACAAAAAGTAAGAAACTAAAGATTCCCAGAACAAGGGACTCTGACATTTGGTTCTCTAGTACTCCTTTAAAAAGGAGATTTCTGGGGGGCGCCTGGGTGGCGCAGTCGGTTAAGCGTCCGACTTCAGCCAGGTCACGATCTCGCGCTCTGTGAGTTCGAGCCCCGCGTCAGGCTCTGGGCTGATGGCTCGGAGCCTGGAGCCTGTTTCCGATTCTGTGTCTCCCTCTCTCTCTGCCCCTCCCCCGTTCATGCTCTGTCTCTCTCTGTCCCAATAAAAAAAAAAAAAAAAAAAGTTGAAGAAAAAAATAAAAAGGAGATTTCTATTAAGAACTTTTTGAATGACTCTACAATATTGATATGGGCATTTTTAGTCATAAAATGTTTTTTATGTCAATCAGCAAGAATTTTAAACTTATTTGGGTCAGGTATAGGGAGAAGAGATGGAAGAAATTGGAGGGAGGATTAATTATCTGAATGAACATCTAGGAAACATATTCAGGCATGCACATCCAGAAACTAAAAGGCATCTTAGGTCCAGATTGAAGAAGGATGTAAGTTTCCCTAGGGAAGGTTTCTTCCAACCCTTTTGATGTTTATTTATTTTTGAAAGAGAGAGAGAGACAGACTGTGAACAGGGGAGGAGCTGAGAGAGAGACATAAAATCTGAAGCAGGCTCCAGGCTTTGAGCTGTCAACACAGAATCCAATGCGGGGCTCGAACTCATGAACTGCAAGATCATGACCTGAGCCAAAGGTGGACACTCAACCAACTGAGCCACCCAGGCACCCCTCTTCCAACCCTTTTGAAAAGGCATCCTGGAGCTAGTCTCTGCCCCTGTTTTAGCTTTGGATGTTTCAAAATTGTGTAGCATTTTATACTCCATACTTTTAACCATTTATTTGTTTTGGTGAAAGAGTATATAGAGGGTTGCAGAAGAGAATCCGTATATTAGGCACTCGAAGCTCCACACAATCATTAAGCAAAAGATGGTTGATCAACAACTCTCCATGTGGAAGAGAATTCTCTGTCACAGAAAGAAAGGAAGGTTTTAGTATCTCAAGGCCTCTGAGATTGCATCTAAAACATTGGTCACATGTTCCAACAGCCAGAAGGCTGTTACCAGAAAGAATTCATAGCAGAGACAAAGCTAATGATGACACTAGAGTGCCATTATCAAGAGAAGCCGGTGGCTAGCAAGTTTTCACCTGCTTCAAAAGAACATGACATATTTTCTGATGTGCTTACTCTCCTTGGAGGAATAAAAGATAATAAATGTGAAATACTATCTTTACCATAATTTAAAAACAATAGATTCTGAAGATAGGAATATGAATTTTTAATATTTTCTTCTTTGTTTTTTCTCTTGTGACTCAAATAAAACCAGATACTGTATTTTGTGGTCAGTCTCAATACAGTTTGCACACAAAAGAATCCAAAAGAAGATACTGAAAAGTAAATCTTTATAGAATTCTCCTGAAGAAAAAAGAAAGGGTATTAGATGGCATGATGCTAGGGAAAGCCTCTTAAGGTCTTTTTTTTTTTTTTCTATTTCTCCTTAGCAGCTCCATGCAAAACTCCATCCTTCCTCCTCTCCCTTCCACACTGATCACTTGCCCAGAGATCTGTTCTTCCAATAGCTCAGCACTCTTTCCTCTACAAGTCAGACTTGTCTCTCTTCCTTCCAGCTCTGCGGACTCACAGTTTCTCAACTAGCACAGCAAACACTAGATCCTAGCCTCCTTAGCAAAGGGGCATGGGAAAAACTGTGATTACTTACATATTAATACTTTTTAATGTCACTGGTTCCATCATACCTGTAATTTCTAAAATTTTTAATGAACGTGTATAACTTTGTAATCAGAAAAAAAAAGCCACATTTCCCTTTGTCAATAAAACATAGAGTGTCTTTAAAATGTATTTTAAGGGGCACCTGGGTGGCTCAGCCATTAAAGCGGCCAACTTTGGCTCAGGTCATGATCTCACAGTTCACGGGTTCAAACCCCAACTCGGGCTCTGTGCTGACAGCTCAGAGCCTGGAACCTACTTCGGATTCTCCCTCTCTCTCTCTCTCTTCCCCTCCCCTGCTTGTGCTCTGTCTCTCTCTCAAAGGTGAACAAATGTTTAAAAAAAATTTTTAATGTATCTTAAAACAGTGGTGCTTGGATTTTAGAATTTTATAATTTTAATTTATTAAATCCTGGAGATTAACACAGAGCTAATAACTTTATATTTTGCCCCCCAAGAGGATTATTTTTTAAATCTGCTACCGCATCATTTCATAAAAGAGAGAGCATTTTAATAACTTTAAAAGTAGAGTAGAGGGGCGCCTGGGTGGCGCAGTCGGTTAAGCGTCCGACTTCAGCCAGGTCACGATCTCGTGGTCCGTGAGTTCGAGCCCCGCGTCAGGCTCTGGGCTGATGGCTCGGAGCCTGGAGCCTGTTTCCGATTCTGTGTCTCCCTCTCTCTCTGCCCCTCCCCCGTTCATGCTCTGTCTCTCTCTGTCCGAAAAATAAATAAAACGTTGAAAAAAGAAAAAAAAAATAAAAAAAAAAAATAAAAAAAAAAAAAATAAAAGTAGAGTAGACATAGATTCTCCTGACTGGCTAATAGTTTGGACCAATTCTTTTTTTGTTTTTTTAAGTTTTATTTATTTACTTTGAGAAAGAGAGAGAGCATGAGCAGGGGAGGGGCAGAGAGAGAGAGGGAGAGAGAGAATCCCAAGCAGCCTCTGTGCTCTCAGTGTGGAGCTTGATGTGGGGCTTGAACCCACAAACCATGAGATCATGACCTGAGCTGAAATCAAGACTTAGAGACTTAACCAACTAAGGCACCCAGGTGCCCCGTGACCAATTCTTTACGTATTGGGTGAGAGTAGAAAGAACTTGACTTCTGTTGGTAAAAATTAGATACCCTTTTATGTTCAGAACAAGATACAATTACATACACTTAATCATTAACATAATTTGAACTTACTTGCAATTGTTTCTCATTTCACTGATTTTTTCATTATTCCTAGCTACAAAGCACTATGCGCAGCACATGCCCAGCCCCTCAAACTCACTGGGAATAGAAGCAGCTTACGTCGCAGCTTTTTCAATGGGCTTTTATACTGTTTTGCTTTGTCTTTCTCGTTAACGTAACATTCCCTTTTCTGACTTTAATGTAACGTCTCTTATTTAGGATGTAAATCTAGATGTAGCCAAACCAGATACATTTTAGGAGACATTAAAGGGCTTAAAATTTATATGATAAAATAAATCACTTGTTCTCAGTAAGCAGGACTAAGTAACGCATTGTTGGATTTCAGAATTTCAGCTGATTGCAGCTGCCAACTTCAGGCCGCTGTCGGCTGGCTGGCTAGGGTTGGTTGGGGCTGACTGAACTTCACGCATGCTGGAATCATAAAAACATTCAGACAGAATTGGCCACCCCATCAGAGAGTGCTTTGTTTTTGTTTTTGCTTCCACATGAGGCCCTTTATACTTCATTAGGATTAGGAACAATATGCATTTTAATGCTTTTGCAAATTATGGCAGGTTGAAACCCGAGCTAAAAAGAACCATATTTCTTGTACTCCAGTATCCTGTATAGCTGCCTCCCTAGGAGGTAGCTCAGCTGACCTGCTTCTTAATCCAGCCCTACAAAATTCACTTAAATAATAGGTTTGACTTTTTAAGTAAAGTTTAAAAACCACAAAAGAATAAGCACACACATCAGGGTACACCAGAGAGTTAGAATGGGTACTTGTAAAATGAAGAGTATTTTTATTTTGTTTTTAAGATTTTAAAAGTATATTCATTTTTGAGAGAGAGAGAGAGCGAGCGCATGAGTAGGGAGGGGCAAAGAGAGAGGGAAACAGAGGATCGGAAGCAGGTTCGGGGCCGTAGAGAGCCGGATGCAGGGCTGGAACTCAGGAACCCTGAGATCATGACCTGAGCAGAAGTTGGACGCTCAACCCAGGCTCCCCTGAAGAATATTTTTAAAGTCTCACACGGTTATTGACTACCACCCTTTTCCCTGATGAGCACCTCATCCGGCCCAAACAGTAACAATCACTTTACCTTTGAAGTAATTAGCTTTGACTACTGCCAGATGTGGGAAGGAAAGGGGAAATGAAAAGAAGACAACCCCCAGTGATGGCTAACAGTGTACCCTCTCTCTTTCCCAGGTGAGTGAAGAGAGATGAGTCTATTCTGCCTATGTCCACCTTTTCCCCCTATAATTGGCCAATGTCCCCTGTGGAAAATATATTCAATGGCAGCAATCTCTTCCCTTTCCCCTTACAAATCTGCACCCATTTTTTGTGCTGATACAGACAATTCACTTGATTTCCAGAGAGGACCCCACCCGGAGTGAGAGAATCAAGCCGAGATTCCTCTCCAACATCCTGGGGAGCAGCCCAGCTCCATCGTCCCACTGGCAGTGTACCCACATGGATGGGAGATCAGGGCCGGCAGGACTTGGCACTTGGTGGAGCTGCCCTCTGAAGCTCATCCAATAATCCCCCCCACTGGATGCAGGAGGTATGGAGATAATGATTATTTCCTGAATATCGTGCTGTTTAAACAGCCCTGCTGCGGTGTTTGGAGAGATTCAGGATGTTTTTGCATCCCAGGTGCTGTTGGAGCTGCCGAGCTAAGCTAAACACAATGCACAGGCATTGAGAACAGGTGGTGGCTGGCCAGATTGCTGGCAGTCAGGGTGGTGGTGGCTGTTTTTCTTGTTCCAGAAGTTGGCAGAGGAATGCATGCTTTGGTACAATCAGTAGCTTTCCATCCTCAGAAAAAAGAATGTTTTCCCTGACCCCAGAGCGTGAAGACACACGTCTGCACTGCTGAAAAGCCCTTTCTGAGATGGAACAAAGTCTGAAACTGCAGACTGCCATTCAGAATCATCCTGGCTTTATCCCTGATTTTAGCTGAAGCTTTTTGGCTTGTAAAATGAGTGACCCACTCAAGCTAGCTGAAGAGGGTATGTGTGTGTGTGTAGAGGTGGTATTGTAAGGACATGAGGGAAGAAATAGCTCTGGGGCTCAAAGGAGCTAGAAATCCACCAGGAATCAGATGTCTCAGGGACTGTGTAGCCCCTCCCATCTCTAGGTCCATCACAGACCCCTCCCTCGTCAACTGTTTTCCTGTTTGCCATGGCCCCCATGGCCCCTAGCCTCAGCCACCTTTTTGGAAAGTCCTTCCCTGACCCCCATTTGCTGCTGTCTCTCCCAATTCTCTATCAGATAACTGTTTTATCATTCCATTGCCTTTGTCACTGCAATGGATGGAATATTGGTCTCCAAAATGCATATGTTGAAATCTGATCCCCCAATGTGATGTTATTTGGAGGTGAGGGCTTTGGGAGGTAATTAGGTCATGATTAGGTCATAATTAGGTGGAACCTTCATGAATGGGATTAGTGCCCTTTAAGAAGAGGCCAAAGGGCTACCTAGCCCTCTTTCTGCCATGTGAGAATATAACAAAAAGCTGGCTGTCTGCAAACCAGGAAGCAGGACCTCCCCAGAACCTGATCCTGCTGGTGCCCTGATCTTGGACTTCCAGCCTCTAGAACTGTGAGGAATAAATTCTGTTGTTTATCAAGCACCCAGCTTATGGTACTTTGTTATAGAAGCCTGAACTAATACAACTGCCACCCAAAATTTTTTATTTGCTATTCTTTTCCCCACTTTAACACACCCTCAGTGAGAGCAGGACTTTGACTTGTACATCACCACCGTCCTAAAATAGCAGGAGGCAGGTAGCACTCATGAAATGCATGATCTTTCACACCCCCTGCTATGGAATTTCTGTGATTTTTGGTTCATATTCCCAAGAGAGAACATCTGATTGGTTCTCTAGCCAGCAAATGGACTTGTGCCTTTAGTTCGGGCATCTGTCCTCGGTCATAGGGGAGGGGTCATAGACTGCCCTCTACAAGGGACTGAAAAATGCTTGGTCTCTAAGGGATCTATGGGTGAAGAAGACACTGAAACTTGTCTCAGAGGGGACTTGCCACCTTGAAGAATTACCTCCCACTACACATGTATGTACACAAGTGTGTGTACAATCCATTTGCTACCCTATGCATGTGGGTCAGTCTTCAAGAAGATGCCTAACTCTGATTAGACATTCAAACTTGATGTTAGGTCACCCTGTATCCCCTGCTTCCAGATCTTGCCTGAAGCTATTCCCTCTCTGCCAGAAAGCTTCACCCCCAACTAGCCCAATCTCCATGATCAGTCTACAAGATGTTATAACCTTATGTCAGAAATCAACTCAGATTTTAGCCCTCTCTCAGATTCTGCCATTCTCAATTAGCCACTCTTTTCCCCAAACTCAGGATCTGCCTTGTTGTGACCTCTATTAGGGACTTACTCCAGGCTTCTTTCAAAGACAAAGCTAAGAATCAGATAGTAAAATGTAAATTTACAGAAGTAAAGCGTGACATCCATGCCGGGTACAAGAGACTGCTAGGAGTGTGTTCATGCAGAGGACACAGGTTCCTGAAGAAGGTTGTTGGAGGGTACTGTGGAATGTACAAAATGACATAGAGAAAAGTCGTAAGGCTGACAAGGTTACACTTTGCCTATCTAACAACAAAGACAAGCCCAGTCTTTACCCAATGCAAGCTATCTCTAGATTTACCCCTGAGACCAATGGGCATCAACTTTGGCTGTGTATTAAGGTCACCTGGGGTGCTTTTGAAAAATATCCATGTCCAGACCCTCACTCTAGAGGTGGTGACTTAATTGCTCTGAGGTGGGGCATGGTCACTGAGAAGCATTTGAAACAAAACACATATCATAAGAGAAAGACAAGGGCTTTGGTTCCAAAGTGGACTGAGCATGAATCCCAATCCCATCCTTTACCATCTTCACACATCTTCTGCAAGTCACTTAAAATGTCTTGAGTCTCCCTTTCCATACATACAAGTAAAATGCGGCTAGTAATTCTTACCTCGTATGATTATTGTAAGGATGGAGAAAACATGTTTAAAATTCCTAGAACATAATGGGCCCTCAATGGAATGGTGGGTATAATGTCCCACCATTATTAATGTCCCCCCACCCCCAACAACCTGCTGCACAGTGATATTTAACACTATATGGTTTAAATATATAAGGCAGTGCTGCCTACGCAACAAAATATTACTGCTTTAAAGAGGGTTGCTTTGCTTCTACATAGACCCCCTCAGCCGTCATGTGGGAAAGTTTCTTGGCAGCCAGATATACTCTTCTCTGAGAGGTAACATCATCCTGACTCTGACTCTTCATTGAGGCGCTATGCCCTTAATAAGTAACATTTGTGTCAGCAACTCCAGACCAGGAGGCAGCTATTCTGTCACAAAGCAACTGACACAGAAGTCAGTAACTGCTCTTGAATAAGAATGCTGTGCCTACAGAAAGCAGTGGGTAGCAAAGACACTATGGGAATATCACATGAATGTGGGCCAAGCATCTTTCACATTGTTCAGCCACATTTACATATGAGAGAAAAGCCATCACCATACACAAAAAACAAGGAGAAATACATTTCCTGTTTTTTATTAGCAAAATAATAGTATCCAGTTCCCAAATTCCATTAAAGAAATTCTTCCTGGCTTTTTCCTGTACTTGTCCCCCTTCCCACCCAAAACTGGAACTAAATGTATAATGCAATGGTATGAAGTCTGGCTTGACCAAGTTTGTAGGTAAGATAAACATGTTGTTATAGTCTGCACCATTAGAGAAGAGAATATGGCACATTGTAATCAGGATAATTATTTGTTGACTTAATTTCGATTGTGGAAATGTTGATGAGCCTAGCTTCCCTACTTTAAAATATAAGGGGGAGGCACCTGGGTGGCTCAGCTGGTTAAGTGTCCAACTTCGGCTCAGGTCACGATCTCACGGTTGGTGGGTTCAAGCCCTGCATCGGGCTCTGTGCTGACAGCTCAGAGCCTGAAGCCTGCTTCGGATTCTGTGTCTCCTTCTCTCTCTGCCCCTCCCCTGCTCCTGCTCTCTCTCTGTCTCTCAATAAATTAATTAATTTAAAAAGTTAAAAACAAATTAAAAATAAATAAAATATAAAATGTGGTAGGAAATTCCAACATGGAAATTTACAGATTAAATTAAGACAAATGATTGCAAGACAAACAAAAAATACCTATGATAACAAAAGTATCCTGATCAGGAGCCTAATTCATGAATTAACCTATTGATTTTTCTCAGCTGTGAACATTAGCCAGTGCTTTGTTTTTTTCCTCCATCTAGTAGTGGGTCAACAAACTATGGCCCATGGGTCAAACCCAGCACACCACCTGTTTTTTAAAATAAAGTTTTATTGGTACACAGCCACATTCACTTGTTTACATATCTATGTAACATCTATGGCTGTTTTGATGCTACAATAACAGAGTTGTACAGTTTTGAGATTGTATAGCCTAAAAAGTTTTAAGTATTTCCTATGTGACCCTTTGCCAGAAAAGTTTGCCAAACCCTGCTCTGTTAAAACACAGAATAAGATCATCTCCCCACCAAAAATACTTAGGCTAACCATGATAGCTTCAGTAAAAATATATTAAAATACATGCTTGAAGATTTACACTTTATAAAGAGTACACGGAATAGCAACAATGTGTTTATTATTTGTTACATACCATTTGGTAAAAATTACTAAGTAAAATTACCTTATACCACTAAATATCTATTTTTATATAGATAAGAGTTATGCCAACAGTAAAGATTTCATTTCAGTCTTTATTAATAATTACTAGATGCTTAGTTATTTTCACCTATCAGGGAAACTTGAACAAGAAATACAGTTCATATTATTTCTGTCTTAGTTTTTCCACAGATTAAATGTAAAAGGAAATGGAGCTGGTGTGTTTAATTCAACTCAGCACTTTCTAACAAGGATGAAATAGTGTCAATTATATGCACTGCAGTTGTTTTAAAGCAAACTGAAACATAAAATATACTCAATTTAATTAAAGCATAAAAATAAAATGAGGTATCAATAGTAAAAGAGTGAGAACAGCAGTATTGGTATGGTAATCTTATTTATGCATCTAGATTTACTGCATCCAGAATTGTGTGGGTTTTAAACAGTCATTAATGGGAATCTGGGTAAAATAGAGCAACAAAGGAGGAAAAAAACAATTTAAATAAGTGATATTTTTCTTCTTTGCATTTAGCCATCGTCTAAAGAAGGGGCTATTAAAATTTTAAATCAGTTTTTAATCAAACTTTAGTGGTATAATATTTAATTGAAAACACCACCAGATGTTCTTTACCAAAACATCTTTCATAATGGCTAAATCAAGGTCTAAGGAGTTATTTAATGAGATAATTGTTGGTCTGTGAACACAGCAGCAGTTTCTTATTTACTTATAACACTAAAACACATGAGTTTGGTGGCTAGCCGAGGTGCTTTGAGTGCTCTCTGCTTCTCATATCTTTCCCTGTGTGGTCCAAACAAAGATGGGTGCTTGGAACACCAAACCTCGAAGTCCAAGCCAACAGATGAGCCCCACGTATCAGAGGCCTGGGAGATTGGCACCCTCTTTGAAACCCAGGAAAAATTCCACTGATAAGATATAGGGCATAGGTAACCAACTGCAAGGTTCACAGGCACCCAAAAGCAAGGAAGGGAAGTCACAGAGCTTGGCTTCAGTGAAGAGTTCATTCCAGAAAACAGTATTTGCCAATTTTGGTAGGCAGAATTCTCAACTGACCACCCAAGATTTCCCCCTCTAATCTCCAGGGCCTTAAATATGATGAGATATCAAGCCCATGATTATGTTACATTACATGGCAAAAGAGATTTTGCAGGTAGAATTAAATTATTACTGCTCAACTGACTAGCAGTTAATCAGAAGGGAGATTATTCAGGTGAGCCTAGTCTAATGCCATGAACCGTCTAAAGGCAGACAGTCCTCTTTGGCTGGTGGCAGAAGAGGAAGTCAGAGAGATTTGAAGTTCTAGAAAGATTCGGTAATTCTATTGCTGCTCTGAAGATGGAGGCGGCCACATACAAGTACCAGAGAGCTGTCCAGACAATAGCCAGCAAAAAAAAGAAGGACTTCAGCCCTACAACTACAGAAACTAAATTTTGCCAACAATGAAAATGGTCTTGGAAGTGGAGTCTTCCCCCATACCCTCAAGATAAGAACCCAATCCATCCCACACTCTCATTTCAGCCCAGTCAATCCTGCAAGGTGCTAAACCTGTGTTAATTTGTTAAGCAGCAATAGAAAATTAACACCACCACCCTCTCTGTTATTAAGCCCAGAATGACAGGACATTTCCAAAGCATCTATCGGTTTTTCTTATTCAGACTCTGCTTGATCAAATTCCTAAGATCCCCTTGACACTCACCATGAAATTAATAATAGATCCTCTGTCTAAAAGAAAAGATGGAACTGAGAATCTTTAAAATATCATGCAAGTTACACCAAGATCTGCAAGCACCTTTTCCAAAAAGACAAATACTGTAGCAGGTGAAATGTGTAATGCTTTTATTTTAAGTTTATTTTTTTTTTATTTATTTATTTTGAGGGGGGGGGAGAGAGAGCATGAGCAGGAGAGGGGCAGAGAGAGAGGGAAAGAGAGAATCCCAAACAGACTCCATGCTAACAGCAAGGAGCCCAACGTGGGACTTGAGCTCACAAATAGTGAGATCATGACTTGAACCAACACCAAGAGTGGGGCGCTTAACCAACTGAGTCACCCAGGTGCCCCAAAAACCTGTAATGCTTCTGAGGTTCCTGGGAGACACCTGTCTCCAGAAAAGTCGTGTGGGTTTGCCATTCAATGTTACTACCATAGGTTAAGAGAGAGGCAGACTTAACTGTGAACCTACTTTAAATGGGGTGATTAAATTCAGGTTGGATATTAACATTTCAGCTACATGGGAGATAATAAAAAGGGTCCCACCTCAAGCCCTTTGAATCAGCTCCTGTTTGTGAGCAGAACGTTCTGTGTCCACTTTGCCCTTGAAAGTGAAGCACTAGAACTGCTTAGCCTTTTGAAAAAATACATCTCACCAGCAGGGGGCTGAAACCAGAGTGGGGAATATTAAAATGTCATTTACTATTCTTTGAGATAGAGAGTGAAAGAGCAATGGAACACCCTTTGATGCCTTGGAACCTCTGCCTTATTGCTTATCTTAAAAGAATGTGGAATGAAAATCCCCAAACCTTGGCAGGTCCTAAAGCAGCAACCATGTAACTGAAGAACTCAACAGATGCAGGGGACGCTATTCTTTTCAAAACTAAGCACTGTTCTCCCATAGACCTTCCCATCAGCAGATGGCTCAGAGATCCAGCTTGTAAGTCTTGCCAGTTTGGCTAGACAGACCAGCACTATATAAACCAGTTTCCATTTTGTCCCACTCACCATTTTAACTTCATCAGTGTTCACATTGGGTTGTTTAAAACAGGTGGGGGAGGGGGTTGGAAAATGACTGAAAGATTTTCAGACTTAAGGCAAACACTAGATATCTCTAATATCCTAAGTGTGGCCCGCAAAGTCATTTAGCCCCTCGGGGACACCAAAAGATCTACCCACCCACCCCCTCACACCCTGAGTCCCACCAAAAAATATGAGAGGAATCAGAGGAGTAAAGAAAAAGGAAAATAAAGCTGTGTTTATGCAATTCCCCCCAACCTAGTGAGAGGGGAAGGTCTGACAATGATCTATTTTAGTCTATTCATCAACTTTGATAAACTCACTGGTTTAGTAATCCTGTGAAAACACTGAGGAATACACAGAAAATAATTGAAAAATAATTTATTGAGGGTTAAGTAAGTCCTAAGCACTGTTCCAAGTGCTCTATGTGTATTAGCTCATTTAATGTCCCTACAATCTTGTGATTTTCACCCTTGTGTTACAGATGAGAAACTGAGGCACAGAGAGGTTAAGTTACTTTACTTAAATTCATAGAGCTAGAAAGTGCTGGAAATTGGAATAGGAGAAGAAAGCGATCCCCAAAAAATTATATATTTTGTGCTGAGATGTCTTTTTTTAAAGTTTATTTTTTGAGAGAGAGAGACAGAAAGAGCATACAAGTGGGAAAGGGGCAAAGAGAGAAGGAGAGAGAGAATCCCAAGCAGGCTCCAAGCTGCCAGTGCAGAGCCTGAAGTGGGGCTTGAACCCACCAACCATGAGATCATGACCTGAGCCAAAGTCAAGAGCCAGACACTTAACCAACTGAGCCACCCAGGTGCCCTGAGCTGAGATGTCTTAGATGACAGAGGACTAACCAGTGGGAGATGTACAGAAAAATCATTCATTCATTCATTCATTCATGCATGCATGCACACATCTTTTGGGCTGAGAGCTAGAGATACAGCAATAGTAAATCAGTTTTTAAAGCCACTTATTAACCTTGAGATTGCACAGTCCTGTGGTTAGATCCAGGGCAGTAGAACTAAAATGGAAAATGTGCCCAGGAGGGACCCCACCGCCAGACCTGAGGATTAGAGAAGGCTCTTCCCACAGAAAGCGATGTATTAACTGAGACCTGAAGTATGAGTGCCTTAGCCCTTTGAGAAGGGGTTTTGCTTCCCCCTCCCCTCTCCAGCGCTAAATGCTTTAAAAACAGACCCAAAAAGAAGAGAGGAAGAGACTATGGCAGCCAAATTCCAAAAGAACCCAGTCATTTCCTCCTACCCAGAAAGCCTCTAGGGAGAAAGAAAGGGCTTGGCAAAGGCAGAACAGGACAGGGTGGATGGACCGGGAAAGGCTGGAGGCCTGGATGTGATGCCCTTACTGAAAGGAAGGAAGCTCTTGAGGGCAAATCCAGCTACATATGCCGTGGGGGAGCATTGGTAGCTGGATTGGGCATGTGCAGGAAGAATACAACTCGGTTGAGTGAAAGTAGTCCTGACACGCAGCTACCCCAGGAAGGCCCGGCAAGAAGGAGCTGAGCCTCCTGCAGCTCATGACACAGAGGTCTACACCCGCAGGTGGGAGTCAAACAGACCTGGCTCCAGACCGCGGGAGTCCGGGCTTGGCTAGGGTTCAAAAGCACCACCATCAGAAGGGTACTGGGCAAAGGAGGAGGAGTTCAGTCCCAGAGAGAGAGTATAGCATCTTGGGAATGTGATAAATGCTCAGCTTCTCTAGAGAATTCCAGAAAGAAGTAACACGTGAGAAGTCTAGAGAGGATGGCACATTCAGGGAACTGGAAGTCTTGTGGTTTGGCAGATCAGCGAGGTCAAAGGGCAAGGGTCAAGCAATGTGCTGGAGGATGCGTTTTAAAATATTAAAAATGTTGTGAGAAGTCTGGCATTTTTATTATCACCTGGGGGGGGGTAATCAACAGCATTTATTTAGATATAAACCTTCGATTGACCAGAGCTGCCTCAGGAGGCCCAGATTAAAAATGTTATATATTCTAATTGGTTTGATGCAGTTATATCAAAGAATAGCTTTAATTGGGTCCCCAGTGAGCTTGCAAATGCTTGTGGTATAGAATTACATTAAGAACATAACCCAAAAAGATTTATTGGGCTGTCTTCTGAGAGGCACATGAAGCTGGAAGGTGTCGCTTTCCCACAGTAAGCCAATTTCTTGGACTTACAAACATCCATCACCACAATGCCATGGCTAAAAAGGTGGAAGGTTTCCCAGACAGGCATCATTGTCACATTGTCATTGTCAAAGCCCCTTCTAATATTCCCACTGTGTAGTAACAGGATACCTCAGTTGGGTCTACTTCCCATCCTGGGGGCTGTTCAAGCCTCCAGGAGACTCCCCAGCTATGAGCTAGACTGTCCCATGAATGCCTGAGACCTGGGATCACACACAGAACATGGGAGATTTCACCCAAGGCCAAGGAGACACTAGTTCCTTTCTCTTGGAGTTGTATCCCCTCTCCCTTCTCTTAAATATCTCATCCTCAAATCATTTCTGCTGCAGTAAGAAAATCGCTGGGGGAACTCCCCTGCCCCTGAAGGCCTTGACTGTCAAGCCAACCACCAGGACATCTCATGGGTTTCCAGAACCCAAGATTAAGTGACATGAGAACAAAAATCTCACCTCTCAACCTTGGAGAAAACCTAAAAATGTTACTTCTCAATAAGGCATAGACATATACTCAAATGACCCAAAAGAATTCCACTCAACAAGAATCACAAGAAGAGGGACTCAAATTTTTCCAGTTTTCCCACTGTTCTGGCACATCAACACTTCTCTTAAAAAGCAAGCATTTTTATAAAACATGAATGCTATGAGAAGGCAGTAATGAGGGAGGTGCCCTGGCTTTAGGGATTTGGATCTGAAACTTGATAGCTATAGATGGTGACAATACTGGAATTAGCTTGTTATCCACCCAAGAGGCTGACACATCAGCCAGCTAGCTGCATTGTAGGAGTAGATAAAGTAACTATCATGTCATTTGGTTATCAGCTTTTAAAAAAGTGAAAAGAATGTTGTTATCCTACTCCCTTAACAAGCTTTTAAAAAAAGAATAAAGCAGCATCAGTGAAAGAAAATCTGTTAAACTCCACATCTTAACATCCTAGCTGATGATCTGTTCAGAAGGGAAGGGATCAAGCACTCAGGATAAATATCCCCACCAACTTTCAGGCACCCATAGGGCCCCCTCCTAAGCACAAAGTTTTCCTCGAAGTTAAGTTTCTGACTGGGCCACTTATTCCCTGAAAACATTTTATTCATCCTGATTTGATATTCTCCCAGGCCTCTTACAACAATGAGGAGACATTCTTTATTTTTTTTATTTTTCTACTTTGCCAAGGTGAATTATGGAATCAGGCAACTGGAAGATTAATATGGGGGCACTGCATCATTTACCGCCAAATGATCATATCATTTCCCCCATAACAAAAAAGGATGGAGTCTAATTATGGAATAACCCAAGGAGATTTCTTTCTACTTGTTGTCACAAGAAGCAATGCTTCTCTAATTTATTTTATAGGGGGATGCAAATGTAAAAGTCTATGTTAATTCAAAGTTAAAGTGTAAAATAATGGATTTTAAGCCAGAAAATGAAGCTCCTAGGGATTTAACAGCTTCAGTGATATATCTGGTATAGTGAGAATTAGAGCATAAACCTACATTTTCTTTGCAACTGTGTGTATTTGGAAGTTAGCTTATTACTCAGTGACCTTCTGAAAATCTTGAAAGGCTGTCATAACAGCATAATATGAGAGAGACCATCTTCCTTGATGATCTCTAAAAGTCCTTCAGGTGTCTCTGTGCCCCTGATGACTTACGGTCAGGGTTAATGGCATGCTCCAACATCACCTAGCTTTAAATGACCTCTAGAGAGTCCTTCAAGTTCTGTGTCTCTAATATTGAATTTTATAGGCTTTTAATGCCTTTTCAATTATATCATTAGCTATTTCCCTGCATAGCTGTAGCTCTTTTAAGAGATCAGATATAGAATGCTGATAAGAAAGTGGTTTCTGTACTTTATTAAACAATGAGATTTTATCATTGAGGGACTTCACATATACAGAGAGAACCAACATCAAGGGCTGGCTCTAAGTCAAATTTCTTGCAATGTCTCTATGACAATGTGATATGATCACTAGGGAGGCTTCCCCCCCACTTCCCTTTCTAGAACGGTCCATGAAGAATAGACCTGGTTTTGGGGCACCTGGGTGGCTCAGTCGGTTGGGCATCGACTTCAGCTCAGGTCATGATCTCACAGTCCGTGAGTTTGAGACCCACGTCAGGCTCTGTGCTGACAGCTCAGAGCCTGAAGCCTGTTTCGGATTCTGTGTCTCCCTCTCTCTATGCTCCTCCCCTGCTCATGCTGTGTCTCTCTCTGTCTCAAAAATAAATAAAAACATTAAAAAAAAATTTTTTTAAGGTGAAAAATTAAAAAGAAAAAGAGTAGACCTGGTTTTATAAAGAATCAGCACATCCAGGGGTGGCTCAGTTGGTTAAGTATCCAACTCTTGGTTTCAGCTCAGCTCATGATCTCATGGTTCGTGAGTTTGAGCCCTGCGTAGGGCTCTATGCTGACAGTGCAGTCTGCTTGAGAATCTCTTCCTCTCTTTCTGCTTCTCCTGTGCTCTCTCTCTCTCAAAATAAATAAATAAACTTTAAAAATTCTACTCTTAAAAAAAATCAGCATGTCCAAAATCAAGATCATTATCTTCCACCAATACAAACCTGCCTCAGCACCAGCTTCCACCAAGTTTTCCATGCAAGAAATTTCGAGGGTCCTCTTGACTTCCTGTCATGGTCACTTTCCAAAGCCTGAATGTTCTACATCTTAAAGACCACTCATCCACCCCATCCCCTCTATCTAGGGTGACCACATAGGGTGACCTCCACTAGGATCGACCGTTGTCCAGGTCGATCTTGATTTATGTCAGTTGTTGCAGCATAATTATGAACAGTGCTCCCTTTTGCTCACAAAAGTGTCCAAGATGGACAACAAATGATACAGTCCATTCCCTTCCTTCCATCACCATGCCTCACTTCAAGCCCTCATTGATTCCTGCCCGTATGGTGGTTGTCGTGGGCAGTAGTCATTACCCAACTGTCTTCTCTCTCTCATTTACTTCTCTCTTTTACTTTTTCAAAGTGTTAACTGAGTGCAAATTCTGTGTCAGACACAATGTTGGCACCAGGTTGGGCTTCGATGTAAGGCTGTGCAGTGTGGACACAAGAGGCGAGCAAGGCTGGAATTCAGCCTTCCCTTCACCTGCTAGGCTATGTATTTTGGTGCAGGCTAGGTCCTCCTCCCAGAAGGAAGAGGTGACTTCCTCTTGGCACAAAGGCACAGTCTGCTTGCCAAGTCATGCACCCTCTGTACTGTATCTGCCCAGTAGGGGGGCTTTTTTTCTAATTTATTTAAGGACATTACAAAGGCTAAAGGTAGCCCCTACTTTGTGGAAATTTCGCTCCTTCTTCAAGTCTGTCCCTATTGGAATTCATTCCTCTCTTCTGTATTAACCTTCCTACACTGCAAACCTGATCTTGCCTCTCCCTTGCCTCCTTCAACAACTCACTGCCATCTATAAGCTCCAGTTCAAAGTCTTGGGCATGATGTGCAAAACCCTCAGTCATCTCATATCTGCCCTCTTTCCAGAGCCTTTTCTCCCCATTTCCCTGCATTTCTCTCCATGCACACCTTGTTTCAGCTATGCTGGACTTCTTTCAGTTGTTGGAATGTGACAAAATGATTTCCACTGGCTTCATCCTTCTCATGTGCTGTTTATCTGGGCTGGGATAATCATCCACACCCCATCCCACCATCTGACAATCTACTTACTGATGGTGATGAAGGGGGAGAGAGAGAGGAGGAGAAAATTAAATGATGTTAAAGATGATGAAGAACTATTGTAACGGACTGTTAAATAGAACAATTTTTCCCGTGCCTGGAAATGGAGCTAGGATCCACAACCTAAAACTACAGATGCTATGTGTCCCCACACTTGAGAAAAGAGCCACCAAGAACTGGTGCAGAATGTTCCTCAGTGCTAAATGGCCATAATCAACCCAACCTGGCTCACGAACCCCTGCTCTCTATAAGCACGTTCAGAATGAGTGAGAGCCTAGTGGAGGGTGTAGGAGGGTTCCCCTCCCTTCCTATGCCTGCCCCCTACCACCCAAAGAAGCCAAGTGAGGGGGTAAAGCCAACATGTCTGTGGTGTTTTCAATAAAGGGAAACAAACATTCCATTTTCCAGTTAGATATCTGCTGAGGAGGCAGGGCCCAGGGGGACACAGCAGGGCAGGCTACGTGGAACCATGAGTTTCCCACAGATGTCATTGAAGTTTGCTGGACTGAGAAGTCTTGGAGATGCCCTACCAAGAAGGGTGCTTGCCAGATACATGAACCCAGTGGCAAAGGGATTTGGAATGTGCTATGGGTTGGGGTGGGGGAATGCTGAACTGAAGGAGAATAGAAGAGAAGGAGTTGGAGGGCAAATCTCTCATGGCCCTTTATCCAAAGGCCACCAAGAACGCACCTGTAGTCAAATAAGTAATAAGTTGGCTTTATTCCTCATTGTAGCAAGACAGAATGGACTCCATATGGAACTGGGTGATGTCTCAGTAAGAAGGTGTTAAAAAGAACCTATTACAGGTTTTGGACTTGGGTAATTTGGGGGAAGGTCTAAGGAAGCAGGAGTTCACTCTGGATGGAACAATTCTATGATTATCTCAATAAATCTTATCTGTAGGGAGGGCAGACACGAGTAATAGAAATAATTGTTAAAGTAGCAATCTTTTTTCTTCTTTTTCAAGTTTTTATTTAGTTAAAGTAACAGTCTTGTTTAGTGAGGCAGGGGGTGCTTACTCTTTTGTGGGTGGCACCTTGTCAGAAGTAGGGAGAGGATCTTGCCCTTACAGCCCTCAGAGGAAACCAACCCTCCCAGCACCTTGATTTTGGACTTCCAGACTCCAGAACTGTAAGAAAATACATTTCTGTTGTGTAAACTGCCTCATCTGTCCTATTTTATTTATTTATATTTATTGCAGCCCTAACAAACTAATAACTTGTAACAAGTAAAGAGATTGAATTAATAACAAAACACTGTCCGTGAAGAAAAGCCTGCTCCCAGATGACTTCACTGGTGAAATCTAAACATTTAAAGAAAAATTAAAATAAATTCTTCAGAAACTCTTGGAAAAAAACAAAAACAAAAACGGAGGATGCGAGAATACTTCCTAACTCATTCTGAGGCCACTATCACCCTGATACCAAAACCAAAGACAACAAAGAAAACTACAGTCTAATACTGAATATAAGTGCCAAAATCTGCAACAAAATACTAGCAAACCAAATCCAGGAACATATAAAAAAGGATTATACATCATGACTAAGTGGGATTTATCCCAGGAATGCAAGTTTGGTTTACATTCAAAAAATCAATTAATGTAATATGCCATATCAAGAGAAGAAAATACATCTTGATTGATCATCTCAACAGATGCAAAAAAAAAAAAGGCATTTGACAAAATTCAAAATTCCAATTCTTGATGATAAAAGCACTCAACAAAATGGGAATGGAAAAGAATTTCCTCAACCTGATAAGACCATCTGTGAAAAACTCCCAGGTAACATTGTACTTAATGGTGAAAGACTGAAAGCTTTCCCTCTAAGGTTAAGGTCAGGAGCAAGACAAGGATGCTCATTCTCACCACTTTGACTCCACATTATACTGGAGGTTCTAACCAGAGCAATTGGGCAAGAAAAAAAATCATAAAGGGCATCAAGATTAAACAGGAAGAAGTATAAAATTCTCTCTATTTGCAAATGATATAATCCTTTCTCCATACCTAGGCTTTTCATCTCACTAGAACTGAAGCTGAATAGGTGACAGTATCTTCTTTCTTGGAAGCAAGAAGTTGTCAAATTTCTTTGTCAAATTTTTTTATTTTCCTGCCTTTTCTCCTTCCTCTGAATAACCACATCTGTTCCTATTTTCAGGTGCTCCACATAGGCACTATCACACAACCCAGGTGCCCTCTTCAGTGACAAGAATGCTGTTCACTCTTCTGCTTGCTGGACAGTGAGGGTTCCCATATGCTTGCATCCTTGCTGCTGGCTCCAATGCAGGATTTCAAAACACCACAGCATACAGTGGCTGTGAGTACCCCTGTGCCCTCCCACCCGCCCACAAACTTGTAGAGCCTGAAGGCTTCATCTGGCTGCATAGCCTACCTGGGAGCTAACTTAATAAGCACCTTTATTGTCTGTCTTCCCTTTCTGCCCACTCCCAACACCTCCATCCCCAAACCCCATGCAACTGGTGTTCCTCATGTGGCCTCTCAGGTAAACTATATGCACTGGAATCCTTGTTCTCAGGGTCCGCTTCTAGGCAACCTAAATCTATGATAGATAGTTATAGTGGGTCATCATCAACTTAGTGGACCTTTACCAGTGAGTTCATAATGTTGCAACATAGCAGGAAATATCAGAGCTCACTCCACATTTGTTTCAATTTGGGACTTACACTGGGTCATGTAAACTATATCTCTTATAGTGGGACAAAGGCAAGAATATTTAGGAAAACTCTGCTCCAAAGGCTTTTCATCCTTTTAGTTTTTTTTTTTTTTTAATTTTTTTTTATTTATTTTTGGGACAGAGAGAGACAGAGCATGAACGGGGGAGGGGCAGAGAGAGAGGGAGACACAGAATCAGAAGCAGGCTCCAGGCTCTGAGCCATCAGCCCAGAGCCTGACGCGGGGCTCAAACTCACGGACCGCGAGATCGTGACCTGGCTGAAGTCGGACGCTTAACCGACTGCGCCACCCAGGCGCCCCGCTTTTCATCCTTTTATAAACAACGGTCATGTCAGGGTGCCTGAGTGGCTCAGTCGGTTAAGCATCCAGCTTTGGCTCAGGTCATGATCTCGCTGTCCATGAGTTCAAGCCCCAAGTCGGGCCCTGTGCTGACAGCTCAGAGCCTAAAGCCCGCTTCGGATTCTGTGTCTCCCTCTCTCTTTGCTACTCCCCTGCTTACGCTGTCTCTCTCTCTCTGTCTCTCCCTCTCAAAAAAAAAAAAAGAAAAGAAAAAAAAAGAAAAAAAAAAAACTAATGGTCATGTCAACATATGACCTTAAAAAAAAAAAAAAAAAGTGCCACTTTTCCAGAATATTTCTAAGGAGAGGCCAAAAAGCAGTGCTAGGTTTTCTGGATTGAAAGGTGCTTGTTTTTTTTATTCCCCAAGTAAATTTTATGATTATTTAATTTCCAAAAAAGTTTACAATAATGCTAGTAAGGCTGGTGAGAATGACAGCCATATATTGCTGGTGGCATCATGAATCACACACTTTGAGTTAGCAATCCTACAAATCCTTGAATTTATGCTAAGAAAAAAGAGAACTAAAAGGACATGCAGAATCATGCACATTGCAATGTTGTATGTTCAATAAAAATGTAAAGAATTTAAATGGATAGGAGGGATTTGAAGGGCATACTCTTGGAAAAAGAGGCTTTAAGGTTAAGTTTGCAGAGCATTTTACAGAAAGGCTGAGGAGGAAATGTCAGGTGTTTAGTATCAAAAACTTCATGGGTTTACCATTTCTTCAGGTGCCTCAGTGGCACACCCAGCTGTGTCCTGTTCTCTGGAGAAGTTTGATGGAGCTCCAACACAATTTAGTAGGAACCTACGACAATGAAACGGTGAAACAGCTCTCTCGTGGATTCAGTACTCACACTTGAAACTTGATTTGGCATAGAAAAGCACTGGAGGAGGAGTCAATTAATGAGGTTCCCAAAAGAGGAGTGGTTGGCAATGATTTGTCCTCTTAGCCTGGCACCCAAGGCCACACCGGGCCTGTGGCCAACAGGGACACAAATCCCCATGTGGAGTTTTTTGTTTGTTTGTTTGTTTGTTTGTTTTAATGTTTATTTATTTTGAGTCGGTGTGGGGGAGGAGCAGAGAGAGAGAGAGAGAGAGAGAGAGAAAGAGAGGGAGAGAGAGAATCCCAGGCAGGCTCCATGCTCAATGCAGGGCTGGTTCCCAAGGACCAGCAGATCATGACCTGAGCCAAAACCCAGCCAGATGTACAACCTCCTGACCCATCCAGGCGCCCCCTCACCCTGTGGCGTTTTGTTCTTTAAAAAGCTTTCCAAACTTCAGAGTAATTTAGGACTCAGGTCTCCCAGGCCCATGGAGAATTTAATAGATTAAACACAGGGTAATCGCAAAGTTGTTGTAGTTAAGAAGTATAACTGGGCGAGGAACCAGAAGCTGAGGGAGCCGCCGTCCTTGCCGGCGACCTCGAGGGACTGGGGAACGGTGCACTGGGCTAAGGGGCGGGAAGCACTGGAGACCCAGCATCCCAGGCCCGCGCGGATGCCCTGCCCCGCCCCGCCGGCAGGGGCGCGCTGGAGCCCGGCGGTCCCGGGAGGCGCGGCGCGGGCGGGGCGGCCGCGCTCTCGCCGCCCTGGGGTGTGGCTCCCGCGGCCCGGCCGGGCGGGGCGCGGGGTTTAAAACGTCAGCCTGCGGGATCAGGCTTACTCGCGCTCCCGCCGCCTCCGCGCCCAGCCATGGAGTGGCCGCCGCTGCGCGCCCTGCTCCTCAGCGCGACCGGGCTGCTGCTCCTGCTCCTGCCCCTCTCCTCTTCCTCCTCTTCGGACGTCTGCGGCCCCTGCGAGCCGGCCGCCTGCCCGCCCCTGCCCCCGCGGGGCTGCCCTCTGGGCGAGACCCGCGACGCCTGTGGCTGCTGCCCGGTGTGCGCCCGCGGCGAGGGCGAGCCGTGCGGGGGCGGCGGCGCCGGCAGGGGGCACTGCGCGCCGGGCATGGAGTGCGTGAAGAGCCGCAAGAGGCGGAAGGGTAAAGCCGGGGCAGCAGCCGGCGGCCCGGGGGTGAGCGGCGTGTGCGTGTGCAAGAGCCGCTACCCGGTGTGCGGTAGCGACGGCATCACCTACTCCAGCGGGTGCCAGCTGCGCGCCGCCAGCCTGAGGGCCGAGAGCCGCGGGGAGAAGGCTATCACCCAGGTCAGCAAGGGCACCTGCGAGCAAGGTGGGCACGAGCGCTTTCCCTTCCAACCCTGCCCCGTCGGCCGCGCGCCCCCTCGCGGGTCAGACCCGGCGGGGCGTACTCGGCCGTTGTGCCCCAGGATACTTCCCTGGGCATCCGGGAGACGGATCCGAGGGGAGGATTTGGGCGCGCCTCTGAGAGACTAGGAGGCATAGGCAACGCCCCCTCTTCTCTCTCTCTCTCTCTCTCTCTCTCTCTCTCTCTCTCTCTCTCTCTCGGTTTTATTTTGGAAGCTTGTTGCGTGCGCCAAGAAGTGAGGTTTTGCGGGGCGAGTGTATATATAGAAAAGTTTTTCTGGCACCACAAGACTCCCGCGACCCAGCTCGTACTGACAGCTGGCAAGTCGATAAGCAAAAGCTGCCCCCATTCTTTTGGAAACCCAGAGATGTCATTTTCTCGTCCTTCTTTCTTGGCTTGTGTGGATATAGAAGTGAAATCAAGAGTGAAGGGGGAAGAGTTTGACGCTGAAATACAAAGTAAAGGACTGTCAGAGAAGTTATTTGTCCCACGTTTAACTGGCTAAATTGTAAGAATTTTAAAAATTGGATTTCATGGTCTCTTAATGTTAGAGAAAGTAATTCACTTACTGGAAATTAAAGATTCTCAAACAATAATCTAACTAGCTAATTATTTGTGGGCAAAAAGTGCAAAGTCTTTGAAGAATGTTTTTATGATGTAGTTTATACTGTGAACCTTATGACCATTTTGTTTTTCTTTCTTGTCCCTTTTTTGTGTGTAATTCGTCCCCAGGATGCACTGTTCGGCAGGAATGCCTTTGAGGTTATGTTTGATCATTTATTTTATTCCAGACAGATCCAAACTTGCCATAAATGAAAGGGGAAAATAAATAAGAGCCCGGACTTGTAAGGGGAAAAAAACCTCGGAGATTTTTAACTCTGTCTGAAATAACATTTTCCATAGGGAAATGTTAGAGAGATCCAACCTTGGCAGTCCCTCTCCTAGCCCCAGCCAACACAGCAAAAGGGAGGGAGGCAGTTCTCCTGAAATGACAGAAGCAGTTGCTTCTTTAAGCACAGCTCAGACTTTCTCCACACTTTCCAAATAGTTCTTTTTTTAGAGTTTTTCCCAGAAGCCCATACTCTGATAGGTCGTATGTCACTCATTTCAGAGTTCACTATTGAAAGCTTTAAATCATGTAACTTACTGTGGACTATTTATATTACCATCATCACCTTGAACTTGGAAAATCACAACCCAAAATAATTCATATACTTTTCCAACAGAAACAGTCATTTTTTTTTTGGATCTCATTTATCAGTCATATCTTGAAAAGAGAAATGTGCATCGTTTAAAAACTCCTTCCAAATACTGAGATTTTCTTATAAACATTCTAAGGGGAATTTTTCCCCACAGTCTTTCCAGATCATTGGGACTTGCTTATCACAGCCAAAGGTTAGCTTGGGGATTGTTTAAGCATTGTTGTCAATTCTAGCCCGTAGCTAGTTTTATCCCTTTTTCTCTCTTGCTATTTGTGTCTCTAAACGCACAGTGGGATTATAAAATCTTGAGAGTGATAGTTGTAGAGAACTAATCCTATCACCTCATTACCATGTACACCCCGTTCCCCAGCATCTTTCCAGACTGCAAATCCCTTGAAGATGTGGACCTGGTTTTTCTTTTTGTTTAGGAAGATGTTAAGTGAAATAGCGTCCAAAACTGGAAACCTTGACAAAATTAGCCTTTTCTTCCCAGTCTGAATCTAGAGATGGGGGTGTGGTGCCTGGGACCATTTGTAGGAGAATGTCAGAGAAAGCAGAAAAGAATGTGAGGTCTACCAGTGTGCTTGTCTACAGCAGAGACAAATGGGACTAAAACCGTATCTCCTAATATATTTCTCCTGATGTGGATGTGTTTTGACAGCTACAGAGGCAAATCTGACAGTGCCATTTATTTCTGTGCCATTTAGTACTGGGGCTTTGCAAAGAATAGGAAATGTGTTTTCTAGGTTCCTCCAGCCATTTCTACCCTGAGAGGAATTTCAAGTTATGCTTCCTCAAGTGTTGAGAGGAAGGGGACATTCCTGCTGATCTCACTAACCAACATTTATTGAGCAGATAGCTGGTGTCAGCACTGTGCTAGATGTTCTACAGCTGGGGATGCACAGAACAGATCTGGTCCCGCTAATTAATGTATCCACACAGGTTGCAGTCTCCCCTCCCTGTGTGCCTTCCTTGGGGGGCTGGAGACACTCCCAATCATCCTCTTCTTTTCTGAGATTACCACTTACCCACTGTCTGGGGAAAAGATCTTAGTCTGCTTGTTTCTGTACCTGTGATAAGAGGCAAAGCCACCTTTTTGAAAGTATGTCTGAAAGATAATCTCAAAGGTTGGAACTGCCATCATGCATTTAGTGTCATTATTGAAGTCCCTGAAGTCATGAGTAACTGGAAGAGAGGATGTGACAATGCAGTTTAATAAAGGGTTAATATAGGAGCACCTGGGTGGCTCAGTTGGCTAAGCGTCCGACTCTTGATTTCAGCTCAGGTCATGATCTTGAGGTTCGTGAGTTCGAGCCCCATGACAGGCTCTGCACTGACAGTGTGGAGCCTGCTTGGGATTCTCTCTCCCTCTCTCTCTGTCTCTTTCTCTGCCTCTCCCCGACTCGTGCATGTGCTCTCTCTCTCTCTCTCCCTCTCTCAAAATAAATAAACTTAAAAAAAATAAAAAGTTAATATAGAGTTGCTGAGATATATGTATTAAAATCTCATGGTTGAAGAGAACATGGTGCTCCTTTATTCCAATTCTTGATTAACACCTTTTGTCCCTGGTCCTTAAATCTGAGCTTCTTGGCAATTCCGTTTCAACCACGTTGGTCCCTTTGGGTCCCCTCTCCTCTTCTTCTCCCTCACAGTTTTTAATTGTGGAATCAGAATTCATTGTTTTTTTATTATATTTTTTGAGAGAGAGGGCGCAAGTGAGCAAGAGGCAGAGAGAGAGAGAGAGAGAGAGAGAGAGAGAAGCGGACTCACCCAGTGTGGGACACGAACTCATGAACCATCAGATCATGACCTGAGCTGAAGTCAGATGCTTAATGACTGAGCCACCCAGGTGCCCCAGAATTCTTTAAGAGTCTCTGTGTTTAGCATTTCTAGAACTAAATTCAAACCACCTATCAGGACGAATGAGGCTCTTTACCGTAACTGTATTCTTTTGGCCTCTTCCCTCCAACCCAGTCATGGTCCAGCTGCAGTAAGTGTTGCTATTTGCTGTTGTTCACAGTCACCCCCTTGCCCTCACTTGTCTTTCCGCCCTTTGAACATTAGGCCTTCAAGATCAGGGCCTGTCCCTTTCTCCAGGAAGCTCCTTGACTCCCCTGGCTCCACCTACCCTCTACCCCCTAAATGATGTCCTTCAGTTCTCTGTAGGCTTCCAGTCCTTTTTCAACAATATTTATTGCACACATGCTGTGTGTATATAAGCAAGAGGCATTCTAGCAGAATAGTTAAGACGCTGAGCTCTAGAACCAAACTCCCTGGGTGTGAATTGTAACTGTCACTTACTGATCCTTAAGCAAATTATTTGACCTCTTTGGGCCTGGGTTTCCTCACCCTTAATACAAGGATTATAATCATACCTATCTCAGAGTTGTTGTTAAGGTTCAGTGTTGTGAAATAGATGAATATATGGGAAGGGAAAAAAGGCGGGGGGGAACAAACCAAAGAGACTTTTTTTGTTTTAATTTTTTTTTTTTAATGTTTATTCATTTTTGAGAGATAGAGAGCACAAGCAGGGGAAGGGCAGAGAGAAAGAGGGAGATACAGAATCCAAAGCAGGCTTCAGGCTCTGTCTGAGCTGTCAGCAGAGCCCAATATGGGGCTCAAACTCATGAGCCATGAGATCATGACCCGAGCCGAAGTCGGACACTTAACCAACTGAGCTACCCAGGTGCCCCCCCCACCCCCACCAAAGGGCTCTTTGGATGTCTGTTTTCCTCATAGCAGCATCCTAAAAGAGGGACGCTGTCTTATAATTATTTATAAACACAGTAGCTGGCTATTGGACGCTTTATAAATATTTGTTGATTAAACAAAGAAATCCACGTAAGAAAGGGCCTTCCTGTTTGGAAATGCAGGCTGTGGACTCTCCTGCTTGTCTGTTCTCTTTTCTTCTTGTATATTCTGCCTTTCTGAAGTCTAGGCCCGGGAATACATCTGACGTTTGACTCCTCTTCCTCTCTTATCCTGAACTCTTAACATTAGTTCTATTTGATGGACTTTAAACATTTGTTCTTTGAGAAGCTCATTTTAGGCTCATTTTATTTTGATAACCTATCATTCAAATGTCCATGTTCTGTTACTGTCCTTCAATGAGTTATGAACTTGTGATATTGTGATTTATAATAATAAATATATATGTGATCTTCCTGCCAGTTTCTGCAGCAAAGCTCCTAAAACCCTTGGAATTTCTGAGGTATGGAGAGTGGTGGGGTGTCTTTTGTATGTTAATGAGTTACTTTGGGACTGTGGTTGGGGGCTGGTTGCCAGTTGAACCAACCACATGACTAAAGGGTTGGAACTTTCAGGCCTACTCTTCACCCCCTGGAAGGGAAGAGGGGCTGGAGATCACCAATGATTGTCATCAAATCATTAAGGCATGCTTATGTAACAAATCCTCCACAAATACCCAAAAGGATGGGTTCAGAGAACTTCCGTGCTGGTGTACATGTGGAAATGCTGGAAGAATGGCCCTCCTGGAGAGGGCATGGGAACTCTATACCCCTGTCTCCATACCTTGCCCTATATATCTCTCCTGTCTGGCTGTTCCTGAGTTACATCCTTTTATAATAAACTGGTAATTTTGTAAGTAAAGTGTTTCTCTGAATTCTGTGAGCATTCTAGCAATCCATTGAACCAAGGAGAGGGAGTCGTTGGAACCCAGTTTATGGCCAGTCAGAAGCACAGGTGACCAACTGGACTTGGGATAGGCATCTGAAGTGGGAGTGCAGTCTTGTGGGACCGAGCTGTGTGATCTAACACTATCTCTAGGTAGATAGTGTCAGAAAAGAGTTGAACAGTAGGATGCACAGCTGCTATCAAAGAATTGCTTGGTGGCATGAAAAAAAACACATTGCCACTGGTACCAGAATTGTAGAACTTTACTGAAAGTTGGAATAGGGATTTGAAACTTAAATGAGATTACTAATGGTCTGGTTTATCTCCAGGGATGGGGGGAACGGAAGTCCATGCAGTGCTTTGTAAGCTAACAGTTATACCATAAAGATGGCCACAGAGCCCAGATGAGGGGGATCCTTAACCCAAACTTGTAGAAAAAGGGCCAGGAATGACTTCCTGGAAGAGTAAGGTCCTGAGATGGGGATGTAAAGGAATTGGCTGGAGAAGAGCTAGCATGGGGGTTGGAACGGACTTAGAATGGAGAGAAGAGCATTAGCAGCAGAAGGAATAGCACATGGTTCCATAGGGCTGCCTCACAGGAGAGCAGAGGTGACTGCTGAACACTTGACCCCAAGGATGGAGAAGTTTAGATGCATTGAAGTTTAGAGGTGATCACCAGAGCTGAGGGACCTATTCGGTGATAACATTGGATTTATGCTTTTTAAAAATCTGTGTTGGCCACCCTTAGAATGGGATTGGAAGAGGGGCAAGACTGCAGTCAGAGACTACCATTAGGAGGCCGTTACAATAATCCCAGCAAAAGCTGCCTAGACTTCTTCACAAGACCTTACGTTTCTCAGATCTTAGAAGCATTGTCAAATCCGGGCTCTTAACCTGCCATGGCAAGCTGTGTGTTGCTTGGCAGAGACAAGCCCATTGTACTGCGCTTTTTTGTTATAAATGACTCCTTACAAAGTACCCACACATCCTCTGCTCATTAGCTAGCCCTGCTCCCAAATTATATAACCCACTTGCTCATTTCAGGAAGCTCTTCCTCTCTCGCCCACAATTCCCATTCCTCCGTCTGCTTTCAGATCAGAAACAGAAAATGTCACCTCCCAAAAAGTCCACCCCAGACCAACAGAAATGCTTTAAAACTTTTTCTGGCCTCATTTGTCCTTCTTAAGCACAGAAACTTCTAGAAAGTTAAGTGAATCACTGGTTCATTTTTAGTTTACCTGGTTTTAATCATTGCATTTTAGTAAGGATTTGAAAACGTGAAGAAGCTTTAGAAAAGAAAATAGGCAGCCTTGCCAAAGAGGTCTTAAAGGACTTAAGATTCTTTTGGAGGAAAATAATCCAAAGAACAAGTTAATGTTTCTTCATGGTTGGGAATTAGTTATTAAGTGGAAGGTGCCTGACCTACTGTTCTACAGTTCCTCAGGAGATGGAATTAAAAGGCCTGGAATTAAGTAGCCATGAGGCACATTTAGAATACACAGTAGGAATAACTTGCTGGTAAAAACTGTTGAATACCATAACATGCTCACATGGGAGTCTGGAGAATTCAGTTTCAAAGATTCTCTTTGGGGAGCTGAGAGATCACCTCAGTGAGGAGAGGAAACATGTAGAAGAGGTTGTTATAACTTTAAAAATCTTTTATACCCTGGGCCTGTGAGATGGAATGATTGAGCTGATCAGGCATTTATTGACACCGCTAAATAGGATTTCCATCCTTCCCCACGAGCCTGCTCTCCGGTTTACTGCAGACTTGCCTTCTACAAGAGACTGCCTTATAAGGCTCTCTTTGGGTAGTTTAGCAACAAAACTCTCCTGGATGGAGTCCAAGGCTGGCCAGCCTTCCTTCACTCTAAATTCCTGCCCACAGTGGATAAGATTATAGTGCTTCCTTTATACCTCAAGCTACCCCACAAATGATCTCACCTCATCTGTGTTTTTAATTGTAAGACTACATCTTGTTTTTGGCAGCTTTACTAAAAAGGAACCCTGAACTATCGTCAAAAGAACTTTTAAGCTAGGGACCATATGAATGTAACCTTTTTTTGTAATTTAGATCCAGGGCAGCACTGTTAGAAAGATTTGAGATGGAAGAAGACGTGTGTGTAAATGAATGTTAGCTTATATTAGGCAATTTTAAAGATTTCGCAGGGAGACCTTTACTCTTTAGGAGGGTGGGTGGGAGGGACTAGAAATAGCTAAGGAAAGCTTTCCCAAGGCTGTTCTGGGTGGGTTTTGCAGGTCTGTTAAGACCAGCACCCCACTACCCCCACAAAGCCTATACAAGAAAGTGAAGAGGTCTGTAGAAGAAAGCCAGGGTTGATAACATGTGGGGGAGGGGGAAAGTGTTCATTTATTTATTTTTACTTAAAATTGATGAGTTAAATAATTGAACTCTTTTTTTCTCAAGTTGGATTAGTGGCAAAATGATCTGGTGCCTTAGAAAAAGCTAATTTGTTGAATCGACTTTACTGTTCTACAAAAGAAAGCTAGGTGAGGTTATTAGAAACAGCTGGAGGGGTGCCTGGACAGCTCAGTCTGTTAAGCATCCCTCAGCTCAGGCCTTGATCTCAGGGTGGTGAGTTCAACCCCCACATTGGGCTCAGCACTGGGCTTGAAGCCCCCAAAATCAAAAAAGAAAAAGCTAGATTGAGCAATAGCCCCACCTCTCTCAATGCCTCCACCAAGCAGTGGGTTACCAGAGAGAGGAACCAACCAGAAATGGACTGCGTCCAAAAGCACGTTGAGGTTGCAGAGCATTTTTGTGTCTGAAAAGAAAGGTTCAGATGAGGGCGCCTGGGTGGCACAGTCCATTAAGCATCTGACTTCAGTTCAGGTCATGATCTCATTGTTTGTGAGCTCGAGCACTGCTTCTCTGTTTCTCTGCCCCTTGCTTACTTATGCCCTCTCTCGAAGAAAAAAAAAAAAAAAAGAGAGAGAGAGAGAAAGGAAGGAAGGAAAGTAGGTAGGTAGGTTCAGACCAGATAAAACAAACCTAGTAACCCAGTGTAGACAGTGCCCCATTCCTGTGGTATGATGTTACTTACTTACACCAAGAGGACAAGCCAACATGTTCAAAATAGAGTTTACTATGAAAAAGCAACACCTTCAAAACTTCAGGGTAATGCATTTAATAAATGAAGGCACAGTTTGGTGTACTCCTTCACAGGATTATTGTGAATGTCAGAGTATAAAACAGATATGAAATCACTATAAAGTGTGCAGCACCAAATGTAAAGAGTCCTTATTGACTAGACTGTAAATTCTTTGGGAGCAAGAACTCTACATAGTGCATTGTAGAATACCTTAATACATTTATCTTACAGTTTCTTTTTGATGAATTGATCGGGGATATATGATACATCCCTGTATAAATAGCTCTAAAAGAGCTCTTTCTTTTAGCATAAAATAGAAATTCTTTATGATAACAAAGTTAATGTCTTAGTTTACTTGGCTTTTTGTGGTTCACCTTATAATAAATGTCCTATTACATGCAGCGCAGAATGATATTTCTTAAAAGAATGTATCGAAGGAGCGCTGCGTACAGATAGCTCAGTCTAGTGGCAGTCCTTCCAGGGCCAGATTGGAAAGTCTCTTCAATTGCAGCCAAGAGGCTTTTGAAGGGCTGGTGTGCTGGGAGCAGCTAGCATGAATATTTTCCCAAGCAGGACCTCTGGGAGCATAACGTTTGTTTCTATGGTGTTTGATCATCTGCCAGGCTTTCTGGTAAGTCCGAATAAGGTGAGGAAGGAGAAAAGACAGTTAAGATAACTGTCAACACACTCCAGTGTTCCCCTTCACCTGAAATTTTAGTTCTGAGTGCTGACTGAGCCCTGCACACACCCACCCCGGCACCACTCTGGCATCAGTTTTCTCAGCTGGGATAATAATATTTACTGCACATCTGAGCTGGGATTCGTTGTGGGATTACTCCCCTTACAGACTGAAGCATATTTTTTGTCAGGTGATCACGTGCAAGAGAAGGAAAATCCTTGTGGGGGTTTGAGAACTCCGGCATAATCCATTTTGACTTTCTGAGAGGAAAAAAGAGCACTTTAATATTCTAACAGGCAGAAATGCAGCTGACTTCAATCACCCTGTTCTTTCATGTTGTTTTTCTTGAAACAGGGACGTCTCCAGCTTTTTTGGAGGCTTGTCTCCCCACCCCACCCCCCCAGCAAGAAAGGCTCAAAGACATTTCATTTACATCATGGCAGATTAGCTGGCCAGTGGTCAAGTGGTTGAATTGGGAAAGCTTTAGATCTGACATCTGTTCTCTCTTCTGGCCTGACCCCAAGCAAGGGAGAAAAAAATTTATCAAGAAATAGATCTCCGGGAACATTCAGAAGGTTTTGAAAGAGACCACACAGAAATGAGGCTTTAGGAATTTGTCTGGGTAGCCTGAGCCTGCAGGGATGCAAAGCCTGCTCCTTCTCCACGGGCGCTTTCAGAACTTTCTGCTCCGGGAACAGAAATCCGAAAGTGGATTTCAGCAGCAGCTGCAGCAATTACGCGGCAACCCTGGCTTCCGAAGGAATTTCCCCCCCCCCAGGAAGCCGTAGAGCATGTGACTGAGCTTGAAATGCTTAGGCAGCAGCGCCGCTCTGAGTTACAGGAGGTGAGGTGAGGCGAGGCGATCCATGCAGAGAGGCTGCTTATTAGAGATGCCCAGCCCAGCTGGAGAGGGTAGGCTGGGGCGGAGAGCAAGAAGCTGCCAAGTTTTGATGGGCCAGAGCTTCGGAGCCAGAGGCCCCACTGTGCACAGGTGTGCCTCAGATCAGCGCTGCGGAGCAGGCGGGAGAGGCTGATGCAGCTCAGCTCTTTGTGCCCCACCAAGGCTTTGGTTCACTAGAAGAGAACTGTTGGGGCAGGGGCAGGCCTTTTGGACCTGGTTGTGATATGGGAAAGTGAGCAGCCCCTCCCTCACTCCTGCCTCCTTGGAGGCGTCTTTCTTTTCTCTTTCTCCCTCTCTCCCTCTTCCTCCCCCTCTTCTCTCTCTCTCCTCCCCCTCCCCCCTCTCTCCCCCCACCTCCCTCCCTGGCCTATCATTGCATGCTGCCCCTTTCTCCTGCCTGAGCACAAAGAAATGAGGTTTTCTCTCCAGTCCCAGCCCTTTGTTAGTTACAGAGCTTGGCCAGCAACTTGATACACGGTGAACACTGCTCAGTGTGCCTCCCCAATTCCATCCCCAGACTTAGGAACCACATGTGGCATTCTCCCATAGATAGCAAATAAGCCAAACGTTGGCATGCTACCTCTGAAAGGTCAGTGTTATCCAGGAGACGGTTGTCCCTTCTTTTCTTGATGCTGCTTTAGGTTGAAGTTTTTTCAGGTACTTTAGGATCCTCACTTATTCCATGTATCAGTCCAAACCCAGTAGAGCCCCTCTCTGGCCCAGTCCAGGAGGAAGGGGAGACAGCCATAACCCCATAACCATGGGCTTGATAGGTCTCCAAGGCCGATCCCAGGCCTGACCCTACCAGTTGTCTTCAACTCTTATGATTTCTGGTCACCCAGCAGCCAAAATTTGATACAAGTGAGGAAATACAGCAGAATGGTTAAGGATGTGAACTTGGGAATCAGACCACATGAGTCAAATCCCCCTTTGCCACTTAACTACTTGTGTGACCCAAACCTCCTTGATTCATAGTTTTCTTTCTTGCAAAACTGGTGTAATAATAATGTCTGCCACTTAGGGTTGTTGGGAGCTTAAGTGAGGTAATACACGAAAAGCTTCGGTACCTGGCACATAGAAAAGTCTCATTAAATGCTGTTTCATTTCAGTTTTTGTTGTTCCTAGCATTATAAGCCCTGGTACGAGTTAGTTTATAAGCACCTTGACTGTGATGCATTATGTCTTACTTGACCAATCCAAATGTAATACCGCCCTGTGTATCTCCAAGTTAGATCTGAAACCTGTGTTTAGAACTCTGCAAGCAAAATGTCAGGGTAACGTTCTTATAACCACATCCCTGGAAACTTTCATGTAGCTCTTGTTATTGTTCTTCAAGGATTACAGGGCAGAGAGCCATGCTCCATCTCTGAGACCCCAGAGTCAAATGCAAGTAACCACCCAGGGTGCTGGCCAGAGGGTTCACTTTGCTTTACAACATGGAGTATTTCCATCTTTCATGTCACACCCTTTTTTTTTCTCCTAAGAGCACCTTTCAAGTATAGAGGACATTTTAGATTCAAAGGACACTTAAGTAATGATTGGTCTGTTTCTTCCCTGCATACATCGAAAATGTTTTTGTGTTTTGTTGTTTGGTTCATATAAAAACCAAAAAACCCGGAGATAATTGGCTACAAAAAAGAATATGAACCAAAATCACTGAGATTGGCAGAGGGAGAGTATGATTAATATTTATTAGGTACATATTGGGTATTATCCTTGACTTTGGAGACTTGTGGAATTTGTGTCTCTTCTTTGGCTTTTACATGTACCTCAGCAGGAACTAGTTTAAAAAAAATCAAAACAACTATAAACGGGAATACTTAGACTCAGGAAGGTACCCACTTAGGTTGGTTCTTTGCGTCTACCTGAAAAGTGATGCTATCCACCTCCCAGCATAGGGTGGAGAGCAGAAGATGAGGGTATGGAGAGGAAATTTAAGACGCTGGATAACTTTTCAGATCTACCAGCTTCAGCAATTGTGAGTAAAGTTGACAAAACACTGGGACCACCAACTCTCCACGTACATCGTGTGCTCTATCCCATTCTAAAGCGGTGATTCTTGACCTTGGCAGAACATCATAATCTCCTGGGGAGTTTTATAAAATTCTGATGCCTGACTTCTACTCCAAGATTCTTATTTAATTGGTTTGCGTGTAACCTGGGCAGCAGGCCTTTTAAAAGCTCCCAGATGATTTAATGTCCAGGCCAGGTTCAGAAGCATTGTTCTAAAAAGACTTCAAGTGACTGGGTGTGCACCATTTCATTAGGATAATTATAATAATGATGAGCCAATTTTTCCTGCACTTATCCAGCATGTAATGTTTCGCAGCAGGACAACTTTTCAGAATATCTAGTTCACTGTGGGAAATGGAAGCCCTAGAAAGCATGAACACTCAGGATAGCGCAAGCAGCATGGTGGTTTGGCTGCTGCTTATCTTCTTGGCCATTTCAGTGCTGTTATCTGAGTCAGACAGAATGGAAATATTTCTACAACTGTCAGTATTTGTTGGTATTAATAAAAATTGGAGTACCACAGTACTTTAAGAAAAATAGTAATCTAAAGCCACACGACTCAATCTTTTAATTCTGTCACTAGGGGTGCCCGCGTGGCCCAGTTGGTTAAGCGTCAGACTCTTGATTTCAGCTCAGGTCATGATCTCACAGTTTGTGAGTTCAAGCCCTACGTCGGGTTCCATGCTGACAGTTCAGGACCTCCTTGGGCTTCTCTCTCCCTCTTTTCCTGCCCCTCCCCCTCCTCCTCTCTCTCAAAATAAAAAAAAAAAAGAAAGAAAAAATTGTCACTGGAACATAAGTTCCATGAGCCTGGTGCTTTTTATCTGTTTGTTCACTGTTGAAACTCTAGTGTCTAAACAGTCCTTGGGATAAGATAGTAGGTATTCAGTACATACTTATTGTGTAAATGAAAGAATAAAAGTAGATTATAATGTGCCCTGTGGGGAAGGAGAACCTTTACACTGGGGGAAGCCCATCCCTCTCTCACCCCCCTCAGAATCTCTAACAGGGAGAGGTGACTGTCCAGCTTCTAGGTCCCCCAACCTAGAGGAGAATCTTTGGTCACTTGGCTGAACTCTTCCTCATTGTCATCTTCCAAAATTGCCCCTTATACTTATGTCCTACTGTTACAAAAACTCTGAGACTGAAAACAAATGTTCAGTTCAATTTTATCATCTCCCCCAATCATCTCCCAGGCATTATTAGGGAATACTGTTCTACCACTGGCTGTGTGACCTTGGGAAATTTACTTAACCTTTCTGATCATCAGTATTCTCATCTGTAAAATGAAGATATTACCTGCCTCACAAATTGGTTATGAGAGTTACATGAGTTAATGTTTAGCACAGTGTTTGGCCCACAGTTGGCCCTTAATAAAGCTTACTTCTCGTCTTCTTTCCCCTTCCGTTAAATAGCAATAGAGGGAGTCACAAATTCAGTTCATTCTCATTATTAATGGTAGTTCTTACAAAGTCCTACAAATGCTGAATTAGTGTACTAAGTACTGAACCATTGCTCTTAGGGGCAACACAGTTAAGTTCCTGATCACATTTTTGTTAACCAATCAGTACATAGCTTTGCTTTATGTTTCTGCTTATAGACACCTCAATATATATTGATTCGTTCACATTGAACTCACGGCCAACAACCTGTAACTCCTGCCTGAATGAAGCTTATCTAACACACATTTTTCTCTGTAAGACACATAACCCTTTTTGCTTAGAACACTAGACAGCACTTTAACACTATACCTGGGGACCATTTTAAATGTTTGTTTATTTTTGAGACAGGGAGTGGTAGAGAGAGAGACAGAATCCCAAGCAGGCTCCATGCCGTCAGCAGAGAGCCCAGTGCAGGGCTCTAACTCACAAACCATGAGATCATGCCCTGAGCTGAAACCAAGAGTCAGATACTCAACCAACTGATCAACTCAGGCACTATTTTAAACAGCGAGGTCACCAACATAAAACACAAAAATATATTAAAAAAAAAAAAAAGTCTGTGAAGGGGATACTTGTTTACAGTATGAAAGTAGAAACAAAGCAGTTTGGGACCTCAGATTTTGTTTTGTTTTGTTTTGTTTTTTGCCAGTCTGCACATACAAGAATGATTTGGGGGTTACAAATGTTAGTGAGTAGGTGGCTTCACAAATACGGAATCCATGAATAATAAGGATCAACTGCTGGGCACAGAGCAGGTACTTAGTAGATAATTGTTGGACTCTGCATCCAATTTAACAAATACATATGCTATCCCTATTGTCAACTCTACCCATGACAGGCTTCTGTTTTTTGCCCTTCCTGCATCTGCAAGCAGGATTCCCATTCTACAGGTGTTAGTAAGAAGTATAGATTTTACTATGTTTTTATAGGGACAGCAGGAAAGTCCCTCCCATTTCTCTCTCCAGCCCTCCCCCCAGCTAGAGCCTCCTGCATGACCTTTCCCTCACACAGAGCCAGGCTTGCAGGCACAATTCTTCACTTTACCCCAAACCAGCCCTCTCCTCCCTCTCTAGATGTACACTCAGCAATTAGGCTGTGTCCTGGCTCATCTGGGTTCACCCATCACTTAACTCAGGAAGCAAAGGTTACCTGGATCATCACTGTCATTAGAAATAGAATATTGTAATGATTCCCTATGAGTCATGTCAAGTACCTTTTTGTAAATGCTGTGTGCTAAGTGCCATAATAAGGAAATTTGCAGTGATGAGAAAGATAATGCCCCTTTCCAAAGGAGCCTACAAAGCTGTGGTCTGTCTGGTGGTGTGAAGTGTAGCAAGGCAGAAGAGGCAGTTAGACTAAATTAAAATAAAAGGTCAATAAAAATGCATAGGAGCAAAGAACATACACCTATCCCTCATTTCTCTTTCTCTCTCTCTTTTTTTTTTTAATAATTAGAAGTGTATATTTTCAATGCAATTTCTACTGGAATGGAAAAAATGCACAAAGGTACATTCACATTTGTAGCCTACAAATACATTATAATTTAATTACAGACTTCATGAGCTTATAAATAATGTAACTATGGCTAGATGTGGAGTATATAAATGACTTAGTATGACTTTGCCCAAAGTGACATTCTGGAGTGGGAGACAAATGAATTTTATGTTTGTTTGCTCAGAATTGAGTTAAGGATAGAATATTGATCCAAAAGAATCTTAAAGATTATTTTACCTTGGTAAAATACTGAGAAAACCAAATGTAGTAAATTCTCTTCTACCTAGTTCCCTGGCAAATGTGTAAAAGCAAAATTTTAAATAGATGCAAATGACCCATTGAGACCACGAGGATACTATTTTGCTGTTAGTGATCCATTGTCAGATGTCTAGCTTTTTGGACAAACTACAGTAGGTTTTAAATTCTAGACTTTACTTATCCTTGTTAATTAATTTCAGCTGTTGTGAAGTTTATGTGTGTTCTGGGAATGTGAGCTAATTTAATTTTGTTTTCAATTAAGATCTTTTTTGTTACTCAAGAAAAACATCATGGAAACTTGTAGAACTCATTAAAATAAAGACCATCATTATTAATCTTTTTATTGTACCCATTCCATATTTTACTGTACTTCACTCTAGTGTTTTTCTAGACATATATAATTATTTAAATAGTGTTATCCATGTTTTTTTACATCTTGTTTTTCATTTATAACTATCCTCCATGTGTTTAAAGTATGTTATAAATGTCATTTATAATGCTATATGATCATTAGAATGAATCATAATTCATTTCAGTTTTCCTCTGTCAAAAATAACCTTTAAATTCTCATGTTTGGACATAAAGGTCTTGTTTCTTCATTACATCTTTAGAGTAGACATCAGATTGGAATTATGATTCAAAGGTATGAACATTTAAAAAATTTTTGAGGGGTGCCTGGGTGGCTCAGTTGGTTGAGTGTCCGACTTCAGCTCAGGTCATGGTTTCACTGTTTATGAGTTCGAGCCCGGTGTCAGGCTCTGTGCTGATAGCTCAGAGCCTGGAACCTGCTTCTGATTCTGTGTCTCCCTCTCCCACTCATGCCCTGTGTCTCTTTCTCTCAAAAAAATAAATAAATGTTAAAAAAATTTTTTTAAATAAAAAATTTTCAGTGTATATTGACATTGATGATTACATTTTAAAAATTAGCCTCTTCTAAATTGGACACATTTTCTCCAAAAAACAAGAGGCCAAAAGCAAAACATTTCAATATGCAGTCAAAATTACTTCTGAATTATCTTCAGACTTGGATTTTACTGTGACTGTCTCTCTCCAATGGCATAAAAACCATTGAGAGTAGTACCCTCACCCCAGTCCCTATTTATGAAATGCGTAGTGACTGGCCAACACCCAGGAGCCCTGCCATTCATCTAGTTTGCATCCAAGCTTGCCAGGCATTGGGAATAGATAGAGAACAACTAGATCTCCTCCATCAGGAGTTTGCTGTAATGCCTTTCTTTTGTTAAAGTCC
This sequence comes from Lynx canadensis, assembly GCF_007474595.2. Classification (NCBI taxonomy): domain Eukaryota; kingdom Metazoa; phylum Chordata; class Mammalia; order Carnivora; family Felidae; genus Lynx; species Lynx canadensis. Next base: position 160,159,080 of record NC_044306.2, read on the forward strand.
AGTTTGGTCAATCATACATTTCAAAATAATAGTGGCTGGAGAGAATATGCCTTTGTGCATCATTGAGCTGGGATTCGTTAAAATCATGTGTATCTCTGCTAGAGTAGCTTGAAAATGCCTATTGTAGCCACCTGCATGAGATACAAACAATAAACACTTAGTGAAATTTGGAGGTTTTGTCTTTAGTGTTTTTTCATAGAAGAAAAATAATAGCCTTTACAACTCTATTTGACTACAATCAAACACAGTTGATTCTCAGTGTCTCATTAAATAGGAGTTCTGTGCATAATACTGAGCCTGTGGCTTGACCACGTGTTTCATCAGGTTGTGTGAGATGTACTGTTACTCTCCACCTCTTGGGGACAGCCTGTGGCCTGTTCCACTTATTAAAACTGGAAAAGAGGGGCACCTAGGTGGCTTTGTCAAGCATCTGACTTCAGCTTGGGTCATGATCTCACTGTGAGTTTGAGCCCTGCATGGTCATCACAGAGCCTGCTTGGGATTCTCTCCCTCTCTCTCTGCTCCTCCCCTACTTGAGCATGCACTCACTCGCTCTCAAAATAAATAAATAAACTTAAAAAAAAATGGAAAAGAATCTGCTTTCAACATTTTACTGCACATATCTTTGCAGTTTTCCTTAGGTCCTTAGAGATTGCCAAGGCCTTGTTTCCTTTTCCTCAGATCCTTAATCTCCCTCACTTCAGTGAGGGACAATAGTCCTCTGTAAGGCAGTTATTCCTGCTGATCCAATAGTATCTCAAGAGTGCTGAGGATATATTTATAAAGTGGAGTGGCTGTACATCATTGTTCCAGCAGAATTTTTTCCATATTTTACCAGGAGTTAGGAATAGTAACAATACCCTAAGTCAACATAGAATAGCACAATTTATAAGAATTTTTACATATACACTTTGTATATAATCTTTTTATAAACACTTTTTAAAGTTTATTTATTTTGAGAGAGTGCGTATGCAAGTGGAGGAGGGGCAGAGAGAGAGGGGGAGATTGAGAATCCCAAGCAGGCTCTGCACTGTCCACGCAGAGCCCAATGCAGGTCGGTCCCATGACTGATTGTGAGATCATGACCTGAGCTGAGATCAAGAGTTGGATGCTTAACCGAATGAGCCACCCAGACGTGGCTCACATGTAGTTTCTAAAAATAAAACCTGTATCACTAAAAAGCAGAACTTTGTGAAGAACAAATTAAGTTTTCAGTCAATTTGAATAAAATTGAGTCCTGGGAGACTTTTTTTTTTTTTTTTTTTTTTTTGGCATGTGGGTGTGTGCGCGCGCTTGCGTGTGTGTGTGTGTTTCATCTCTATGGAATGAGAATGTGACCCACTGAAAAGTCCTTAAAACCAACAGGGTGTATCATAACAGCTGGAAAGCCAAACCTTAAAACACTGCCAAAGAAAGCAGGAAATAGTAAGTTTCTCATGGAAGTTGACATGTATCTCAGATTTAAGAAGTTCTTAGACAAAGAGGTGAAGGAATATTCCTCAGCAGTTTTCTTAGTCCTGTAATTTAGTTTGTATGTACTTTATATTATTTTTTTTAGTTTGTAAATACTTTTAGGTTATGTAAGTCTGTGCCTGATTAGAAGGTGCCATTCTGTATGAGTTCCTTCAGCATAGAAAGGGATGCTGGGTGGTTCAGTGGGTTAAGTGTCTGACTTCGGCTCAGGTCATGATCTCACAGCTCATGGGTTCGAGCCCCACGTCAGGCTCTGTGCTGACACCTGGGAGCCTGGAGCCTGCTTCAGATTTTGTGTCTCCCTCTTTCACTGCCCCTGCCCTGTTTACTCTCTCTCTCTCAAAAATAAACAAAACAGTAAGAAAAAGAAAAGAAAAAGAAACGGATGGCTGGATTTAGGGAAGAGGAAGAGAAGATTGATCACCAAAAAGGACAACAGCTAGTCTATCAGTAAGGAATGTGTCCAGCTGCAGGTAACAGACCTGTCTACAAGGCTCACCCAAAATGGGGTTTCTTTGCTTGGAGTCCAGATGTAGACCGCTTCTGGTGTGGGTTCAACTGCTCAGCAATGCCACTGAAGGACCCAGGTTCTTTCTGCTCCATTATCCTTTACCTTGTGTTTGCTTTTGTCTTCATGTTTAATAGTTTCAAGAAGGCTACTGTGCCTCTGGCCATTGAGTCTTAATTCAGGGTGGTTAGAAGGAGCAGGGAGAAGAGCGGTGCCAGTTGTATGTCCCATTTTATCAGGTGAGCCAAAGTTTCCCAGAAGCTCTCCTCTCAGCAAATGTCTGCCCAAGCTCATTGGCCATAAATAGGTCACTTGGCTACCCCTAGGAGTGCAAAAGACTGCGAAGAGAGAGGGTAGAGTGGGGCAGAGTCCACCTCCAGTGTCTGCCAGAGCTAGGCAGCAGTTTCTCTTTCCAGAAACCGTTGTGAAGGCAAATTTAAAGAATGACTGGAAGTTTAGTGTTTTGGAGTTCACGGACCCCATCAGACTTCATTGAACAGTGATCAGTCATTTTTGAAAACCAGATGATAAAATAGATCATGTCTGGGAAAAAAAAAAAAAAGAGACCAGCTTTGTAGCAAAATAGGTCATTCCCAAAATTCCACGGGAAGAAGTTCTATTGCAAAGGTACTGGGGCACCAGGGTGGCTCAGTTGGTTAAGCATCTGACTTTGGCTCAGGTCATGATCTCGCAGTTCGTGGGTTCAATCTCTGCATCGGGCTCTGTGCTGACAGCTCAGAGCCTGGAGCCTGCTTTAGATTCTGTGTCTCCCTCCCTCTCTGCTCCTCCCCTGCTCTCCCTCTGTCTCTTTCTCTCTTAAAAGTAAATACAACATTTAAAAAAAAAAAGAGTACTGAAGATCTTCACAAGACCATTCTGAAAGAAATGACATTTCACTCTTTGATGGTTTCCTTTACAGAAGGGGTGGCTAAGAGATTTGAGGATCCCTCCCTAATTTGCTTTTATTATGTAGAAAGGGATAAATAAATTGAAGGTAAACAAGAAAAGTCATTTTTTAGTGTCAATATGTTAGAAAACAAGCATACTTGGATTTTCATAAATTGTCTAAAGATAACCTTCAGTTCATCTTCAGGCTAGGTGTGGTGAATTCCTAATTGTTGTGATTTTATGCTTATTTATTTATTTTTTAAATGTTTTATTTTTTTATTTTTTATTAGAGAGCATGTGCTAGGGGCAGGGGGGCGGGGGGTGGGGAGAGGGAGAGAGGGAGAATTTAAGCAGGCTTCATGCCCAACACAGGGTTTGATCCCACAACACTGGGATCACGACCTGAGCTGAAATCAAGAGTTGGATACTCAACTACCCAGGCACCCCTGTTTTTATGCTTATTTAAATCATATTGCAGAGGTGTTTGTTTAGGAGAGCAAAGGGTTCAAATCCCTGCTAAATGCATGATTTGGGCAAGTGACTTGACAAAACCAAGGTTCAGAAAAGCTGTCTGTAAACTGTGAATGGTACTGCCTACCCAGCAGGGTTGGTGATTTGAGGCTTCAAACACAGTGCCTGGTGCACAGTAGGGGCTCACAGTCTGGTTGTTGCCTTCATCGTTAGTAGTAATGCTGATGCTTCTGGAACAGCCCCAAAATGTAATGCCATGGTACTTTTACCCTTGTTCTTCCCTCTTTTTCTGTCTTTTTCTGTAAGGGTACCTAGAGATGTGATTGAAGATGGAGGCAGAAACTGAGTGCTAGGAGTGGTTTTAGGGATTGCAGGGAGAAAACTAGGGTTATTCTTGTCCAAACTAGTCCAGAACGTCATTGTTTTTATATATGTATAATTTATACCCTGCCTTCTTCCGACATAGGATGTGAGTAGTTTGTGTGCCCACGTTCTTCAGGTGTAACAATAGTGTTGTAAAAAAACAAAAAAACAAAAAAAAAACAAAAAAACACTAAGCTTAGAAGACAGTCCAGACTACACATTGTGTGGTTACAATCATATTACTTAGTCTCTCGGGCTGCTCCATTTCCTCACCCGTAAAGTGGCGCTAGCAGGGCCTGTATTAAAGGGTTAATGTTGTGAGAAAAAGTGAGGTCATGGTTTTGAAAGCCCTTTGTAATGGTAAAGCTTGATATGAACACAACCTCTTATTCCTTTTGGTTTCACCAATTGTTATAGCAACAACTCTCAAATATGCCCACTTAGTTAACCATTTTGTGTACATCTGTGTCAGATGTTTACTTTTTAATAGATTGCCCCACGTACACCTGGACCACCTCCTTCCCTTCAAATCACTACCCACAAATAGTGCCCAGGGACTACTAATGTTACAATGTTAGCCTGAACCAAGCATAATTAGTAAGGATATCTGCCACAACAAATTCATACATAAAAAAATACATATAAAGTACTCTAAAATCAGCATCAATTTGAGATAGTCTGTTCCTCTCCTGCCCCTCATTAGTCAGGTAATCAAGAGCTGGCAGTGTTCTTTCCAGAAGCTCATGTTGCATATTGACCTGGAAAGGTATTAGTCCAGGTAACGATGGCAACTTTTATGTTAACCATCAATCACTTTAATGAGTACAAGAATGCATCCTATCACCCTGCCAGAAGGTGCAGGAATTCAGAGTGATTCATTCACTGGTTAAATAATGTGAGTGTTTTCTGTGTGTTGGGTGCTGTGCTGGTGCTGTGGGCATAGAATAGACTCCAGTCTCCCGGAGTTACAGTTTAGTAATGGGGCTGTGGTGGCAGACTTTGTTGGTACCCCGAATTCAGTCTCCTCATAAAAACAGAACCCCTTCAGAACCTCATACAAGAATGGTTTCCAGAGGTTGGGAAAGGGAAGAATGGTGAATTGTTTAATGAGTAGTGTTAGTTTCGAAAGAGGAAGAAAGTTATGGAGACGCACAACAATGTGAATATACTTGACAATACTGAACTATATACTTAAAAATAGTTAAGATGGTAAATTTTATGTGTGTTTTACCACAATTTTTTAGTATTGAAGGCACTAGAGGGGCATCTGGGTGGCTCAGTCAGTCGGGTGGCCAACTCTTGATTTTGGCTCAGGTCATGATCTCACTGTTCGTGGCTTCAAGCCCTGTGTCAGACTCTGTGCTGACAGTGCAGAGCCTGCTTGGGATTCTCTCCCTCTCCTCTCTGCCCCTCCCCCACTCACTAATGTGCTCTTTCTTAAATAAATAAATTAAAAAAATAAAATAAAGGCACTAGATACCAAAACCCAAACCCCATGGACATTTACCACACAAAAGGTGACAAGCTATCCCCTAAAAAGAATCCCAAAATACAAGTGTGTTAAACCACCTATGCTTCAAGGTCTGTATGATGTCAACAGCTTTGTGGTAGGAAGCAAAGGGAAGTAACAAGGTGATGACAGATCTGATTACTGGCAAATCCCAACATACCCAGGGGGTACTCACTGGAAAGTGTGGTGTACTAAGTCCATTAGTGGGTGAGTGTAAGAGACCATGGAAGGGTCTAGGAGCTGGAGTAGAGTTCTCAAAACTGGCCAGCCAAGGCTCCCTTCCAAGACAGCGTTCTGCACTAAGGAGGAACTTCTAGAAGAAGGATCAAAACAGGACGGGAAACAGACAACAGAAATGAAGGAAAGAGGCCAGGTAGAAGTGGGGAGGGATTTATCTCCTTGTGATTGCAAGGCAGCTCAACGACAACCAGAGACAAAGAAAAGGGTCCTGTCTTCTCCTGCATTCCACATCATTATTATGAGAGAAAACTTTTCTAGGAAGTGCTCCAGTAGATTTATCTGTAGGTCTCATCAGCCAGAATTGGGTCATACACCCATGTCTGAACCCGTAACTGTCAAGGGGAATGTGACACTGTGATTGGCTGACACCCAGTCAGTACTCTCCATCCTTATTTTTTGGTTAATTTATTTTAATGGCGCATAAAATGGATGGTAGGGTATATTTATATTTTAATGTATAGCATACCTTGAAATCTAAAAGGAGCTTCCATTTTGGTGGGGGGCACCTGGGTGACTTAGTTAAGTGTCTGACTCTTGATTTCGGCTCGGGTCATAATGGAGATGAAGCCCCATTCTGGGCTCTGTGCTAACAGTGCAGAGCCTGCTTGGAATTCTCTCCCTCTCCCTCTATCTCTGCCCCCTCCCCCACTCACATTCTTTCTCTCAAAATAAATAAATTTTAAAACAATAAAGGGAATTTGCATTTTTAAATAGTTTACTTTTTAGGCAATCCCTGTGCCCAGTGTGGAGCTCAAACTCAGGACCCCAAGATCGAGAGTTGCATGCTTTACCAACTGACCTAGTCAAGTGCCCCAAATTTGCATTTTATGTAGTACTTTTTATACAAAGTAGTAGACAAAGTTCAGAGTCAGACAATTTACTCTGCTTCATACCACGTTCAAAACAAACTCAAGATGGATTAATTGCAAAAAAGTAACACTAATAGAGTTATTCTGATAGCTCAGAAACCATACAGGAAAAGATTGACTGACTTGGCTACATAAAAATTCTAGGCTTCTATTTTATTCATTCATTGTTTTTACTGAGAACATACTATGTGCCAGGTACTGTTCTTGGTGCTGAAGATATGGCGGTGTCCTAAACAGCCACTGTCACTGCTCACAAAGAGCTTATATTACATGCTATATGGCAACTGATACCATAAATAAATGGCTGTAAAAACAAAACAAAACATAACAAAAAGATGACCTGGAGAGATTATTTGCAAAATATATGATAACAAGAGCTCATGTAAGTTAATAAACAAGTACTCCAGTAGACAAATAAGCAAAAGTTGTAGGTAGTGAATTAAAAGGAGAAGCAACTGCAAATGGCCAATAAACATGTGAAGAGTTGCTTGGCCTGAAAGTAGTTCTGAAAATGCAGTTAGAACGGCCACAGCATACAGTGTTTCCCCTTCAGTTTGGCCTAATTTCTGTGAATTCCTAACTCCCACTGCTGGGAAATGTGTGAGGAAATGAGCACACGTCCAAGAATTTCTAACCTTTTTGAAAGTAATCTAGGAGCGTCTATTAAAATGAAACATTCTCATACCCTTTGACCCAGAAAGCACATTTCCTGGAACTTATCCTACAGACATAAAAGCACTAATGCATAAGGACATGTATAAGAATATTTATTGTATCCTAGTTTGTTTTTTATGTAGAAAAAAATGGAAATATCCCGAATATTCTTGAAAAAGTTTACCAATGTTATGGAACATTTTGCAGCTGTTGAATGAATTTGGTTTATGTGTATTGTATTGACCTAACAAGAGCACTATAGGTTATATTGTTTAATAACAAAAGGCAATTTATTGGGTAATAGATATGGAATTTTTAAAAAATGAAAAATATATGGTTGTATAAACTGTTAATACATGTTATTGGACATTCAGCATTTTTGGGAGATTAAAGTAGTTTACTGCCTCTTTATACATTATACTTTTATAATGTTTGAATTGTTACAATGAACATGTACTTTTTTGTTTTCTAACATCATATGCTAAATCAGTTTAACTTACTCCATGATGTTTTGGAGGGTGGAGCTGTAAACAGTGGTGGAAGTTGCAAGAAGGCTGATTTTAGTTCATCGGAAGAAGAACTTTGCCACAACAGTGATTCAGCAGTGGATTTGGGAACCTTAAGTTGAGGGTCTCTGGAAATATTCAGGCAGAAAACCATAAGCTATTGGAGAGAAGACTTTTATATCAGGTTTTGGGAGTTGGACTAGATGACTCTAAGATTCCTTCCAACCCTGATAGTTTTTATAATAGTTTAATAATATTACACAATAAGACTTGTAATCGTTTGTTATTAATGGTTTTTTTAATTGACGTTATAAAATTAGTTTTAGGTGTGCAACATGACTTGTTGTTTGTATATATTGTGAAACAATTCTCACAATAAGTCTGCTTAACCACCATCACCACACCTAGTCACAATGTTTTTTTCTTGTGATAAGAAATTTTTTCTTTAATTTTTTTAAGCTTATGTATTTATTTTGAGAGAAAGAGTATGTGTGAGCAGGGGAGGGGCAGAGAGAGAGGGAGAAAGAGAGAATCCTAAGCAGGATCCGTGCTGTCAGCGCAGACCCTGTTATGGGGCTCGAACCCACAAACCATGAGATCATGACCTGAGCTGAAACCAAGAGTCGATGCTTAACCACCTGAACCACCCAGGTGCTGCTCGTGATGAGAACTGTTAATAAGACCTACTCCCTTAGCAGTTTTCCAGTATACAACACAGTATTATTAACTGTAGTCACTATGCTGTACATTACATCCCTATGATTTATTTATTTTCTAACTGGAAGTTTGTACCTTTTGACCTTCTTCACCCATTGGACCCACTACCCACCCCCAGCTCTGGCAATCAGCAGTCTGTTCGCTGTTTCATTGTCTTGTGTGTTTTACATTCACATATAAAATATTTGCCTTTCTTTGTCTGACTTATTTCACTTTGCATAATGTCCTCAAGGTCCATCTATGTTGTCACAAATGGCAAGATTTCCTTCTTTTTTATTTCTGAGTAATATTCCATTGCTCTTTATAAACCACATATTCTTTCTTTATTCTACCTATTCTTTATCCATTCATCCATCAGTGGGCAGTAAGGTTGCTTCCATGTCTTGACTATTGTATATAATGCTGCAGTAAACATGGGGATGCATTTATCTTTTCGAGTTAGCATTTTAGTTTCCTTCAGATAAATACCCAGAAGTGGAATTGCTGCATCATATGGTAGTTCCAGTTTTAATTTTTTGAGGAAATTCCATACTGTTTTCCATAGTGGCTGCACCAATTTAAATTCAAACAAATAGTGCGCAAGAGTTCCCTTTTCTCATTATCTTTGCCAACACTTATTTCTTGTCTTTTTGATAATAGCCATTCTGACTTATCGGATGTGAGATCTCATTGTAATTTTGATTTGCATTTCCCTGATGATTAATAATGTTAAGTACCTTTTCATGTACCTTTTGGACAGCTGTGTGTCATTTTTGCACAAATGTCTATTCAGATCCTCTGCCCATTTTTAGTTGTTTCTTTGCTGTTGTAAGAGTTCTTTATATATTTTGAATACTAACCTCTTATCAGATATATGATTTGCAAATATTTTCTCCCATTTGGTACATTGCCTTTTCATTTTGTTGATGATTTCCTTTTCTGTACAAAAGCTTTTTAGTTTGATGTAGTGTCATTTGTTTATTTTTGCTTTCATTGCCTTTGCTTTTGGTATTGAATCCAAAAAATTATTGCCAAGACCAATGTCAAGGAGCTTATCAACTATGTTTTCTTCTAGGAATTTTGTGGTTTCAGGTCTTACATTTGAGTCCTTAATCCATTTGAAGTTGAATTTTCTGGGTACTGTAAAATAATGGTCTGATTTTCCCAGCACCATTTATTGGAGAGATTGTCCTTTCTCCATTGTGTATTCTTGGTACCTTTGTCATAAATATATGCATGGATTTATTTCTAGGCCCCGCATTCTGTTCCATTGATCTGTGTGTGTTTTTATGCCAATACCATAGTGGGTTTTTGTTTAATATTCATTTTGAGAGGGAGAGCACACATGAGCAGGGAGGGGCAGGGAGAGAGGGAGGGAAAGAATCTCAAGCAAGCTCTGCAGTGTCAGCATAGAGCCTGACCCAGGGCTCAGTGTCACAAACCATGAGATCATGACCTGAGCCAAAATCGAGAGTCGGACACTTAACCTACTGAGCCAGGCACCCCCAAGGTGTTTTAATCACTATAGCTTTGTAATATAGTTTGAAATCAAGGAGCATGTTACTTCTAGCTTTGTTCTTTCTCAAGATTGCTTTAGCTATTTGGGGTCTTTTGTGTTTCCATACAAATTTTAGGGGTTTTATTTCTGTGAAAAATGCCATTGCAGTGGGGATTGCATTGAATCTATAGACTGCTTTGGGTAGTATGGACATTTAAAAGTTTTTAATTCTCCCAATCCATGAGCATGGAATATATTTCCATTTCTTTGTGTCTTCTTCAGTTTCTTTCATCAGTGTCTTACAGTTTTTCTTATACAGGTCTTTTACCTACTTGTTAAAAATTTATTCCTGGGTATCTTATTCTTTTTGGTGCAGTTGTAAATGGGATTGTTTTCTTAATTTCTCTAATGGTTCTTAGTGTATAGAAACATATCTTTATATATTGGTTTTGTGTCCTGCAGATTTACTGAATTTGTTGATTGGTTCTACCATTTTTTGACTGAGTCATTAGGGTTTTCTATATATAATATCATGTCATCTGTAAATAATGATAGTTTTACTCCTTCCTTTCTAATTTGGGTGCCTTTTATTTCTTTTTCTTGCCTAATTGTTCTGGCTATAACTTCCAATACTATGTTGAGTAAAAGTCGTGAGACTGGATGGTCTTGTCTTGTTCCTGGTCTTCAAGGAAAAACTTGTAGCTTTTCACTGTTGAGCACATTCTCAGTTGCAGGCTTGTCATACATAGGCCTTATTATGTTGAAGTACATTGTATAGCCACTTTGTTGAGAATTTTTATCCTATATTGATATTACTATGTACTTTTATATATTTTTTAAATACCAACAAAATATCTTCTATAAATTCTGTGCCATGGGGCACCTCAGAGACTCAGTTGGTTAAGCGTCTGACTCTTGATTTCTGCTCAGGTCATGGTTTGTGGATTCAAGCCCTGCATGAGGCTCTGCACTGACAATGTGGAGTTGGCTTGGGATTCTGTCTGTCTGTCTCTCCCCCCTCCCCCTCCCCCTCCAGTGCACTTGCACTCTCTCTCTCAAAGTAAATAAATAAACTTAAAAAAAAAAAATGTACCATTACAGCATTGGTATTCCGCATGTAACATAACAAAAGTCACTCAAATTGTGAGGTGTTTTTCTCCCTTCTTTTAGTTACAAAAAAAATTAATAGATTTAAAGTATAGACTCATATCTAGAATGATTATCAAGTGATATTTCAGTTTACCATTAACCATCCCCTGCCTCTTCCCTATATCATCCCAGTCTAGAAGATTTCAAACAGGACTGTGCCAAAGACACCAGTATTAGAAGAGTTCCCTCAGATCACAGTTTGCCACCCACGCTGGTCTAGAAGGGAAAATTTCAGAGTATCCTTTGCAAATCCTCAGGTTTACTGTCAGAAAGGTCTTTTTTATTGTGACTGATATCCTTTGGGCTGGAGCTTACACTTGTTTTATCCACTTGAGATATTAGAAACAAAGAATCAGAAATGATTCTAGGCCTTGGGGCACCTGGGTGGTTCAGTTGATTGACTCTTGGTTTCTGCTCAGGTCATGATCTCACAGTCATGGGATTGGGTCCTGCGTCAGGCTCTGCACTGAGCATGGAGCCTGCTTAGGATTCTCTCCCTTTCTCCCTCTGCCCCTCCACCCTCAAAAAAAAAAAAAAAAATGTGTGTGTGTGTGTGTGTGTATTTACGAATATGTATATACAGATATATAAATACATATGTATATATAGATATGTAGATATATATACACACACATACACATATGTGTGTGTGTATACATGATATCATGACATATACATATATATACATGTATGGTGTGTGTGTGTGTGTGTGTGTGTATGTGTATGATTCTGGGCCTCAGTAGGACCTCCTAGAGGATTGCTTCAACCTTCCCATCTTAGAGATGATAAAGAGCCAAGGACCAAGTAGAATGTATAACCTGCCTCTGGTGAGAACTGGTACCAAAACCCCCTTATCCTCCTTGCTAGATGAGTGCACTCTCTGTTGTGCTAGTCATACCTTTCTCTCAGACACACCAGCATCACCTAATTGGTTCTACAACAGTGCCTTTTACCTATTGATACAAGGTCTTTTAGATACATACTATTTATATAACTTTTGACATATACACTAACGGCACCTGGGTGGCTCAGTTGGTTAGGTGTCCAACTCTTGGTTTCAGGTCATGTCATGATGTCACGGTTTGTGAGTCCGAGTCCCACATCGGGCTCTGCACTGAAAGTGTGGAGCCTGCTTAGGATTCTCTGTCTTTCCCTCTCTCTGCCCCTCCCTTGCTCTTTCTCTGCCCCTACCATGCTTGCTCTCTCTCAAAATAAAGGTTTGTTTTTTTTTTAATTTTTTTAATGTTTGTTTGTTTGTTTGTTTAAAGGACTGAGCACTAGCTGGGGAGGGGCAGAGAGAGAGGGAGACACAGAATCTGAAGCAGGCTCCAGGCTCTGAGCTGTCAGGACAAAGCCACATGGGGGCCTTCAACTCACCAACACTGAGGTCATGATCTGAGCTGAAGCCGGGTGCTTAATGGACTGAGCCGCCCTGGCACCCCCCTATCTCTCTCTCAAAATAAATAAATAAACAAACAAACTAGCTAACTAACTTTAGAAGAAAGAAAAAAAAGAACTATAAACTAATTTATGGACGTTGGTATTTGCCATCCTGCACCAAAGTAGGAGTGTTTCAGAGCAAGGGTAAAACTCTGACCACTCATTTTGGGCTGAGCACCTGGAAGTAGGGTTCTAGGTTCAAGCTCCATACTGAGGCTTTATTTTGAAGTCAAAGCCTCACAGCATTAGGAACCAAGAGGATTTTTTTTTTCATATCTGTTTATATCTGAAGTCCTCCTGCCATCAGGAAGCTCAAGTTCTTTGCTCAGCTTCTGCTCATGTTTGGGCTAAGTGAAAATCCCTGAGTGGTAGTAGATGCTTCCAGCACCAAATGGTTTCTGCACAAGGTCCAAGCATTCCTCCTGGCCTGATATGAGGGTCACACCAAGAAGGATGTGACTAATAAAGAATGTGACTTCAGAGACTCTGCATGTCCAGACAACTTCTGATAAACATTTAGACAGAGGGGTTAAGAATGTTTTCCTTTCTGGAGGGAAACTATGCAGTTTATGGTGTGAGTGGGGGTGGGTAGAAGGGAATAAATCTAAACATCAGCTTCCTCTTTTCATAATTCTTAAGCCATTTTTAATACCCTGACAGGCTTTCCTACTTAGAACCAATAGCTGAGTGCCGGCCAAAAGAGAAGAGGGATGGGATCTATGAAGAGCGGGCAGTTCCAAAGTGATTATCAAGCAAGATTAAAAATAAACTGGATATTGAGGCCGGTTTCCCTGGTTCCCACCCTGAGTCCGGGAATGCTCCGAAAGGTATCCACTCAAGGCACACTTTAAGTTCCCTAGTTGGGATCCTCACTTCCTATGCTGACAAAAGGGGGAAGCTCTGTAGGGGAAATGGGTGTTGACTTCTGGGGGAGGAAAGGTGAAGTGGACCAGATGGCACCTCTCAGCATCTTCAGCCCACCCAGGGAATTCTGGGGATGCTGGTCCAGGGCAGGGAGGAGAGACTGAAGAAGAGAGAGCCAACGTAGTTGTCTCGCTGGCAGGGGAAAGGAAAACAGCACAGTTCTTGGGATGCAAAGCACTTCCGTTGGTAGTGCTGATCCAGCTAATGTCTTTGAGCACTTCCTCCTCATCACCTCTTTGGTTTGTCTCCTCACATTTCCTGGATAGTGTGTGTTGGGGGAAGAGGGTGTGGGTATGAATGGCATTGTGGGGGGGGGGGGGGCGGGGTGCCTGGGTAGCTCAGTCAGTTAAACAGCCAACTCTTGATTTCAGTGAGGGTCGTGATCTCATGGTTCATGAATTTGAGCCCCTAGTCGGGCTCCATGCTGACAATATGTGGAGCATGCTTGGGTTCCTCTCTCTGCCCCTCCCCTGTGCGTGCATGCGCACTCTCTGTTTCTCTCTTTCTCTCTCAAAAAATAAATAAGAATGGCATTTTCTCTGCTTGATTCTAAATAAAAAGTAAGAAAAATAGTGTCATTCAGCAAACTCCCTCTAAATGGGGAGGGGGGACATTCAATATTGGAAGAAAAGGCATTGATGTTAACTTTAGTAAAACCCTTCATGTATCTGAAATCAAGATTCTTTTGAATATGTCAGCTTCAGTTATTTTAGCCATTATCCCTACAGCCAGGAGCACTCAGGACCAGTGTAGGTAGAATGCAGTTCTCAGTTCCTCTCCTTTGAATTTTAAGTGGGTGAAGAAATTATTTCATTTTGAAATCCTAAGTATTGCCATACTCAGTTTCAGACATTTCTTGCTTTTCTGAGAGTGAGTACTTTCTTTAAAAAACCTATTCTTCAGGGGCACCTGGGTGGCTCAGTCAGTTGAGCATCCAACTTTGGTTCAGGTCATGATCTCACCATTAGTGAGTTCAATCCCCATGTCAGGTTCTGCGTTGACAACTCAGGGCCTGGAGCCTGCTTCAGATTCCATGTCTCCTTCACTTTCTGCCCCTTCCCCACTTGTGCTCGCTCGCTCGCTCTCTCTCTCTCTCTCTCTCTCTCTCAAAACTAAACATTAAAAAAAAAAAAAAAGCTGGTCTTCAGAAGGTACATTCACTTGTTTGTTGATTTGTTCATTTATTAGTCCATTCATTCATTCATGCAAGTGTCCACCAAAACCTACGATAGGCTCTGTTGGGAGGGAAAGGGCCATGTCAATACTCAGAAAACTAGGAGTCATGGTTAGGATGAATGTTGTGGAGTTAAGCCTACCCTGAAATCTTGGCCCTGCTACTGATAAGCTCTATGACTCTGTACAAGTCATTGAACCTCTCAGAGCCTCTGATTTCTCATCAGTAAAATTGGGCTAAAAAGCATAACCCCTCATTGGATTTTTACAAGAACTACCGGAAAGAAGAAGAGACTGCGCTATGCCTGGCATATAAGCTCAGTAAATGGTGGTGGGGCAGGATTAATGGTAGCGGGAAGGCTGGTGGCAATTTTTATTATTATTGATGAGACCAACAGCACAAGAGTGATAGAGGAAAGCACTGTTAGATGCCAGTGGGGGAGAGACTGCCGGACAAGAGGTGCCTGCCTGGGAAGGTTCTGGGTAGAACTTGGCCTGCCAGCTTGCTTTCCCTTGAGTTCTATTATATTTTTCAATCACATCTTCATGGGGAAATTGGGAAATTCTTTTCCCTTTGCATTTCACTTTCTATCACATTCCTGAAGACTGAATCTTTAGTACAGTATTAAGCTGAAGACCACAGCCCAGCCTTTGCATTGACCTTGGAGTGCCAGGGTAATTGTTTTGTCAATTATTTGACTTTTTAGAGTGTGCTTACCTTGAACCTCTGCAAGGGAGAACCGTGTTAATGTGTAACACAGAGATAAGCAAGGAGCTGCTCTCTCGCTCTCTCTCTTTCATGGCTGCTCAGCTGGAAAACCAAAATAGTTCTATTTGCATCTCATCAAACAGTGTTGCAGTGGGGGAGGGGGAAGAGAGGGAGCAAAAGGGCTTTTACTAATGAACTACACCGGGATATGAATTTTAGCAACACAGAATGCAGTGAATCACTTGCAATTTGTGTTTTAAGAAAAAAGGAAATTACAAGACCGTATATACCTTGCTTGAGGAAGTGATGGTATTCAGCAAGAAGACAGCAAAGAGGAATTACTCTGAGTTGAGCTGAGGAGCTGTGTGCTTCCTTGTAGACGGAAGGGATAAAGGTTTCCCACTCATACGACAGCAGGGTCATTTTCCCCACCCTACATAGAAGACATTAATCATCAAGGCTGGAGAACATGTGGGACAAGAAGAAATGAGCAACTGCAGCAGGAAGCATGGAATTGAGCCAGGGAACTTAGCGACCCTGCAGCCAGGAGTCAGATCTGCCCAGGTGGCACCTCCCAGGCTGGCAGGGATGGGTGTTGGAGCTGGTCCTCCTGAGCCCTAACAGTTCTGTTGGGAACTTTCCATTATTAGAGGAACCTCCTAGTCATCATCCGAGTGCATTTCTGAAATGCCTGACTGTGTTCACAGCTTGGTAAGCTCAGGATTAGCCAGCCTTCCACATACCCCTGTACCGGTATTACAGGCAGAGATCAAGGGAATGTGACAGAGCCTTTTTTTTTAAGCCTCAAACTCACGGATAAATGGGAAGTGCATGTTTATATGCACATAAATATATTTATATCCACCTGACCCATCAAGGGTAGGAGTGTTTTGTGGGAAGAGAGGGAAAGAAATTGATAATCACGAATGAAGCTCCAGAATTTAGATCTAGAGGAACTGTTGAAGATGGAGAAAAGGAGATTAAAGCCAACACTGGATCTTTTACCACTTTTCCATCCACCGCAACAAGTAGTTTGTGCATTTGTTCATTGATTTGTTGAGGCAGACTTTTGGGTCATGTATAAGGCCATATGGATAATGGTTGGGAACCTGGGTTCTAGAACCAAATTACCTAGTTTGGAATCCCAGTACACCTACTTATAAGCCTTGTGACTTAGGGCAAACTATTCAACCTTTCTTTGCCTCAGTTTTCTCTTCTGTAAAATGGGAGACAGCCCCCACCTCACAGGGTTGTTGAGAGGTTTAAAGTAGTTACCTGTCTGCCCACAGTGAGCAGTCAATGAATAAGTCTTGCTGTTGTTTTATTATGGCCATTGGTGGGGAGGTGTGTGGTAGGAGTGAGTTGAGGAGGGGAAAGTCATGTGGAATAGGATGATAATATGGTACATATAAGGAAGTATAAAAGAACTATTTAGTCCAGCCTCCTTTTAACATGGAAAACAATTCCTATTCCATTTTAAAATAATTATTTTGAAATTGCAAATAACAGTGATCATTGAGTGCTCACTGTGTGCCAGACAGCACAGCAGGTCCTGTGCATAATAATCACAATAATCCCAAAAGACCTAGGTACTGTTACAGCCCCATCTTATAGATGAGAAGCCTGAGGCTCAAAATGTTAAATATCTTATGCAACGTCACCTAGGTCTGTCTGAATCCAGAGGTGAACTAGAGAGCGGTTCCTTTCTCTTTGCATTCCATTTTCTATTACCTTCCTGAAGATTAAAGCTTCAGAACAGCAATCCACTGAAAGCTACACTCCAGTGTTTGTGTTGGGTTTGGAGTGCCAGGGTCACTGTTCTGTCACTTATTTGGCTTTGTTTATGTGATTACCTGGAAGAACTTCTGCAAAGGGAAGACTGGTTTATTGTGTTCTACGTTCCCACTGAAGCAAATGGTTAATACCCATGAGTACATGCCTTATTCTGGTTTCTTCCCATATTAAATGCAGAGCACCAGATTTTGAAAAGAACTTCTATTAATCTTCAATAAATCATTTCCCAGCATTAATAAGGTTAGCTGTTTAAAAGAAATGATACCATTAAGTAATTTAAAAAATTCCTTTGGAATCAATCCATCATTTGATTGGATTTGGTTGAAATTGTGAATAAAATGAAGACTTTATCCCTGATAACTCTCAACCCACCACTCATATCCACATGACTACATTTAAAGCATGTTTATTGTTGGACATCTTTAACTGCTGACACTTTATTGTTACCTTGACCTTAAATATGTAACATGACTTTGATCTTAGTGTTTCCTTCTGGGGTAACTAAAATTAAGACTTCTCATCTCCTGACATGGCGTTCCTTCAGATATTAGAAGATGTTTAACCAGGGACTTCCCCACTCTAGTCTTCTCCTCTTTAAACTAGCCACCCACATCACCTTCTGTATTGGTTTTCAGACCCCACACCATTCTTTGATGGGTCTGTTCTACTCTTAACCTCTTAAATGGGACCCAGGAATGTAGGACTGTAAGGATTAGTGTAGAACACACTGGAATCACAGGCTTACATGAATGCACACCAAGAGGGCTGGCCTCTAGCCTCTTAGCCTCATTGATGTCATGGTGGGCTCCATGGTTAAATAAGGGAGAGTGGCAAGGGGAGCCAAGGAAAGAGCTTCCCCAAACTGTTTCAGGGTGGTCCATAGTAGTCTTGGTACCATTACTGTTGTTTGTATTTCAGGTGAGAATTCCTCACCATATTGCCTCTAACAAAGAGATCCTTGGCATTCAAGATTTTTGTAGACTATTTCTAAATTCTGAGGCACAAGTTCTAACAATGGAAAAATGTTTCTTCTTTTAACGATAGGGGACATTTGTAGCTATGTTTATCAGAAATCTGTGTAAATAGATCTTGTCAAATAGATAAGGAAAGGGAGATATTTAAAGATGTAGATATTAAGATACTAAAATGTAGTATATATAGTATCAGTTTGGGGGTGACTGACAGGCTCAACCAGTAGAGCATGTGACTTTTAGTGTTTGTTTTTATTTATATTTATTTTTTAAATGTTTATTTTTGAAGAAGAGAGAGAAAATACAAGCAGGGAAGGGGCAGAGAGAGAGGGAGACACAGAATCCCAAGCAGGCTCCAAGCTCTGAGCTGTCAGTGCAGAGCCTGACGTGGGGCTTGAACCGTGAGATCATGACCTGAGCTGAGGTCAGACACTTAACTGACTGAGCCACCCAGGCACCCCTAGAGCATGTGACTCTTGATCTTGGGGTCATGAGTTCAAGCCCCACACTGGGCGTAGAGCTCACAAAAAAAAAAAAAAAAAAGAAGAAGAAAAGAAGAAGAAGAAGAAGAAGAAGAAGAAGAAGAAGAAGAAGAAGAAGAAGAAAAGAGATACTCAGTTGGCTCCTTTATGACCTAACTACTACACTGCTTTGCTTTATGCCCACCCTTTTTCTCAGATTGAAAATTATTGAGCTTTATTTTTCTACTTGCCAAATTCTCTTTAGCTTTTCAGTTGCCATGTTGAACTCTTCTTTCCTTAAAGGCATTTATTGTCGGGTTGGGTTTTTGTTTGTTTGTTTTTGCTTCACTGAAGCTTAGTGTGCTTTTTACGGTTTTATAGTTACCTTACAGAAATCTCATTAGAAAAGCACTTTAATATATTACTTGGCAACCAGACATCTGACAGTGTTCTAGTTCATTAGTTAGGAAACCTCCCCAAGCTTGTAGGAATGGACATTCCTCCGTGAACAGGAAAGCTTTGATCACTCCTGCAGGGCCTCAGATTTATTTTAATTCATTTTGGGAGTAGGGGAAGAGGTACTCTAACTCTGGCAAAATAGAAATCACAGTGATTAAGAAAACAATGAAACGTCATTGAAAAAGAAATGTACTTAAGTGAATATTATTCTGTGGTATCTCCTGAGTCTATTGAAGACAGAGTTTGTTTTAGGAAAATGGTTCTCTTGTCATGGGCAAGAAGAAGCTAGTTAAGCAGCCTCCCTCATGATCCTAATGAGGGTAGACTTTTCAAAGCTATATTCATCTTACCATGAATAAATGGATTCAAGTCTTATTTGTGGGTTTTTAATTTTCAACTTTGAATTTGCAAACTCTCAAATTCCTTCAAAGCTATGGTGTGCAGAGAAGGCTCTGAGTAATAGGATTGCTTATTCTTAAAGTCAGATGCCCTTTAGCAAAGCACTAGGCTTTGAAATGTGATCAGTCAGGGGTCCAGTAGGCACGGATTGCCCCACATGACGCTGCTTCTTGTTGAGTTCCAACTAGATTTAATATCTCTCACAAAACACAACTCTACCCTGAGGGCTTCTAGTACATTCAAAGTAGATAATGCTATATTGTTTTAACACAGATTATACCAAATGAAGTAAACAATTTAAGTTCCTGAAGCATGACAGTACTTGGGTGCTGGCAATTTTTTTTTGGGGGGGGGGGAGCTGTATCTTTTTTCTTTTAATTGAAAGGCTTGAGAGAAGGAAGCTGTCTGGAAAGGTGTTTTTTAAAAAGAAGGCTCAGCCTGCTTCAGATTCTGTGTCTCCCTCTCTCTCTGTCCCTCCTCTGCTCGTACTCTCTCTAAAAAAGAAGTAAACATTAAATTTTTTTTTAATAAATAAAAAATAAAAAGAGGCCTCAGTTATTAGAATATTATGAATAGGCCAGAAAACAAAGGGGTATTATGACAGAACTTCAAGAGATAAAAGAGAAAGAATGAAGAGTTGTGGCAAGAGTGACATAAGCCCCTGAGATGAGTCTGGAGAGCATTCCACATAGTGAAAGATAAGTGAGTGAAGCCTGAGGTACTTTCATACCTGCCTGAATGAGAAGCAGAACCCAGGTGCCAGTTACAACTCCCTTTTACCTTGTAACACCTTCGGAGGCAGGCAGGAGGGTGAAAGGGAGAGTCAAACAATAAAATGGTTTTGTTCTGGGTTAGAGATGAAATTTCCAAAGAGGAGAGCAGGTGAGGCAATTTAGAGACCTGTGTACTCAAACCAGAATAGTGGCTGTGTGAGCTCTGGCCTCAGACAACTTACTCCCCTCTGTGCAACAGCGGTCACCATGGTTCCCAGTCCATTCCACAGGACTGTACCGAGGGTCAACTACGATAACACACTTTAGAAAGTTCTCCACAGATGGTGGGGCAAGTTGGAGGTAGTGGTGATGACTGTGGTGTTCTATCTGGGCTTAGAGCCTGGCCAGTTACTGCATAGTCATGGAAATTTACAGGGCTACCTAAAGGCCCGTCCTAGTCTGATCCTCATGACCCGGAGACCCTGGTAATCTTGGGCACTCCTGGAACATTCTTACAACCACCTCCCTTCCCCCAGCCAGCATTCCTAATCTACCAAGAACAGCTATTCAAGACAAGCTCTCCTAATAAACAGACCCTAAGTTTTGAAAGCCCTTGTGGACCAGCCTTCCTGATTACCCTGATATCTGTCATGCTAAGTATGCCGAATGCCAGTCTGGTTCCCTTGTGGCTGACTTCTTAGGATACTAACCAAGACCAATCCCCTCTGCTGTGTTGAGCAGTGGGTCTGTGGGCTGGGGGCCTAAGGGCCCCCCACCCACTCAGTGACCAGCCAGGGAAAACAAAGTGAGGCTGTCTTACCCTGTATGCTGGAACTCTCCCCGGTGTTAGCGATCTGAGGTTGCTTAGTCTAAGCCTGAGTGGTCAGTGCCAGACATTTACAGTGTCCAGAAACAAACATTAGTCAGCACAGACAGAGGAAGGAGATGCTAGAAGAGTCCCAAATGAGCCTCCTACCACCTGACCCTCTTCTCCCTGCACACGCAGAACTCTCCTGATGTGACGAGACGTGTGTGCGTGCTCAGTGACAGCATGGAATGTAGTGTTTGACTAAAAGAGGCGTTCCAAAGGCCGCAGCAGCGGGAGGAGCATTCTTTGTAAATTCCAGTGGTGTTCCACAGCCCTGAATACTTGTCTTTCGTAGGACCTAGAGTCGTGCATTGATGAGCATCACTCTTGGCTATAACATCCTCGTGCTGCAGCCTGAACTGATTCACAAACTTCCTTCCACCTGACTTTGCCACCACCATATGCACCTGAGCCTGAGGGACTTTGCTAACCTGGTGAGCCAGGTGTGTTCAGAGCAGAAGAAATAGGATGTCCTATAAGGTGAACACATGCCGGGAGAGCCCATCTGCAGATAAATTGGCCTCTTTGATTAGCAGTTGTATTTCAGTAAATTATTTAATACATTGAAATGTGTGTGTTCTACCATTCGTTCTTGGTCCACAAGATTGATCCATTTGTTTTTCAGGATTAACCAATCTTAATCAAATAGAAAAATGCACTGAGGCTCCCCACCAGTGTTCATTGCTTCTCAACCCTCCCCCCAAATCATCAGCTGGGCTGAGTTGTCTCAGGCATCCATAAGAGAAAACAAAGGTATTCTTATTTAAGCTTTTGGTTTTAACGTTTGCATGTTTTGATTTGAGAACAGTTATGGTCTCAGAGAGGTTTAGGCCTGCAGTAAGAGATTGAGAACTTTCCATCATTATAAATGTGTCCTGGGGCACCCACCTCATTTAACTAGAGCATAATGCAGAGGAGTGATTTGGGACTGACTTCATCTTCCCACAAACTAATCTTTTTAAATGGTTTGCACTTTTTTCTGTCCCCAAAGGGATTTGTTAAATGTGATTTTTCAGCAGGGAATGTGCTTTTTTGGTGTTAGCCATAATGGAAATGCATAGATAAACAGAATCTGGGTTAATATAGTAAGACAATCAGACATTTTGGGGTGGGGGAATGGGGAGGAGGGCAGGATAGAGGAAACAAAGATAAAGCCTCTGTCAAATGTGAAAGGAGTATTTCTTTGGTTTTCATTTTCATTTAAACTAGGCTCTTTATAAACTTAATTTCTTGTTAAGATGTCATAACAGGAGTCTAATCAACATTTTCAGGGGAAAAATGTCTCTCTCTGGGAGGACTTCTGAAAGAAAGAGAGACTCACCTAAGATTCCTGTAGGAAATGTAAAGAGAGCTCTGGTGCTGAAGGTCTCCTGATGGAGAAACTTCTCTTATGGGGTCACTTGGTTCTTGTCCCGGATACACCAAAGAATTGGAGACCCGAGACCAGAATGGGGAGATAGAGTTTATCGAGTAGATAAGTATAGTATATTTTCTAGAATGAAAGCAGGCCACTGCCAGAGCAAAGTGGTAGTGAGGGGCAAACACCCTTTTTTTTTTTTATAGAGAGAGAGCATGAATGAGGGACGGGGAAGGGAGAGAGA
The DNA here is from genome assembly GCF_007474595.2 of Lynx canadensis. Lineage (NCBI taxonomy): Eukaryota > Metazoa > Chordata > Mammalia > Carnivora > Felidae > Lynx > Lynx canadensis. The sequence continues at coordinate 160,181,417 of NC_044306.2, forward strand.
GAAAGAGGTACTGAGACTCTCAAGCAGGCTCTACACTCAGCACAGGAGCCCAACGTGGGGTTCAATCCCACAACCCTGGGATCATGACCTGAGCTGAAGTCAAGCGTGCTCAATCGACTTGAGCCCCCCAGGCACCCCTCTAATGAACTTTTGTTGTGACCTTAAAGGTACTTAATGGCAAGTTGCACCCTTTGTGTGCATGCAACACATGCACTTGGCAGTCCCCTTGTGTCTTCTGAGGCAGCTCTATGGCGAGGCCTTTGCTATTCTGTTAGCCTGTAGAGGTGGCTCTGAAGGTGTAGCTGTTAACCCTTAGGGGTGGCACCGAGGGTGTGGCCAGCGCCTGCTTTAACTTCATCGCTCAGGCCTAACTAACTGCTTAACACTTCCATTTGTCTTTTATTGGAGGAGCCATGCACAAGTAGAGAGAGAGAAGTCTCAGCAGTTCAAAGTTCCCGCTATCCTGACCTGTGGTTCCAGCCCAGCTTCTCTCTCCTTGTTTCCTATATTTATTCTTCTCTTCTGCTCCCTCCAGCCTGAAATGGCCCAAGAGATGCAAATGGGTATTTGGGTTTCCACACCAATTTGAGTTTCTTTCCTGGCAAGTCAGTGTGTCTGGATGGTAATGTTCTGTCTTGAAACAGTACAAGGGGAGGGTGTAACGGTCTCCTTCCTCCCAACTCCTGGGAGCACACCTAGAGGTGGGCCCCGTGGGGGATCCAGCCCATCATTCAGTCACCCACCCTTGGCCCTCCCCAGTGTCTGGGCAAGGGGCTCAGAACGTTTCTCTAGTCTCGGCCCAAGAGGCTTCCTTCCATGGCTTTTTTCTCGTGCCCTTCAGAAGGGTTCTGCACATAAGAGTGGCACTTGAAAAGCTTCACAGAATTAGTTTTTAATGTAAAAAGAAGTAGCAAGGTGAGGAGCGAATGAAGAGAAAGCACACCATGGCTGTCAGTCAACTCTTAGAGCATTATCAGATATCTAAGAGATTATCAGATTTGTCCCTTTCTCCTTGTCCTTGAAGGACGTGAAGTTTCCTTTCACTTCCCTTCACGCCTTCCACTAATCCCATTCCCAGTTTACTGCATGGCGATGATGATTTTGTATTTACTCTGTGAAAATTCAACCCTTCTTGTGCCATTTCCTCTCTTTTGATATTTTCTTCTTCCTATGGAAAATGATGTGAAAGAACCTATCTGTTCTTCATGTTGTACCCCAATCATGTATTAATGAATAGGAAGTATTTCAGTCTTTATTTTTCTCTGCCATTACTGATGTATTACCAAGCTGGTTCTTCTTATCTGTGCATTAGCTTCTTGTTATCTGGCTTCTGGTTTTCCCTGTCCTCTTGGGTATATTATGTCTACAGCTCTTTGGCATAGAGAGAATGAGATAGTGAACTGGTGACATCAGTCCTTTGACTGGACTTTAGCTTTTCAAATGCTCAGATATTTTTTTAAGCTCACTTATTTTGAAACCGCAACACATCTCCAGATCAGTAATTCCCAAACCTGTTGGAATTGTAATGTTCTATCCCTTTTGGTTTGTATGACCTCCTACCTCCTTCTCTACCCTGCCAGTCCTCCAAGAAGAAGAGAGCAACATGTGTGTCTTTTAATGTAAAAACAAGCAAAAATATTTTAAAGTTTTATTTATTTTGAGAAAGAGAGAGCCAGGGCAGGCAAGTGTCAGAGAGAAAGGGAGAGAAAGAATCCCAAGCAGACTCCATGCTCTGCACCAAGCCTGATGTGGGTTTGATCTCATGACCAGGAGATCAAGACCTGAGCCAAAATCAAGAGTCGTATGCTTAACTGACTGAGCCACCCAGGTGCCCCAAGCAAAACTTTTTTTTAAATTTTGAGGTTTTAAGACAGAATGACATACACTAGAGAAGTTCTAGAATATTGCAGAAAAGGAAGCACTGCCATGAACCTTGGAATAAGGTCATTTTAATCTCATGATCCCTTTTTTTAAATTTTTATTTTGGTAGAAAACATGAAATCTACCCTGTTAACAAAATTTTAAGTGTATTTTAAGCGTATAGTACAATAGTATTAACTCTAAGCACATTGTTTCATGGCGAATCTTTAGAACTTTCATGTTGCATGACTGAAACTCTATACTCCGCATTTTCCCTTCCCTCTCGCCCCTGGCAACTGCCATTCTTTCTGCTTCTGTGAGTATGACTCCTCACGTATGCAAAATCATGCAGTATTTGTACTGTGACTGGCTGATTTCACTTAGTATAATGTCCTCAAGGTTCGTCCATGTTGTAGTATGTAGCAGGTTAATTTCACTCACTATTAAAGTGTAAATACAAGACTCTTAAGGCGGGGGGGGGGGGGGAAGTCCCTTATATCTTCTATGGGCTGTTTAAGGTTACAAATGCTCACAGTTAAGGCTTATGTTTTAGAGATCCTGGGGTGATAGAAGTTCTGATTCTTTATTATGTAGTGATGAAGTAAGACAAAAGATTCTAAGATAGCAGGCACAAATAACATGTTAAAAATAGTCCTTGGGGATACAGGAGTACTGATGCATAGGGGCACTTGTGCCCCAATGTTTATAGCAGCACTCTCAACAATAGCCAAATTATGGAAAGAGCCTAAATGTCCATCAACTGATGAATGGATAAAGAAATTGTGGTTTATATACACAATGGAGTACTACATGGCAATGAGAAAGAATGAAATATGGCCCATGTAGCAACATGGATGGAGAGTGTGATGCTAAGTGAAATAAGCCATACAGAGAAAGACAGATACCATATGGTTTCACTCTTATGTGGATCCTGAGAAACTTAACAGAAACCCATGGGGGAGGGGAAGGAAAAAAAAAAAAAAGAGGTTAGAGTGGAAGGGAGCCAAAGCATAAGAGACCTTAAAAACTGAGAACAAACTGAGGGTTGATGGGGGGTGGGAGGGAGGGGAGGGTGGGTGATGGGTATTGAGGAGGGCACCTTTTGGGATGAGCACTGGGTGTTGTATGGAAACCAATTTGACAATAAACTTCATATATTGAAAAAAAAATAGTCCTTGGAGGGGCACTTGGGTGGCTCAGTCGGTTCAGTGTCCAACTCTTGGTTTTGGCACAGGTCATGATCTCACAGTTCATGAGTTTGAGCCCCACATCAGGCTCTGCATTGACCATGCATAGGCTGCTTGGGATTCTCCCTTTCTCCCTCTGCCCCTCCTGCTCGCTATAGATAGATAGATAGATAGATAGATAGATAGATAGATAGATAGATAGATAGATAAATTTATCTACCTCAAGCCCCATCCACATCAGGCTTTGTGCTAATGGTATGGAGTCTATTTGGGATTCTGTCTCTCCTCTCTTCCCCTTCCCCACTTGTGCGCCCTCTCCCTTCCACCCTCCCTCCTTTTCTCTCAAAAAAAAAAAAAAAAAAAAAGAATAGTCCTTGGAAATAGATATCATAATCGCTGTGGTCATATCTTTGGGATTGAGCAGTGGTGGCCCCAAATCAATAAATGTCCATCCATGAGAACTCTGTAGGTGGGATTTTTTTCCCCTAGCCCATGGTGAGAGGACTTTATGACAAAAACAAAACAAACACATTCTCCAAAAAGGATTATGATTAATTAAGGAACAACTCTAGTTGATGATAAAGTTCAAAGATATTGTATTAGTTTCTAATTGCTACATAATAAATCGGTCCAAAACTTAGCAGCCTAAAACAACAATGAATATTTATTATCTCGCACATTTTCTGTGGGTCACAGATTTGGGACTGGCTTTATCCAGGTAGTTCTGGCTTGGGATCTCTCATGAGGTTGTAGTCAAGAGGTCAGGTGAGCACTGCAGTCATCTGAAGATTAGGGTTGGAAGGATGTGTTTCCACATTGGCTCATTCTCATGACTGTAGTTACGAGGACTTGGTTCCTTATCACATGGACCTCTCCACTGCACCGCTTGAGCATCCTAACAACATGTCAGCTGGCTTCTCCCAAGAAAAAGCATGATGGAAGCTGCTATGCCTTTAATGACCTAGTCTTAGGAGTCACACTTTGTCACTTCTACTGCACTGTATTTACTACAAGTCCAGCCCATAGTCAAGGGGAGCAGAATTAGGCTCTGCCTAGAAAGGGAGGGAGGATTTGATACGGAGATGGGAAGACCCATGCAGTAGGAAGGATAAATAGGGCCTGGACTGGATATTCTAGTGATGCTGTAAGACAGAGAGACAGAATTGGACACAAACTCACATCTGTGGTTGACGTGGGGTCGGTGTGGGGCGGAAAGAACCAGGGGAACAACCGACTAGCCAGACTAGAGAAGTGATACAGGTAAGGGCAGTGGCTTTGACCAGGGAACAAAGGTGGATGCTCTGGGCCAGCCCAGGAGCTCGGCACTCCTGGAAGGAAGAAGTACTTAATTCCAATCAGGCTTTTGTTTGCTGTTGCTGAAACTGAACAGTGCAGTGCCTTCAGGCCCTCTGCTGCTCTAAAGATGTTTCTTCAGCTTGGCAAGGAGCTGGCTCAGAACCCAGACTCCACAGTTCTGTGAACTAAGACAAGGGCTTTGCCTCTGGACTTGGCCCTTTGTACATGTCCATCTGTTGGCATTATCAGCGCTTAAGAGTGAGCTCTTTTCTGTTTTCACTGGGAGTTAGATTCTGGGGTGGTCTCTGTGTTTTTTCCAAAGCCCCTTTCCAAAACTTAACTTTTGTTTACTTAAATAAAAGTTGCCTAAATTGCCTTCCTAACCTCCATTGACTGAGTTTATTTGTCTTGAGGGATGAATCAGAGTTTCGAACTCCTGTCTTTGGCTCCAGCTCTCTTGGCAGAGGACACAGGAAGATAGCTTTTGTTTATGTATGCACTCAGGGAGGATTTTTTTTCTTTGTTTTCCTGTCTCAGTCATAGCTTGGGGGTGAGCCAGCACCTGGGACCTTGACCATCCTCCATGCGTGAGCTGCGGCCACTTGGGGAGTTCTATCCAGTAGTACCATTTGTGATGTTCCCAAATTCCAGAGCAGCCTGCGGTTTTCCAAACTCACGGCTCAGGGGAATTGGGGGGGTTACTTTCCTGAAGCCACTTATCTTATTTTTCCATGTTCTACTCATGCAAATTAGAAGTATTCCCACAACCAAACTGTGCTGCCCATCTGCCTAAGAAATGTAGCTGTGGATACTTAATGGCTTTGCTCACCACCTTTCTGATCTCTCAGCTTCACACTGTTTAATGGTGGCCAGCTAATGGAGAACAGATCCTGGTTTTTCTCAGTGAATAATAAAGTGCAAGAAGCTATAGTTCTAGTTTTGTTGCTGCCAGCTTCCAGTAATGAGTTTAGGCAAATGTCTAACACCACCACCCCCAACCTTACCTGTAAAATGAGGATCTGGACAGGGGCGTCTGGGAGGCTCAGTCTGTTAGGCGTACGACTTCGGTTCAGGTCATGATCTCGGAGTTCGTGGGTTCGAGCCCTGTGTCGAGCTCTGTGCTGACAGCTCAGAGCCTGGAGCCAGCTTCGGATTCTGTGTCTCCCTCCCTCCCCCCCTCTCTCTCTCTCTGTGCCCCTCCTCTGCTCTTGCTCTATCTCTCAAAAATTAACGTTTAAATAAATAAGGATCTGGACAAGATGGATCTGGGCTCTTATAAGTCTACAGTCCACTGCCTATATGATAATTTAAGAGGATGAAAGTATTAATAGAAAAGGATTTATTTATTATAAGAGATGAATGTTAGTACTCCTATCCCACTAGAAAGGGAAGGGCGTGTCTCTCAACTGGAATTTTTCCTCTTCGTGTGGAATCACCAATTCTTCCATGTTTGGAAACAGATTTTTAAGTTGACCTTTTCACTTCAAACCTGATATAAATATCTTAAACATCCTTGGATAACTGGGGCTTATGCTTTGCTGGTTTTTTTTTTTTTTTTAATCCGTCTTTTCCAATGGAACAATATTGGTCAACCTGGAATTGCACTTTTGCACTTTGAAGTATTTATCCCATTTCCACTCTAGTTTCTCATCAAAAGTCTAACCAGTGACCCCTGATTGTTAAATCTTGTAAATTGACTAATAAGGCAGCATTTTGCTATGGAGTCAGCCTTTATCTTCTGACTTCTGGGTTTTATCTAAGCTTTTAAATGAGGTTGCTACTTTTTTATAGATTTTTAACATATGATCTATGTTAGTGTAAGGGTAAAAATACAGAATCAGCAATTTGGGCCATTTGATTGCTCTGTTAGGTAGCTCAGTCAGGAACAAAAGAAAGGCATACCTAAACATTGACCTGTTTGTACCTATGAACAGTTAAGGACCAACTTTTAAGTAGTCCACGCTTAACAAAATCTCTGCATTTTAACCTTTCTCAAATGCTAAAGCATGCCCTGTACAAACTCTGGAATAGGAGTAGTTATACCTGACTAGCCACCCCCCCCCAAATATTTTTAATATTCAATAGCACAAAGAAAGCCATTTTCCCTAAACTCATGCTATTTAAACCTTCACATGAAAATACTACACCTGGTGTGTAATTTGGCAGAGGCATTGTTTCACTCAACTACTCAGCAGTGTATTGATCATCTACTCAGTGCTAGACAGTGAGATACAGAAAAGAAATAGAGTAAATTGACAGGTCCTTACCAGCACTGAGCCCACAATCTGATGGGCTATGCAGACATAATTAAAATGCCTTATGAAAATGATAGGATAAGGGTAAATATAGAGAGCCATGTAAGAACCAGAAAGGAGGCCTCATTCTAAATCAGGGGGTGAGGGGTGAAGAGGAGTTGAGGGAGATGAGAAAGGAAGGGTCAAGGAAAATTTGTTAAATAGAAAGATAGCTGAGTGGTGCCTGGGTGGGAGTCAGTTAAGCATCTGACTCTCGATTTTTGACTCAGGCCATGATCTCATGGTTCATGGGATCAAGCTCCGTGCTGTCAGCACAGAGCCTGCTTGGGATTCATTCTCTCTCTCTCTCTTTCTCTTTCTTAAACATAAAAAAATTATTTTAAAAAAATCTGAGACCCAAAGGATATCTAGGAGTTAACCAAGCAAACGTAGGGAAGAGTGGGAAATGAGGGGCTGGGGGAGGGAAGATTGTTCCAGAAAAAGGAATGACGTGCAAAGATTAGCAGAGAGCAGGACATTTGAGGAACACAAGAAGTTCTTTATGGCTGGAGCTCAGAGTTCCAGAGGGATATGGCAAGAAATGAGGCTGGGAAGATACTCAGGGCCAGATCTGATTTATTCTGGATTTTATAGTTTAGTAAATGTATTCATTTAGGGCCCTTATCCCCCTTCTGGCAGTTAAAAAGTTTTTCTCAAGATGAAGATGTAAATCTAAAACATATCCCAGAGAGACAACATTTTCACTAAGACAGGGATTGCTTATCTCTGCTCAGGAATGTTTACTAAGTGTTAACATTGACTTTTAAAGTTGTCATAGGATTTCTGCATATATAAGGTACTTTCTAAGAATATGGCATCTTCTTAATGATTTGTAAGACAAAACATGAAGTATATTTTCTAATACTGATTGTCACATTAAACATTTATTGAAACCATTAAAATACAGTCAAAATGGCTAGAGTTTCCAGACTCTCTTACTCCAAGATATGGGTAGGACTCCAATCATATAGTCACGGTAGGGTTAATATCTGCCCAGCATTCAGCATAAGGAGGATAATTGTCACCTATCTGGGGTTGTAAGTCCACTACCCAGAACCAGTCAGATAACACCTCTGAAGCATTTCAGGCCAGAGTGTGAATGGTGAGCCATTGCCTCTCTTTAGGATTCTAGCAATTGTGTGACCTTTTCTCCAAAATATATTAATGTTTGTATTCTGTTGTTTGCCTTTTCGTCATGATAACTTGTAGACATAACTAATCTCCTTGGTTGACATTGAAAACCTCTGCAATCTAGTCTGGCCTTTACCTCTCAAGGTTTCTTTTCCTTCTCTCCAAACATTTGACACCCCCCACGCACACACAACAAAAGAAAGCAAAATGGAACATGTCGGTCATGGTGGATTATGGAAAGAGCGTAGGGAAACCACTGGGTTTGGACTCAGAAAAACTGGATTCACATCCTGGCCACACTACTCTCAATCTGGGCAACTTTGCACAAGCCACTTAACTTTACTGAATCTCAACTTTTGTATCTGTGAAATGACTCACTTAGCTCACAAGATTGTTGGGAAAATCAAAATGAAGTTAATAGATAGAAAAGCACTTTGTGTGGTATAAAGCCCGATACCATTATCAATTATTATTTTTCCTCCGAGTGACGTTTCATTTCTTTGAGCATGCTAATCCCTTTGCCTGCCATCTCCTCACCCACCCCACCCACCACCTTTAACTTTTGAAAGCCCCTTGCCTCTTCCATGAATTCAGTTCTGACCTATTCAGTTACAATACCTTTTATATTTACATCTAGATCATAGGACCAGTTACACCAGTCCTATGCTATAAATTACAATACAAGCATATTGTAATTGCTTATCTACTTGCCTACTTGTCTACACTTTCTGTATTGTAAACCCCTATCAGGCAGGAGTTCAACCCAACCCATCTTTCTATCCCTCACGTCACCAGCACAAAATTTAGTGCATGGAGGGCCTGAATTAATTAATCCACTCCATGTTTTTACCTGCTTAGTGCCATGCAGTGCTGAAATTTGATTTAGTTAATATCATTGTGGATTGTTCTCACCTTTCATGCCATTTTCCATAGGGATTTTCCCTTATTGAATAAATTCAACTAAGCAATAGAAGTTAGTGTTCTAATTACAGGGATGGATATTGAAGTTGATGATTAGATGACATTTTTCTTTTGATATTACCTAATTATTAGAAATTAAACCTCTTGCCAGCCTAATCTTAACGTCTGATGATCAGTGTATTCCAGAAAGATCTGTTCTTTTAAACATCTTCCGAGTGTGTTAGATGACATTGGGAAAGCTATGTAGTACTGACACTACAAAATATTTGTGGACTTGTTATTATTTGTGTGTAGGTTAAAATGCTGCTTGCTCATTAAAAAAAAAAAGAAAAAGAAAAAAATTGGAACTGAGTGGATTTAATCTCTCTCCAATCCAGGGATCATGGCCCTCAGTTTTCACAGGCCAAGCTCACATGGGTGGATATGTGGGTGGAAATATCGAGACAAGTTGCATGTTCAGCCAACATCATACTTGTCCTAGGGGTCTTGTTCTTATTTATTTGAGTCTACTTTGAGTTTTCTTCTCTTCAAGCATCGGTTTCACTGACTGACAGGCTCAAAAACCATAATCTTTTCCCATGGACTCGATGAGCCTGGATTACTTTTCTGTCCCCTCCCTGTTGTTCCCAAGCAGAACAAGCATGAACCCCCTTGTGAACAGGCATCATCTTTGAAGACTCCAGCTTCCTGAAGAGGTCACACATTTTGCTGGAGACATTTCCCAAGAATGGATCCAAAAGGCAAGGACTGAGGGGGCATAAACTACAACTTTTACGTCAATTTCAGGAAGATCGAGGACATTTTCTTCCCCAAGTTTATAAAGAATGAGTTTTCCTACTTTTATGTATGGTTGCTCTGAAGAGGTGCCAGATCTGCGATCCCAGCTGCTCAGTGAGGAAATTATTTTCCTTCAATTAAACAAAAGAGTAAGATCTCCGTGGCTGGAGCTGATGGTGGCTCTAGAAGGAACACCTGGGGAGGAAAAGGATGGTTCTGGGGGTGAGGCTTTCCCCCCAGTGCTCATCTCCCCTTAGGATACTTTGCATGTGGTTGTTCCCAGTCTCCTCACTTTAAAAACTCACCCTACTATTGAAACCATGAAAACTCCCCTTGTTTTTTCCTGCGTCATAAAAAGAATGAACTTAGGGAAAATAAAACATGAAAAACAAAACAAAACACGGCACCACTAATTACAGAAAAATAATCCCTACCTAAAAGTGCTAAAGTAAAGATGTCTGATCCTATGACAACTGGTAAGAGCAGCAAAGAGCATTCTCATGTCCCATGAATCCCTTCTTCTGGAGCAATTATTCCTCTGTGCACTGGCATAGCTTTGCTTTACCTGCTTCCTGTATGTCTTAGCTCATAGCCACCCAGATGGGCTCCAGATTGTCCTCCACCCAATAAGCGCAAGCATGATTTGCTTCACTAATGAAAAATACAATATCCTTATTCAAAGTTCTCCAGCTCCTACCAGATAGGTCCTCCTACCACGAGATAAGCAAGATACACCCATTTCTCTGATTTTCAGAGTAGTGTTGTTTTGGCACTTCTGAGCCTCATTGAACAATCTAGCTCATCCAGATAGTCCACTGCAATCCACATCTAGCACCTTCTATGATGTGAATTTCCTGTCCACACTCAGAATGTCTTGTCCTTGTGCTGGAACACCCAGTCTATTCACAGTGATTTATAAAGCAAGTACACAGTGGCACACCTAACAAGTACCCAGGACACATCAGAATTAGCCCACAGGGTAGGAGGGGTGTTTCTGTTCTAGTTTAAGCCTTAGGGACAGCACTAGAAAATGTAGAACTTAGGAAAAGAAAGGCTAAATCCTATGAGGAAGCTGGGAGGAAATCTGAGAACACTCAGCAAAGCAGATATAAACAAAGGCTGAGGCTTGGGATAAATAGCTGAGAGCTTTCAAGTCTCTGGACATCACAGAGGAGTACAGAAAATAACCAGAGGGCACAGTGAAAGGGAATAACACTGAGAAAGAACAGGGGGAGCTCTTTTCGTGGGCGGCTGATTAACGTCTGGGGTTGTCGGCCAAGGAGGCAACTGTAACCATGAGTTCTAAGTGAGAAGGAGGCTGGGGCCCGAAGGGCAAAAACCTCACCAAGTAAAAATGCCAGACGCAGGCCCAGCACGCCCTGTGCTCTGTTCCTCGGCAGCCTGAAGGGGCCATTTTCTCACAGGTCCCTGTACCCTGCTCCTGGCCCCTGCAAACCAAGGTGAATGTGTCTTAACAGAGGCAGTCTGCCCCGAAATGAGCAAAGGGAAAAGGCCCTGATTTACTGGGATTTTTTAAGTAGGATGCACAGACTTGGGGCACAGAGTCCTCCGGCCTGCGCATTGCCGGGGAAAGGTAGGAATTAGGAGGCAGCAGAGGTGCAGGGCAGGGCTGAGGACCAACTGCTTTATTTTAGGAAAATGATAGAGAACTGCTAAGACTCAGGACAACTCACAGCTTAAAGCTTCAGACACTGCGCATCACCCCACCCCCACCCATATGGCTGGAGCAATAGTAATAGCAACAATACAGTGTCACTACTATCCGGTTTCTGTGCCCTTCACCAGAGCCAGCTCCCCAGAGATTTCCCTCTTCTCCTTGAACACTTGCAACTCCCTGGGGTCCTTGGCCTCTCCTTGAAGAGGCTTGGAAGCATTTCGTCCTCAAATCTGTCCTCCCCGCCTCCTCTCCTACTTCCCGCCTTCCTGTCTCCCTTATCATCTGAGTGTCTCACGCTCTGAAGCTGTGTTGTAATGGAGTGGTTCTGCCGAGAGTTTTTTTTTAAATACCAGTGCCAGACCCCACGCCCAGACCAACGAGCAACTGTGGGAGTGAGGCCCAGGCGTGGGCATGAACTGTTCCCAGGGGCATGCAGTGTGCAGCCAGGGTTGGCAACCACCGGGTAAGATGCTGCAAGATGGAATCCTTCTTAGAAGCCGGTTCCCGGGCAGCTGGAGCTCACCCCATTGGCTCTGTGTGTCTGGCTGCTGCTTATTTGTGTAGACGCCCCTCTGTGAGATCTTTTCCAACCTGTGTCACCTCTGGAGACTGACCAAGTCTACACTTTCTGATAACCCCTAGTCTGAAAGACTGACCCTGTGCTGGCCTGACCATTCCCACAGGCTGCTTCTGGAGTTTTCAGCCTGGCCTGAGGGATTTGCTGGGGTTTCTACAGTGTAAACCTCTGAGGGCTTCTCTAATGTCTGGGTTCAAGAGCATCTGTGTCTTTGGGACAGACCAGACTGTAGCCCTTGTTAACAAACAGGGTCTGTTGACAGAGACGAAGCTTTGAGGGTGGGTGACCTCCAGGCTCTGAAAGATTTTCCCTTACAACTTGGTTCAGGAAACATTTCCTGATGCCTGACCATGCCAGGCACTGAGTACATATGAAGAGAAAGGGGAGTGGGCAGGGACTCAAAGATGAAACATCTTGGGGGAACTGTCTAGGTTTCTAGGAATCCCAGAATCAGGTGGCAAGAAGTGCCCTTCTGTGGAAACTTCCCCACCCAATTCTGTGCTTATGGAATAGGAACAAGTAACCAAAATTTTTCTATGTTGGATTTAAGATGAGTCATAGTCCAGACAGGACAGGCCCATGAAATGTAGAAAAAAAAAAAAAAAAAAAGTATTTCCAAGGGTATGTTAAGATACACCCACATGACTAGGGAGTTTCCCTTCATAATGGCATCCCATATAAAGTCAGTTCTTCCATATACTCAAACCAAATAAAAATCTAGCCTGCTAATTTAATTTGTATGGACATCAGTCATTCTGGTAGTGTGATGGGAGTTTAGGTATTTCAACTTCCACGCGAGCCCTGCTGAATAAATGAACTCCTCCCTTGGCATTGTTGCTGACACAGACCCAGGTGAGCTCATCTACCACGTGGCTGCCACAGGGATCACTCCACCTTACACATCTGAACCTTTCATGGATTTACTTTGCCTAACGCAGGGTTCATTCAAAGGTGACCCCAGACCACGTGTGCCAGAATCACCTGTGGGTGGCAGTCACTCCTTGGGGTCCGACTCTTGGTCTGTACCCCACTTCTCGTGCTAGACCCAAGTTAGGGGAAAAGAACAAGAAAATATTGTCAAAATAAGAGATTGGTTTGTAAGCAACAGATTGTAAGAAGAAGCTTTCTGCTTATGTTCCATGGTCAGACTTACGGTAAAAATTTTGAGATGCCGCAAGATTCACAGTCATAAGATGAGATGTGAATACTATGATATCTACTATAGTTTTTAAAAAAAGCAGACGAGGGTGGGTCAGTCGGTCAAGCATCTGACTTTTGGCTTCAGCTCAGGTCATGATCTCATGGTTTGTGGGTTTGAGCCCTGAGTCGGGCTCTGTGCTGACAGCTCAGAGCCTGCTCCGGATTCTCTGTCTCTGCCCCTCCCTCACTTGTGCCCATACTCTCTCTCTCTCTCAAAATAAATAAACTTAAAAAACTTATTTTTAATAGAAAAAATAGACTAATACACTCTAGGAAGATTCTCAGCGTCAAATATTGGAGTCAAAATGGGGTGTGTCATTAAAGCCCAGAGGTAACTAGGAGTCAGGAAATGTAACTCACAGGACTGGAGTACACCATCACCAGGGTTCTGTCATTGGACAGTCTGCTTTCGGACGACTGCCCCTACAAATGAATGGCTCACGGCTGGCTAAGCAGCACCTTAGCTGTCTCCTGCTCTGCCTTGGTCAGGGTGGGGATGGTCAGGTGGTCAGTGAGCTGAGGTCCCTCAGAGAAGCTGCCCCTGGGCCGGAGAGCCAAAGCTGCCTTCCTTCTATACGAGAGGCCCCCCGCTAACCTTCCCAGGGCTAAAATGTAAGCTAGACAATATTTGCCTTGGCACCACTGGTCCCCGCAGTCTGTATCTGTTCCTCTCTTTCCTATAGGGTTCAGACCTCAGTGCCCAGATGGTACCTCACATTCAGCAAATTTAAACACAAATCCATTTTTTGCACCTTCTCCAATCCAGTGCCTTCCTCAGGCATCCTGCTCCTGCTCATGATGTAGCAGCCTCCTCTTACCCAGCCCCACAACTTTGGACTCAGCGCCCACTTCCCACATCCAGGCGGTTACTGGATGGCATTTGTTTTCCTGAATACTCTCTCCAGTCTGCCACTGTCCTATCTGTTCTCATTGCTACAGCCTTGACTTAGCCCCCTACTCCTGCTGCAAAGGCCTTCAGAATCATGTCCTGAAATGCTACCTGCATCATGCCTGCCCAGCATTCAGGAGGCACATTCGGCCATAAAGCCCCACCTCCTGCACCTTCCACTGTGCCCCACCCCTGATCTCCAATCCTCTCCTTTTATGCAACGCTCTCAGGGAGCCAGACTGGTGTGCTCGCTGTTCTGCCACAGACAACTGTTTTCCTGCCTCCACACCTCTGCTCAGGCAAGTCCCTAAAGGTGAACACTTCCTTGTCAGAAGGCCTATTTCTGAACTTCAGGGCCTACTCAGACGCCATCTCCTTTCCCTAACCACCCCAAGTCCAAGTAGTGTGTTGTCTCCATTCTCTGAATAAACAATTTTTATCAACTCCAGTCATAAGGAATTTACTTTGAAACAAAAGCAAGAGTTAGTACTGTTTACCCCATGCCCCAGGTACCATGCTGATTACTGTATCTTGATTGCTCTCTCTGATACTCTCATGATTTCTATATTGTTACCCCATTTCACAGATGAACAAACTGAGAGAAGTTAAGTAACTTGTGCAGTGTCACATTACTCAGAAGTGGTAGAATTGCTCATCCAGGGTCTGTGCTCCAAACTCACTGTATAGTCTGTTACCTCTCCAGCATTTTGTTCTTAGTCTAAACTGTTAACCTTCCCCCATTGTATCCCAATAGATCATGTTTGGAGGAAAGGAAGCAATTCTTCTACACTTTTGCCCCCGGCAGTGTTTGACAGGGCCCCATCAGCATAAACTATTGGGTCTTCATTCAGACTAAAGAGTAAATGACTAACAGTAGCTACCATAACCAGATGACTTTGCCTTAAACTAAAACCCTGAAATTAAACCTGTTTCATGCTGTTTGCAATTTAGTCCTTTTTCCTCCTGCCCTTGCTGTCCTCCTCTGATGCCTTTGAGATTGTGTGCTAGATTCCCATATCAAGCTTCAGCTGCTACATCATGCCACCTCTGGAAGTTCCCAAAATGACTTGCCTTGGCAGATGACTCTGCTCTTTAATTAGCCATAAAGCTACTGCTTCCCCTTATTTAATATCAGGAAGTTTTCACGTGTTTCATCCCCTTCCCCCTCTTGGCCATAGGGCCTTCCTACTATTCTTTTCCCAGTTTGTACTTTTGTTTGGTGCTTTTCCCTTTGAGTGTTATCATAATCCCATCTGGGGAATTTTGCCAAGGTGTCTGAACTCTATCTCCATATGTGGTATCACAGTTCTTTCTTAAACCCTCCTTTTTTGGTATAAGTGCACATACTGTGTATGAACTATTCCAAGACTCAGCATCCTTAAGAGTCCAGATGAGTGTGGTTTGCAAATCTACCATAACTTAGAGAAGTCTTTATACTCAGCTGTCTTAGCCATGTTGGTAAGTACTCAGTGAGAGCTATAATGTTAATCATATAGCCCAACATGATACAGAGACCCTGTTTTTCATATGAGGATGATTGCAGATCCTTTCCCTCACAGCAGACCTACTCTCCTTGTTTGGATTTGTGTGACTAATATACACAAATTAATTTGCATCCCCTGATCATATACAAACAGGTTAATGAGTGGGCAGTAGCCAAGAAACATGGCTTAGGGCAAGAGAAAGTCAAGTAGAGGATTAAAGAAAATCTTGATAAATAATCTGCTAGCTGGTAAATAATAGGTGGTTCTGGCATCAGTTTGGTTAGGTTGTGTTGGCAGTGTGTACACTGGTATGTTTTCAAGACCATGGCCATCTACTCAATTCCATATGACTGATCACATTATGTTCTGAATTTACTGCTGCCCTTTACCCACTGCATATAATCCGAGCTGTCCCTCCTTCCAGTGAACACAAAGAACACCTGATTCTGGAGTTTCTGGCTCAGTTCTGACTCCATCAGGGCACTGGCATCTTCAATTAGCCCTGCTGGGGAAAGCATTAGAGAACAATGATGCACCAAGCTGTGAGGCACTGTGAACCCAACAAGATTTCAGAGAAAAAATAAGTGGGAACTATACCCATACAAAAATGCCAAAGGGGGGGGTCACACTTTAGCCTTGGAGCTTCAAATAAAGGATAGGGAGGGCATCCCAAGTAGGCTAGCGCATCATCACAAGTATAATTTCTGGAAGTGGTAATGAGCATGTAATGGTGGATGAACATGATTGCTAAGAGCAGAGATTGAGTTTGGGTAGAAGTAAGAAAGAACATATTTGTAGGGTGAAAACAAAAGAGATGAGGGAAATGAAGAAAGCAATGAAGCAAAAAACAAAAAAAAAAAATGTGTGGTTGAATGTGATATCAACAAAAGAAGACAGAAACTGACTTTGGGGGGAATTTAACTTTTGACTGTTTTCCAGACTCAGTGGAATATATTCAGCTTCAACACATGACTTCTCCTAACATCTTCTATGTAGCTCTTTCAGATTAAAAAATTGGCTAACTAAGTAATATCTGATACCTTTATAAGCTCTATTTTATTCATCACTGGGAGAATGAACCTTGTTATGAGTCACATACATTGCATTAAGGTAGGGGAGGAGAACACTGAACTGGTTCACAGGGCATGAGAGCTCCAGAGCCAAGTGTTCTCTCCCCAAGATTGCTTTGTTTTGTGTGTGTGTGTCTTTTTAATAGGAACATGGTAAGGACATCTCAGGTCGTGTTGGAGGAGTGTTTTGTGCTCTGTAAGAGACTAGGAAATTGTTCACAGACTTCTTTTACTTCTTTTACATTATCCTCATGCTTTTTATAGGATAAGAAATTTTAACTCTCTTCTCTCTACTGCATCTTCATGTAAAATCAGCTCAAATGCGTTGTTGATCAAATTAAAAATTCTGTTTCAGGATCTTCTCCTTAGGACATTTGTGTGTTTGGTAAGAACTGCCATTCTTAGCCTCTTCTGACTCAAATGAAATATTCCAAATTTAAATTCATCCATCCACCATTCTTCCTTTTTTGTATTTTTCATGATTTCTCAGAACTCAGCTCTTTCTAGGTTATAATTGAGTATTTCTAAAATAATCTGATAATTTGTGGATAATTTGTCTAGAAATTAAAAGAAGCTGAGGAGGGGCGCCTGGGTGGCGCAGTCGGTTAAGCGTCCGACTTCAGCCAGGTCACGATCTCGCGGTCCGTGAGTTCGAGCCCCGCGTCGGGCTCTGGGCTGATGGCTCAGAGCCTGGAGCCTGCTTCCGATTCTGTGTCTCCCTCTCTCTCTGCCCCTCCCCCGTTCATGCTCTGTCTCTCTCTGTCCCAAAAATAAATAAACGTTGAAAAAAAAAAAAATTTAAAAAAAAAAAAAAAAGAAGCTGAGGAGGAGGATGTAAATCTAGGTGGAAATTGTGTGGGAGACTTCTGACTCCTTCTAGGTACTTTTAAGGTGATACTGATTCATTAAATTGAATTTTAGTTCTTTTCCAAACTCAGTACTTTCTTCTTCCTGGTTATAATTTCATTTAGGATCTGTCTTTCTTCATTTTCTCTCTCTTCTTCTTCTCCTCCACTTCTTCCCTCTTTCCCTTCAAGGAGTGATTAAAGAGAAGAGACCACATAAGGTTACTAGGCAAGAGTTGGGCTCTGTGCTCACAGCTCAGAGCCTGGAGCCTGCTTTGGATTCTGTGTCTCCCTTTCTCTCTGCCTCTCTCCCACTCAACACTGTATCTCCGTCTCTCTCAAAAATAAATAAACATTTTGGGGCGCCTGGGTGGCGCAGTCGGTTGAGCGTCCGACTTCAGCCAGGTCACGATCTCGCGGTCCGTGAGTTCGAGCCCCGCGTCAGGCTCTGGGCTGATGGCTCGGAGCCTGGAAACTGTTTCCGATTCTGTGTCTCCCTCTCTCTCTGCCCCTCCTCCGTTCATGCTCTGTCTCTCTCTGTCCCAAAAATAAATAAAAACGTTGAAAAAAAAAATTAAAAATAAATAAATAAATAAATAAACAAACAAACAAACAAACAAACATTTAAAAAAAGAGAGCTTGGCTGATAATCGAGATGTGAGAGGTAAGAACAGAAAATGGAGTAGCCTGGTTTGGGCCCAGTCATCTGAGACAGATATGTGTCTCTGAGGTGAGAAAGCCTTGGGGTGGACTCCTCATGCCAGCCACTGGGCAGCCCTTTGGGCGGCTTGGCTGCTGCCTGCCTGGGGTTGGCCAGGGTGGGGAAGGGGAGGAGACAGGTGGGGGCATTCAATAATTCTAGGTACAGGATGTTTGCTAGACAGATGTTTGAGCAGCCTGAAGTGCTTACTGGAACAAAGGCAAGGATAAATAAATAATTGAGCCTATCCTGGTGTTGGTCCCTATACATTTAAATATTCTGCAACTTGCTTTAAATGGAATCCAAACACTGAGCATGATTTACACAGTGACGTTGTTACCCTTGGCCCAGCCTTGAGAACTGATTTTGAGCAGAAAGCTCAAAAGCCTGAAAACAAGCTCAGAGTGAACTAAAACTTCCTTTACCCTGAAAAACAGAAATAAATTCTGGATCTTCTTTGGACTCTTGGAAAAAAGGCAGAGTGGAAAGAGAAGCTATTTGGTAGAGTCATTTCACTGAGCTTTCTCCTGAGGTAGAACAGAACCTTCAGGAATTAATTGCATGATAGACCTGCAATTCAAGAGGATTGTTGGCAGTGAAATTGCTTATTGGTAGAATATATGGAATGATGGTTCTTTAGTTCGGAGGAGGGGAGTAAAGTGTTGTTGGATCTGCCATCGTATTAGCCCAAAGTGTTTTCACCATCCCTTCACTTCTGTACAAAATCTGTCCACTTGGTGTCCCTATGGGTCACCATTAAGTCTCTTTCTTACTGTTTTTCACAATGTATCATCATCACTCATTTTTCTATAATGTTGCTGCATTCTGCCTTCATCACGAGTTTGTCCACTCTCTCTTCATACTCTGAGGGAATTTCCAGACCAGTGAGTGGCAAAGAACCAGGAGTTTAGTAAGTAGGTGACCCAGTGGGTATCAGCACCGAACAGAGTAAACAGGAAGAATCTGAAACCATGGATTCTTCCAACTCGGGAAGTCAGATTGAAGCCAGCCTGCCTCCACCTACTCCAGGAGGTTGGTTGATATCTTGAGTATTAGTCTAATTGTTCATTGATCTGACTTTGCTTTGCAAGACACTACATATCAAACTCTAAAGGCCATTCTATAGGTCAGCACTTTCCAGGTTAAATATTGTTTATTAAAGTTTTCATTGTGTTATTGAATCTGTCATTTGTTCAAGGACATATGAAATAGCCAAGGGTTTTTGTAAATGTGGTGCAGCAAACTGGTCCTAATGGCCCCTCTGCTCCTCTGCTCCATCAACTCAGCCAGATTCAGTGAGTAATACAGAATTTGTGGATTCTATACATGTAGGATATGTAGGATTCTTGAGATAGCCTGGTAGCAGAATTGATGAGATCATTTATGTTCTTCGAACCGTCCGAATATTGACTCAGCCCATTCACCTCATTCCTAATATGTATTTTAGGGTTGGGAGACAGAAAGAGGAACCCACAGCATGATTTGTCCTAATCTTGAACTGTGTAGCAATGGCTCTGATTCAAAGTATTCCTGGCTTCAGATATTTGGAAAGAATTCTTGCTCTTCCTGAAGTGGAATTCCTTATTCTTCTTGGAATAAGGAGGAGATTGGAGATGGATGGGTATAATCGATCTGCCCTCTATTCAGTATTAGAGTTTGAACACTTTTCTAAATTATACCATAGTCATTGGTGCACGGATAGACACATAGACCAAAGGAACAGAATAAAGAATCCAGAAGTAGTCCACACATATACAATGAATGAATTTATCATTACGATTCACTAAGAAAAGGATGGCCTTTTCTTTTTTTTTTTTTTTTTTTTTAACATTTATTTATTTTTGAGACAGAGAGAGACAGAGCATGAGCAGGGGAGGGGCAGAGAGAGAGGGAGACACAGAATCCGAAACAGGCTCCAGGCTCTGAGCTGTCAGCCCAGAGCCCGACGCGGGGCTCGAACTCACGGACCGCGAGATCACGACCTGAGCCGAAGTCGGACGCCCAACTGACTGAGCCACCCAGGCGCCCCAGGATGGGCTTTTCAAGAAATAATGCCAAAGCAGTTGATGTCCTTGCAGGGTGAGGGGGTGTGAACTTTGACCTCTATGTTATAACATCCACAAAAATTAATTCAGGATAGACTACAGACCTAAATGTGAAAGGTAAAACCATAAAGCTTGTAGAAGAAAATGGGAAAACAGGAGAGATCTTTGTGACTTTGGGCTGGGAAAAAATTTCTTTTTAACATGGCACATAAAGTACTAATCATAAAAGAAAATGTAATAAATTGGACTATATGAAAACTAAGAGTATCTTAGTTTTAAAATTATGCCATAGGAAGACTTCAGAGCATGTCTTCAAGGTCTGTGACAGAAAATCAGGCTGGAATTCTTCCATGGGCATTCCAGAATGTGCCCCCCTGACAAAGACGGAGGACCCTGCTACTCATTGTGACTCTAAGGAGATGGATGCAGGTTAAGATAAGTGGTTTGTTGCAAGGCTGAGGCCCTGAGACCTCACAATAAAAAACGTCTTCTGTTCCTTGTGTGGTTTTAATACATGAGAGGCAGCTTTGTTCCCAAGCCCCTCCACAATGCTGAACACTGGAGTATTCTTTTCAGAACAATCTCTTGGGATCCCCTGAGCTTTGAGGTCATCCTGACAAGTCTGTGTGTGGGAAGGAGGACAGAGCCACATGGAAGTCCTCAGAGAGGTGAGCGAAAGTAGTTCACATTCCAGCCAGATCCGGTTCTCTGGTCTCCAAGCCCCTGGAGGAAGCCTGAGATGGGGTCGGGCCCAGCCCAGCCCTTTGCGGGGTCCCGTGTTGGTTCAGTCAGAGTAGGAAGCATTGGAGACAGAGCCAGAAACATACATAAACACACACTGCCATGCTCCCCACATCCACATTTGCAACAGAAAAGCCAAGACCCCAGGCCACGATAGATGCTTCCTCTTCAGACCTAAGATTTAGAGGAGAGGAAGCACAAAATATATTTAGAGCTTTCAAAACTTTGATTGTTTTGCACATTCTTACAAAGGGGAAAAAATAAAAATACCCCAAGGGATTAGAAAAAAATCAGCATCTAATACTTGAGATGAGTGGGAAAAATCTTCTGTGCTGGAGTCATTTCCTTTCTGTTTCAAGAAATTATTAGCGTGCTGGAAATAGCCTGTTGCAAAAGGGGAGACTTCGTGTCCTTTGAATGCTGATTATGCCAGAAAATTTTCCAGGCCTAGAGGGGAAGTTGTCCCTTTCCCAGGACACTGATGCAAGATGACCCTATAGTTAGACATTTTATTTGGCTGGAGGACCCAAGGAAGTGGAGAGCTGAAATTCAGAGGGGACGATTAACTCATTCATTCAAGAACCGGCAGTGAGCATTGAGGACAGGCCGGCTTTGGTTCTTGAGAATTGTGCTGTCATACCTGGGAGGGGGCCGAGGTGGCAGGGAGGGCAGGCTCCCAGCTCTGCCTCCCTGTTCTGTGGACTGACCCTAATCTCTCTGAAGGTCCCTGTGCCCACAGCCTGGCATTCTTAATTAGCAGAAGTGAAATATTAATTAAGTACAACCCACTAAGAAGCAGGTGTGCGAGCCTCTTCTACAGCAGATGCTGGGGAGCTGCCCCCCACTCCCCAAGGAGCAGTAAGCGAGCCCAGCTCTCTCTGTTGGTTTCAAAAGTGTTGCATTTCAGAGCTGGACCAGCAGGTGGGGTTACTTGCATCAGGTCCAGGTGATGTGTAAAGGATTGGAGTCCTGAGACTTTCCTGTGGCATCTTACTTAGGTATTGCTTGGCTGATTGGAGCAGGTATCAGCACTTCTTCCATAAAGGCCCAGATTGTCAATGTTTCAGGCCATACAACCCTGGCCACAATTGCCAGACTCTAGGCATGACTGTTCCAATAAATCTTAATTTATAGACACTGACATGTGAAGCTCTTTTAATTTTCACAAATTTTTCCCCCCACCAACCATTTAAAAACACAAAGACCTCTTAGGACCTGTGCAAAATCAAGTGGCAGGCCAGGCTTGGCCCATGGGCCATAGTTTTTGCTGGCCCAAGGATGTCTTTAGGAACAAAAAGGATGTATACCATTGTTGGTGGTCCTGTGTAATTACCGGAGGGGATAGATCTGATACAGAAGCCCTAGAGATGTGTTTCAGAATTGGCGGAGGTGGGGAAGGGGAGATATCACTTAGGCTCTCTCTGTGTGGTCGGTCTCATACCTGTTGAGGCTTTTAGGCAGTGCCTTGACCGGTCCCCCCACTTGCCAATGCCCCCTTGCCCAGGAGCTAGACACTTAGAACTCTGGGAAAGAGCTATCTCCTTGGGTGTCCTGGTCACACACAAGAGACCTGTCACTGCTGCTGTTTTATCCACTGCATCCCCCAACTGAGAAGAAAGACCTTTCTACCTTCTCCCTGGATACCCAGGCCGCTTCTGTTCAGAAGTACCTTTGCAGTCTCCAGGGCACACAGCACTCTACATTTTTGTCTTAGATGAAAGTCATCCATTCCTGCCTGATCACTTTGATTTGTCAATCTTAGACCCTAAGCTTCTTAAAACAGGGACTGCCATCTTTTCTGGGTGCTCAGCACCTTTTCAAATATCTTCTTAGATTTTTTTCTTTCATTACCTAAGGAGTGGTTGGGTATTGCCCTCTCCACCAAAAAAATATAGAAATTCTGATAAACAAAAAGGAAAAACATTAAACATTTTGGAACTGAACTTCATTATTTTGGAATATCCCAGATAATGCAAAACAACTGGTAAATTTATTTTTTTTATCTTTTAGTATAAAGTGTTTATTTTTTTTAATATACAAAATCTATTGTCAAATTGGTTTCCATACAACACCCAGTGCTCATCCCAAAAGATGCCCTCTTCAATGCCCATCACCTACCCTCCCCACCCTCCCACCCCCCATCAACCCTCAGTTCTCAGTTTTTAAGAGTCTCTTATGCTTTGGCTCTCTCCCACTCTAACCTCTTTTTTTTTTTCCTTCCCCTCCCCCACGGGTTTCTGTTAAGTTTCTCAGGATCCACATAAGAGTGAAACCATATGGTATCTGTCTTTCTCTGTATGGCTTATTTCACTTAGCATCACACTCTCCAGTTCCATCCACGTTGCTACAAAGGGCCATTTTCATTCTTTCTCACTGCCACGTAGTACTCCATTGTGTATATAAACCACAATTTCTTTATCCATTCATCAACAACTGGTAAATTTAAACCATTAAACATGATTTGAGGGAGTAGAAAATTTTGTAAATAATAAATTTACAATCATTCATCCTAATGATTTTTGTTATTTAGATGTATGCATTTCCAGAGCAGAGCTTAAAATCATGCTGGTCGCAGGGGGAAACCAGTCTGATCTTTGAAATTTGTCTAGATAACGCACAGAAGGGACAGCCTCATAAACATAATCAAGGACTTACTGGCTAGCATGCTGACTGATGTTAAAGACTGTTTAAAAAGACGGGTTTCGCTTTGTGTCCTCTCTTGTAGGTCCTTCCATTGTGACACCTCCCAAGGACATCTGGAATATCACTGGCGCCCAGGTGTACTTGAGCTGTGAGGTCATCGGAATCCCAACCCCTGTCCTCATCTGGAACAAGGTCAGTGACACAGATTTCAGGAAGACATCCTCGACTGACAGTCTCCCCTCTCACTGTGCAATGATGGCAGTAATCTAAAACCTTTGGCCTCTTCTATTCCCTGCAGCTCCTCAAATGTGGTGAAGCCTTGTGGCCATCTTGCAGACACCTCGCCTGGCTCTGTTGAACAATTTTACTGACCTCAAAAATAGTCTCTGCTTTTGTGATCATTGCCTGAGAAGGGAGCCTTAGGAACTAGAAGACTATAATGCTGAACACACTAACCCACCCTCTGAGTGTGTGCATGTGTGAGTGTGAGCATGAGTGTGTGTGTTCCCATCGGAGACAGTATAGCATAGTGGGTAAGGATGTGAGTCTCTTAACCAGGTTGTTGGAGTTCTAAGCCTGGGCTTTCTTAGCCTGAGCAGTATTAACATTTTGAACCAGATGATTCTTTGTTGTGGGGGCTGCCCTGTGCATCATCCCTGACCCCCTATCTACCAAATGCCAATGGCACCCTCCCCAAAGTTGTGGGAAATGTCTCCTGGGGGAAAAATCGCCTAGAATGAGAATGAGTGCTTTAAACCTCAGTTTCCTCCTGTCTGGTGAAGACAGCATATAATTTCTGTAAAGGTTGCATAGAGTAATGCAGGTAAAATTACTTGGCTTGTTATCAGATACATAGCTAGAATTCAGTTGATGGTAGCTACTGTTCCTGGAAATATATCTCTTCAAGTGGCATTATCTTGTGTAACTGTCTTCACATTTGAAGGACAGCATATTCTCAGCAAGTCTGTAGAAGGCAAAAGAAAATACTCATTTGCCAGATCAAATAATACTTCACAGTTATACTGTACATTATTTTTCGTTATGTCCCTTTTTGTGCATTTTGCCTCGGTTAAGCCTCACGACAGCACTATGGAGTAAATATCATCAAACTTGTGCCAACAAAAAGGAAATCTAGTTTAAGTAAAAAGGTATAACCAGATACTCCTTTTTGGCTGGTTTACTTCTCCAGCAAGCTCTAAGGTGGTCTCTCTTGATTATTTTGTTTGCTGGTATCTGACCAGAGGATCAACTTCTAGAATTCCAGGCGGATTGTGGCTCCTGTGGTCAGAACTCTTTATGTTGCAAGTTGTAGAAACTCACTTCAAACTACTTTGGGCAAGAAAAAGGGAGGGTGAGGAGTGGTGATTCCAGCCTCTGGGACAGCTAGATCCAGGTACGCAAGTGGTCAGGACTCTTCGCTCTCAGTGTATTGGTCTCATTTTTTTTCTTTTACCTCAAGAAGCTTCCTCCACACCTTAGGCCGCATTGTCACTGGCAGCTCCAAGCTCTTGTTATTATCACAGCTTGAAGACTCCAGAGGAAAGAAAGGGCTCCCCCTCTCCCTGCTGCATTGTAAATCCCATTGAAGGACTCAGGTCGGGTCACCTGCTGCCCTCTGGCTCCCCCAGGTGGCCAGAGGGGTGCATCACCCCCCCCCACAAGGGAACCATCCCGTTGGGAGGGAAGGGTGATTCCAAAAAGTGCCTGGGAGTGGGGGTGGGCAGAGACACCACCAGCTATATTACAACTAACTTTTACAGCTGAAACTTCTGTTGAAGAGAATAATAAAATTATACCTCCATAAATTTCTTTTTGGAAGGGGAGCAAGGAGCAAGCAGTGAAGAGCAAAAATGCAGCCAGTGAATGTGCGCCTCCTGACAAAGCTGCTGCTGCTCCTCGTTGCTTATTTGGAGGCTTTGTTCAGAGGGTGGAGAAGCGGAGGAACAACTTTTCCAAAGAGTATCCATAAAAAGCTCTGTTGCAGTTCTCTAGGGATTATACAACAAGAAGCCAGGGTGACCCAAGTGTCTGGAGTCTATGACCTTATTGACAAATCTTGGCAGAGAATGATTTCCTCAGTCCTTGCTCTGCCCCACCCCAGCTAACATACATACATACCAGGGGAATAAATCTGCCTTGGAATCTTTTCCTTTAAGCTTTTGGGATAATATGGAGCAGAGCCCATGGGCTTCCCTGAGGATTTGTGGCTGGAGGTGGGGGGCAGAGGAGACTTGCCAGAAACTAGCAAAAACCCAGCTGCCAGGCTCTGCTGAATTTTCTGTACCTTCTTAATGTAATTTGCCACATGCATGACCTAAAGCAATGTTTTTTTAGGCCGTGACCCATCAGTGAGTGTTCAGTTCAATGTTAGGGATCACAACCAGCAGATTCTTTTTTAACTTTTTTCTCTCAGCGTGGTTGCTTGCTTGCTTGCTCTTTTTCTTTTTTCTTTTCTTCTCTTTTCTTTTCTTTTCTTTTCTTTTCTTTTCTTTTCTTTTCTTTTCTTTTCTTTTCTTTTCTTTTCTTTCTTAATGTGTATTTATTTTTTGAGAGAGAGAGCACAAGAAAGGGATGGGCAGAGAGAGGAAGACACAGAATCTGAAGCAGGCTCCAGGCTCTGAGATGTCAGCACAGAGCCCGATACACGGCTCGAACTCACGAACTGTGAGATCATGACCTGAGCCAAAGTCAGACACTCGGCCAAGACACCCAGGTGCCCCAGATTCTTTAAAAATAAAAAGAAGAACAGAAAATATCCTAAGGCACATCGATCACATTTAGTAGGGGTATCATTTCATACAACTTTTCTTTTGTATATTCCAGATCCCAACGCAGAATATACTTCTATGCGCCATGTCACCGACCCAAAAAATTAAATAGGCCGTTTTTTCCCCACTCTCCCTGTAACCAGACTGTTAAGAATACAATAAGAAAGGTCACGTTCAAATTCAATTTAAGCATAGAAGTGATTTTTTATTATAAACGAATATTAGAATCTCAGTTGTTAAGCTGAAGTTCAAAGAAGGTAGCATGTCTTTCTTGCTCAAGAATTCTCAGCAAGAGCAGAGCTGACAGAACAAGCCTGCTGCTCTCCAGACACTCAAGTAGTACCTCTTGTGGCTGCCACAGCCCAGTGAACAGTCTGTACTTTTCTGCCCTGTAGTTATCATATGATATTAACAAGCCCCATACTTTTTCACAAACCTCCAGCCTACAAACATTCCAGGAGCAATATTTTGATATGGGGAAATGAACTGAAATAGCCATATTTCAGGCTGAAATAGCCTTAACCCAGGTAAGTCAGAGAGATGGTGCTTACAGAGAAGATAAATCATCTAGAATTCCTTCCAAACACTGGGAGTTTCTGAGACTGAGGCTCTCTATTCATTTCTTTTCCTGCCTTGAGATTTCTCCAGATTTGGGCTTGCAAAACCTAGAATATTTTTTTTAATTAAAAACAGTAAGGGGGTGCTTAGGTGGCTCAGTCAGTTAACTGACTTTGGCTCAGGTCATGCATGGTCTCGCACATATCTCTGCTGTCAGTGTGGAGCTTGCTTTGGATCCTCTGTCTCCCTCTCTTTGCCTCTCCTCTGCCTCGCACGTGTTCTCTCTCTCTCTCTCTCAAAAATAAACATTAAAAAATTTTTTTTAAAATAATAAGTGATAATGGTAATAAGGAGAAGCTCTCCAAAGATGTAAAAAAAGAGTTCAAAATCTCCCTTTTTCCTTCCACTCCCTAAAATAACCAGTGTGAACTGCCCTGGTTTTATCTTTCTATACCCTCACTTGTGCCCATACATACACCCACATATCCTCAGTATATGGAGTGAGGTAGGAATATAGTGAGCATATTACTATGAAATTTGCTTTTCTCAATAAATACTTTGTGGGCATCCCTCTAGGTCTGCTTCTCAGCAACTACAAGATATTCCAAGTATGGATCTCCGTAATTACTAAATCATTCCTGTATTGTTTCTGTGGTTTCCAATTTTTGACCACGTTAAATAATTCAACTTTAAAAAAATTTTTTTTTCAACGTTTATTTATTTTTGGGACAGAGACAGACAGAGCATGAACGGGGGAGGGGCAGAGAGAGAGGTAGACACAGAATCGGAAACAGGCTCCAGACTCCGAGCCATCAGCCCAGAGCCTGACGCGGGGCTCGAACTCACGGACCGCGAGATCGTGACCTGGCTGAAGTCGGACGCTTAACCGACTGCGCCACCCAGGCGCCCCAATTCAACTTTAAACATGAGTCTATATATATCCTATATGTAAGTCCTTCCCCCCGCCTCGATAGGATAGAGTCCCCCCAAAAGATACATGACTATGTCAAAAGATTTAATGCTAGTGTTAATAGACAATGTCAGATTACTTTCTAAATAGATTGTAGTAGTTCACACTCCCCCAGTAGGGATGGGTGCCATTTTCCTGCATCCTTACCAGCATTGAATATTGCCCTACTTTTTTTTTATTATTATTTTCTATTTTAGAGAGAAAGAGTGCAAGAGGGGGAGAGAATCCCAAGCAGGCTCCATGCTTGGTACGCAGCCCAACATGGGGCTCAATCCCACGACCCTGGGACATGATCTGAGCTGAAATCAAGAGTTGGACGCTCACCCAACCGAGCCACCCGGGCACCCACTTTTTTAATTTTTGTTAATGATGGGTAAAAGAATTCCTTTCATTACTGCTTTGATTTCCTTGACTACATTGAGAATATTTTTTTTCACACTGTAGTTTTGTGGGCTTTGTTTTTTGTTTTGAGAGAGAGCACAAGCTGAGGAAAGGGACACAGAGAGAGAGAGAGAGAGAGAGAGAGAGAGAGAGAGAATCCCAAGCAGGCTCCATGCTCAGTGTGGAGCTGGACACTCCCTGGGATCATGACCTGAGCCAAAATCAAGAATTGGACACTGAACCAACTGAACCACCCAGATGTCCCTTTCACATTGTAGTATTTAAATATTTTTGGGGCGCCTGGGTGGCGCAGTCGGTTAAGCGTCCGACTTCAGCCAGGTCACGATCTCGCGGTCCGTGAGTTCGAGCCCCGCGTCGGGCTCTGGGCTGATGGCTCGGAGCCTGGAGCCTGTTTCCGATTCTGTGTCTCCCTCTCTCTCTGCCCCTCCCCCGTTCATGCTCTGTCTCTCTCTGTCCCAAAAATAAATAAATGTTGAAAAAAAAAATTTTTTAATATTTTTGTGGTTCTACAATTTTTTTAAATATGTGTTTTACTTTCATTACCGTATAGTTAACAGTGTTCTATTAGTTTCAGGTATACAATATAGTGATTCAGCAATTCCACACATCACCCAGTGTTCCTCACAAGTGCACTCCTTAATCCCCATCACCTATTTCAACCATCTCCTCCTCCACCTCCCCT
Source organism: Lynx canadensis (assembly GCF_007474595.2). Lineage (NCBI taxonomy): Eukaryota > Metazoa > Chordata > Mammalia > Carnivora > Felidae > Lynx > Lynx canadensis. The sequence continues at coordinate 160,210,135 of NC_044306.2, forward strand.
CTGGTAACTGTTCCCTGTAGTTAAGAGTCTGTTTGTTGATTGGTCTTTTTTTCCCCCTTTGGTTTCTTAAATTCCACATATGAGTGAAATTGTATGGTGTTTGTCTTTCTCTGACTTATTTCACTTAGCATTATACTCTTTAGCTTTATGTTGTTGCAAATGGCAAGATTGCATTCTTTGTATGGCTGAATAATAATACTCCATTGTGTATATATACCCCATCATCTTTAACCATTTAATAATGGACACTTGGGCTGCTTCTATAATTTGGCTGTTGCACATATTGCTGCTGTAAACATAAAGGTGCGTGTATCCCTTTGAATTAGCATTCTGTATTTTTTGGGTTAATAATCAGTGCAATTACTGGATCTTAGGGTAGTTCTATTTTTAACTTTTTGAGGAACTTCCATACTGTTTTCCATAGTGGCTGCACCAGTTTGTGTTCCCACCAACAGTGCATGAGTATTCCTTTTTCTCCACATCCTTATCACTTGTTTCTTGCTGTTTTGATTTTAGCCATTCTGACAGGTGTGAAGTGGTATCATTGTGGTTTTGATTTGCATTTCCCTTATGAGTGATGTTGAGCACATTTTCATGTGTCTGTTGGCCATCTGGATGTCTTTTTTAGAGAAATGTCTGGTCATGTCTTCTGCCCAGTTTTAATTGCATTGTTTTTTGGTCTTTATATATTTTATATATAAGGTCTTTACATACTTTGAAGAGAATATTTTCATGTTTGTGTTTTATATGAATTGCCTATTCAAATATCCTTTACCCATTTTTTATTTTTGAGAGAGTGAGTGTGAGCGGGGGAGGGGCAGGGGAGTGGGGGATAGAGGATCCAAAGCATGCTCTATGCTGTTAGCACAGAGCCTGATGTGCGAGTCAGACTCACAAACCGTGAGATCATGACCTGAGCCGAAGTCCATCACTTAATCAACTGAGCCACCCAGGCACCCGCGCCCCCCCCCCCCCCCCCCCGCTCCTTTACCCATTTTCCTGTTGGGTTGTTATTATTAGTCTGTGGCTTTTTGTACATGAGAGATAATGACCAACTTTCTCACATATTACAAATATTTTTTTCTTAGACATTTTGTCTTTAATGGGTTACAGTGGCTGGAGATCTGAAAGTTTCAACAGACGTGTATTTATTTCATCATAAACCTCTTCAGAAACTTCACCAAAAAGGCACAGCAAATATGTTCCATACTGCATAAATGTCCTTTAATGGTTCCCTGAAATTCAGTGAAGCTTCAAAATGTATTAACCTGTAAGAATCAGACTAATCCACCCTACTTCCAAAGTCATTGGCACTTTTTTATTATTAATTGCTTATCTGCAATAGGATTCACGAAGACGTTGTTACAGCTAAAATCCAAGCAAGAAAGGACTTCCTGGGTCTTCCTGATTCTCTCCTAGCTGACCCTTTATGGTGAGCAGGACTGCTAGCCAGTTTTTTGTGCCTAGATTTCGAAGGGTCAAACTCTGAAGCACTTCCAGCCTATTGCACATCTGTAGAATTGTTTTAGAAGCCACTTTTTTTCAGCCTGCATACTTTTTTCCCCCCCAAATTAGGGAACACATTTATCAGTGAACTCCCCTTACATAAGGGAGCAGGGGAGTATGCCATATAAAAAATTCACTACGTAGTAATTCTTGACATTCTACAGGTTTTCTATGTGGTGTGTACCTTTTTACAATATATTAAAATATGAGTTCCATTAAACATTCATTTTCTAATCCAATACTTAACAAGAACAATTTCTCTGTACATAGTGAACCAGGTTTCCTCACAGAACACTCTCCCTAAGAGTGACATACTTTGAGGACCAACAGGTTAGTTGTGGAGATTCAGTAATTCAGGCAGTAGTGTTTTTTTGCTCTGGTCACACACAAAGCTCTTAAAGAACCCTAAAATTCAGTAAAGACCAGAGATCTATTACTTTGGCCATTAAATCAAATTAATACTTACACCATTATTAAAGCCATTTTTAAATATTTCAAAATCTGCACAAAAACAAAAAAATCTGCACTAGCATGAACTGTTTTGCCAGCTACTTGAGAAATGGAAGGAAAAAAGATGCCTGTTCATCTGTTTTGTCTTTCTAGCGCTTATATGTGAAAAACACTAAGATACCTGGTTTTCTCTAAGTCGCAATATGGGGAAATCCAAGGGGGGGAAAGCAAACAAGCAAAATCCAGGCATTCCGAATCAGTAATGCTAGATACTTTTTAGAGTAGGAGTTGGCCAAGGTCCCTCGTGGTTTGCAGAGCCCTGGCCCTGGTGTCACACCACAGAAAAAGAGTAGGTTTGAAGTCGAGACCAGAGTGACAGCACGTGGTAAGCGTGGGATCACGCAGGAGAACAGCAGCACTAATGTGGAGGGTTCGTACTGTAAGGTGGTCTTTTTTGGCTTAGAATTTGCTTAATTATAAAAGAAAAAAATGAAAGCTACCTGTGAAATTGTAGATCCTTTTTTCTAATTAGAGGTAGTAACATCAAGCTAGCTCTTAAAGGTGGCCTGGGATGGAATAAACAAACATTACTTTATGTATCTGTGTGATTTTTTAAACCCATCATTATCATACACCTTAAAATATTTGTATTCTGTGACTCAAGCAATTCCACTTCTCCAAATTTCTGCTAAATCTATATGCACAGAAGGGTTATAAGTAAATTTTACTTTTCCGTATATTTTTATGTATTTTCCAGAGTTTATATAATGAACACAGTTCAGGAGGGGGAAAATTAGGACAGTGTTCATTATTGCCCTCAAACCAAGGTGCATGTCTTCTTAACCCATCCCTGTTCTCACCATGACACACACGGGGGTAGGCAGCTTTTGTCAGGTCTTTAGTAAACCATTTGATGAACCCTTGGCCCTCAGAACAAAAGGAATGATATTGGCTTTGGACTCGACTGATTTTCCATTTCTGTAGTGGTTGCAGGACCTGGGCTCTTGTATAAGGTCCCAAGAATCAGACCTAGCACTTGGTGACACAGTTTGTCAAACATGGTGTGGCAAGCAAGAAAAAACTCAGCAAAGAAAAACAGAATTTATGAGGGCATGAGTGAATGATGGTAGCCAGTGGCAGGAAAGTATGACGGTGTGTATTCCCCCAAGCATGCAGAAAAATACAAAGGGGCACCAGATGGCTCAAATGGCCATCTTGGCTCAGGTCATGATCTCACTGTTCCCAAATTCTAGCCCTACATCGGGCTCTGGTCTTGACAGCTCAGAGTCTGGAGCCTGCTTCAGATTCTATGTCTCCCTCTCTCTCTGCCCCTCCCCCGCTCACGCTCTGTCTCTCCCCAAAAATAAACATTAAAAAATAAAATATAGGGGCGCCTGGGTGGCTCAGTCGGTTGAGCGTCCGACTTCGGCTCAGGTCATGATCTCGCGGTCCGTGAGTTCGAGCGCCGCGTCGGGCTCTGTGCTGACAGCTCAGAGCCTGGAGCCTGTTTCAGATTCTGTGTCTCCCTCTCTCTCTCTGACCTTCCCCCATTCATGCTCTGTCTCTGTGTCTCAAAAATGAATAAATGTTAAAAAAAAAAAAATTAAAAAAAAAAATATATAAACTTAGAGGGAAACTTACAGGAGAAAATAAAAGAAGAACTATATGTAAGTATTAAGGAAAGGGTAATATGGAAATTGCTGGGTTTAATCCAGTTAGAAAGTCTGATGTATGCCCTGTACAATTCTAAGAATGTTGATCATGTTCCAAGCTGATAAATCAATGCAGAAAGCCCAACAGTATTTCCTTTTGTTTTTGCAGGTAAAAAGGGGTAACTATGGAGTTCAAAGGACAGAACTCTTGCCTGGTGACCGGGACAACCTGGCTATTCAGACACGGGGTGGCCCAGAAAAGCATGAAGTCACTGGCTGGGTGCTGGTGAGTACAAAGAACTGGCAAGGATTTCATTCTTAGGATTAGACACTGCAAACCTGGCAAAGGTGCCAGATGTCCTGCCCGGGCTGAAAGAATTGGCCCTGCCACCGTCTTTGCAATGGCCCTACTAGGAGCCTGCTATTCCTCTTTCAGAGGTAACTCAAAAAAAAAAAAAAAAAAAGAGTTGAGGTGGTTTGAATGTTTTGGAAATAACCAACAAATAAATGAGAACTAATTTTTTCTCTTAAGAATTCAAAGCAGGGGCGCCTGACTGGCTGAGTCAGTAGAGTATGTGACTCTTGATCTCCGGGTTGTGAGTTCAACCCCACGGTGGGCTAGAGCTTACTTTAAAAAAAAAAGAAGAAAGAAATTCAAAGCAAAATCCTCACAGGAAACTAAATGGCCCGAGCATTAGTTAATCAATTATTAACTTTACTTGACGTGTGATACTGCTAGATAGAACTTATACACTCTGTCAAGGTCTTCCTCAAACTAGTATGTGTACCTGTTGGACAGCTCTTTACCTCTGCAGGGTGATCAGAAGTTGTCCATGGTGTGCCCTCAGAGCGTGAATCCTCCTAGCAGAACACAAAGAGCAGCTCAGTCCCCCAGCACAGCACTGGTGCTATTTCTAGCAGTCTCTTTACTATTCATCTTAAGAAAGAATGAGCTGAAGCCACTGGGAAAAGAGAGGACTGCCACAGAGGAACTAAACATCCTTTCTCCTTCACAGGTATCTCCTCTCAGTAAGGAAGATGCTGGAGAATATGAGTGCCATGCATCCAATTCCCAAGGACAGGCTTCAGCATCGGCAAAAATTACAGTGGTTGATGCCTTACATGAAATACCAGTGAGAAAAGGTAAGTAACAAATCTTACAACCATTTAAAAAGAACTCGTGCTTTTGTTTAAAGAGAACCAAGGCCCTTTAAAAAGGGCTAATGCTTTTGTTTAATAACAGAACCAAGAATGAAAACATCAGACATAGCTCTTACTGAAATTTGTATGTTCGTTATCCACAAAAGCATGCTACCAAAATGTAGAGCACGTGGCTATAAAACAACATCTGGATGCCTATGGAACACTACTGTTAGGACTTAGGTGCTTCACCTTATCTTACATGTAAGAGTTAAAACTCAAATTTGAAGGGAATCACTTCTATTTCCCATAACTTTCTATCCACGTCGCATTTTTTCCTTGGTGTTGTGACTATTACGTTAAACTTCCATTTAAAAGTAAACGATTGTGGGCAATTCTGGTTCTTCACTTTGAGATTTTATAAGAAAAAGCCAGAAGAGGAAGTATACTGACAAGTACCCAGCTCTAGCTGCCTCTATCCACTTCACCATCAATATCCTGGTGGCGTCAGAGTGGTGCTACTTTACATTTCTATAGTTCTAGTGGACTGATGTCCGAACTGGCTTTCTCTTAAACCAAAAATAACAAATTTATCAGCATCTGTCCCACCGTGCAGATCACTCACCTGTGGTATGGAAGGAGGAAGTATCAAGTGAGCATGTGTCTGGCCAGAATTCTCTTTGGCCAAGATGTGTAAAGCGAGGTGATATCTCAGCTCTGCCACTAATCCTCCACCTGAAATTTTGAACGAAAGCCTCTCTAGCTCTCAATTTGCTCATTTGTGAAACGAACTCTTCCACTTCTATAATAAGGCCCATCTCTTATGCATAGACCGGTACAAAAATCACAGCCCAAATTCCAAAGAGCACGTCACCATATCATTTATAGTTACTTATATATCCTTTATCCTCACATATATGGAAAACACTAAAGTACCTAAAAATTAGTTACAGATATGGATGTGGTTGACTTTCTAATTTTCATCTTTTTCTTTTTTCGAATAGGTGAAGGTGCTGACCTATAAACCTGCAGAATATATTAGTCTGCATCACTAACAGCAGTCCTGGATAACTACAGTCCTGGATACTTGCTGTAATAACCAGTGCTTGCCTAATAACCAGTTTCTTTTCATCCAACCCACTAACGCTTAGTTATATTCACTGGTTTTACATAGAGGAAAATCCAAAATAAAGGTTAACACATCAAGACTATCTACAAAAATTTATTGTCTATTTACAGAAGAAAAGCATGCATGTAATTAAAATCAATAAAATGCTTTCTCTCACAATGCAGTACATTGGGTTTTTTTCTGTTTTAAGCCATATTGTAAAAACAAGTATTTACAAGCATCTTGAGGCTTCTTTAAAACAGCTAGACGCTCATCATTCGAGGAGCAATACTCATAGACATAAGTTCCTGAAACAGCAGTTTGCACGCATAAGGCATTCGCACCAAAGAAATCTGGGGGAGAGAAAAAAAGGTAATTAGCAAAACTATATTTGAAGTGACCCCATTTACCTACCCCAGAAAAAATTGTAAGGACTTGGTAGTGTAGATGATAAATAAGGGAGTAGGCTGGTAGCATTCCTCCTGCTGCCTTGGCTTTTTCATGGTTTTCTCCTGAGCAGCTTTGGTATTTCAGCCTTTCTGTCAGACATATTTATATTCGCCCTTCTCAAAAGGTTTTTTTAAAAAAAACTCCTTAATTTAAAATGTTTAAAATTCCTTGTACAAGTCATTTCCAAAAGATGATATACTGGTTTTTCTCTTTTTCTCACTTAAAACTTATGGAAGTATTAATCAAAATTGTGAAAATGTCAATCTGTTCCACCACACTGAACCTGCCTGGATGATTAGACCAACATGGTTATATCCTAGACAAAGTATCAACTGCCCGTAAGGTCTACACACCTGAGTTTTATTGCGACAGCCCCGACATTCATATGTATGGGTCCTCGTGTTAGCAATTGCCATTATTCCACAAAGATTGCAAACATGAACCTGATAGGGATCTGATGCCTCAAACAATCTTTCCCTTAAAAACTGGGCTGCTCCATGGGCAATCTGACAATCTCGTTCCATTTCTCCAAAACGCAGGCCACCATCACTGTTAAGGAACAAACAACAGATTATTTTGTACTTATTTTCTATTACTAACACCACCTTGACTTTCCAAATCCGTTTCTCCATGAATGAGTCTCCCAGGCAATCAAGCCTGAAATGATAAATGTATGTTGGCAAAATTAATGGAAAGAAGAGGTGAATGATCACAGGATTCCCCAATATGGAAGTAAAATGAAATACATTGTTCAAATGGCCAAAAAGTGGATGGTGACAGTTTCCCTAACACTCCTAATGTACAAAATACATAAAACCAATGATTTTCTAATATTACCAAAAAAAACAATTTATCAGTCAACTTTGGAGGATGAAAGACAACTCATTATTTTGAAAACTGATAAAGAATGAAGCATTTATCATGCCTTTAGGAACTATGTCACCAGGTAACCAGTTGAAACAAGATTTCTCTCTACAGAACTATTCCAACTATTAAGTGACAAAATAAAATTAAGGGCTTCAATCATTAATAACTGCTAAAATCACTAAGAGACAACCAGATACTAGAAATCTACAATACCACCTATACAGTATTACTGCACAAGAATGCAACCTTTCATATCATCAAAGCTCAAGATCTAATTAGCAGTTTACAAGAAAAACAGGAATATACAGCCCAAGAATGGAATCAGCAAAATCCAGCGTGTGAGAAAACACTCCAGGACAAATAATCCAATTACTTCAACAAATAAACTGCAAGGAAAAAAAGCTGGAAGGCAATCTATAGACTTAAAAAAATAAAAGCTTTAGGGGCACGTGGGTGGCTCAGTCAGTTAAGTGACCGACTTTGGATGAGGTCAATGATCCCACGGTTTGTGGGTTCGAGTCCCACATCGGGCTCTGGGCTGACAGCGTGGACACTGAAGCCTGCTTAGGATTCTGTGTCTGTCTCTCTCAAAAGTAAGCATTAAAAAAAATTTTTTTTTAGATCAATCAACTGCAAAGCACGGACTTCTCTCCTGATTAAAATTAACCTTTTTAAAAATTATTCAATCGGGTAAATTTGAACATTGGACACTGAATATTGAGGTAGAGGTGACCCTTGAACAACACCTGAGTATGGGGCACTGATTCCCCCTCATAGTCAACAATCATAGTCAAATAGAACTTTTGATTCTCCAAACACTTTACTAATAACCTACTGCTGACTGGAAGACTTACGAATAACAATTAGCACATATTTTACATATGTATTCTTATAATAAACCTAGAAGAAAAAAATGTTAAAGTATTTATAGTATTGCATCAAAATCCGTGCATAAGTAGGCCTGCACAGTTCAAACCTGTGTTGTTCAAGAGTCAACTAAATACTGCGATTAGGTTAGTGTTCTAATCTTTTCAAGTAGAAGTTGTCTGGGTGTGGCCTGTGGACCCAGTGAGGGTGAAAACTATTTTTATAATTCAGCATATTTACTTCTTTCACTGTGTTGACATTTGCACTGAGATGGCTGCAAAAGAAACAGAGTAAAACTGCTGAACGCAAGTCCAGGCAGTGGAACCAAACGCACTAGCCGTAGTCATGCTCTCCACTGTGAAGGGAGGAGGGAAAAGCCAGTTTTACTTAAGAATGTCATTAATGAAACTAAAGTTTTACTAAACCTTGACTCTTGAGAGTACACATTTTTAATATTCTATGACCTAATGGTAAATTCTAAAGCACTTCTATACTGAGGATGCTTGAAGAAAAAAACTTGCACGATTCTGAACTAATCACTTTTCCCAAGGGAGTATATCTTGAAAAAAGAGCTGACAGCAATTATATTAATTCAACACTGAGAACACCAACTATTTGGCAGACATTTTTAGGAAAATGAACAAAGTAATATGCCTTTCACTTAAAGGAAAATAATTTTAAATATCCGTTGAAAATGATTAAGCTTTTGATCTTTCAGTCAAAAATTAGAATTTTAGAAAACCTCTATTCAACATTATGGCTTTAATAGTGTCCCAATAAAACACTTCTGATAACACTGGTGAAGCCACTACAAATGTGAACTACTTTTGGATAAATATGTCAACATAAGCCAGTATTTTCCAAACAGCCAATTATGGTGCTACAAAATTACACATGTGTGAAAGATACACTCAAAGTGCAAGACAAGCCAGTGGATTTTAATATAATGAATACAAAAGATTCACTGAGTTGGCTTCTACATTACAACTAGCCTTTAAGAAACTACAACTTTTCATTTTGGTGTAGCATCAAAACATAATATCCAAAGTCACCTGAAAATGTTATTAAAATATTCCTCCCTTTTCCAACCACGTATCTATGGGAAGTAGGATTTTCCTTGTATACTTAAATATAAAAAATAAAATACTGCAGTGGACTGAATGCAGAAGCAGACAGAAGAATCCTGCTGTCTTCTAGCAAATCAGCTCATTAAAAAGATTTGCAGAAAGGTAAACCAATGTCACTCATTACTAAATTTATTTGGAAAATATATTTTCCATTAAAAACGTTATTTGTTGGGGGCACCTGGGCGGCTCAATTGGTTGAGCATCTGACCCTTGATATCCGCTCAGGTCATGATCTCATGGTTCATGAGACTGAGCCTCATGTCAGGCTCTGCACTAACAGCATGAAACCTGCTTAGGATTCTCTCTGCCTCTCTCTGCCCTTCCCCTACATGCACATGTGCAAATGTGAATGGCTCTTTCTCTCAAATACTTAAAAAATTAAAAAAATTTTAAATGTTATCTGTTAATATGTAGTGGGCTTATTAGTGTTATTTTTTAATAAATTAATATTCTAAGTCTTAGTTTTAACTTCTAACATGATTAACATCAATAAATACAACTTAAAAGTTCTTTGAGGTCCTGGAACCAAGAAATTTGAGAACCACTCTTTTGTAAATCTATTCTAAACTACATTTACAGAAAAAATTGGTATCTGGACTTTGCTTAAAAATAATCAGGAGTTGGTAGGAATGGGGAGATGAACGTAACAAATCCCACTGTTAATTATGGAAGTGGAGAGACAGGCACATGGGGGTTTCATTAATACCATTGTGTCTATTTTTGTAAGTGACAGTTTTCATTTAAAAAGGCTAATTAATACTCAAGCCCTGCATCTGGCTCTGCGTTGACAGTGCGGGCTCTGCCCTGACAGTGCGGAGCCTGCTTGAGATTCTCCCTCTCTCTGCCCCTCCCCAACCTGCACTCTCTGTCTCTCTCAAAATAATTTTTTTAAAAATAATAACGATGGGAGAGCCTGGGTGGCTCAGTTGGTTAAGCATCTGACTCTTGATTTTGGATCAGGTCACGATCTCACCATTCACCAGTTCAAGCCCCTCATACAAGGCCTGCTTGGGGTTCACGGTCTCTCTCTCTGTCCCAACACCCCTCTCTGTCTCTCTCCCCCCAACCCCACTCTTAAAAATAAACATTTTTTTTTAATAAATAAATAATAACAATGATGGTGATGCAGCTCTCTTACCGAGATCTACCCTCCATGGGCTGTCTATTAAGGATCTGAATAGGTCCCCTGGCACGAGAATGAATCTTATCATCCACCATATGCTTCAAACGCTGGTAATATGTAGGACCAATAAAAATTTGTGATGTGATTTTTCGACCAGTGAACCCATTGTACAGGACCTGAAACAAATTTTGGAGTACAGACTTAAAATACTAAATATACATGCACATACTGTATGATTTCATTTATACAAAAATCAAAAGACAAAACTAATAAAAAGTCAAGAGAATGTTTACCTTGGGGTTGGGTGGGAAGGTAGTAGAAACTGGAAGGAGACATGAGGGGGTATCTAGGACTAAAAGGGTACTGGTAATTTTCTTTTCGAGATCTGGGTGCCAGTCACACAAGGTGTGTTCACTTTGTGTAAAATAAATTCATCAAGCTGCACATTAATGATTTGTGTATATAAAGTATGTGTCATACTTCAATAAAAGGGTTGATCTTTTTTATGAAAGTACACACATACAAAACAGAAGAGACATAACTACTAAAGAGCAAACGTACCTCATTTCCTCTGAGATGGTAGCCATAATCAGATAATAGATTAGAAATCTTCTGCACATTAACAGCATCATTAAATGGAGTGGCATCACCAATTTCACCTTTGTTAGCTGATACCTTTAAAAAAAAAAAGTATTTAAAAGGCTGCATCCTTTAGTCTCCTCTTAGAAGGAGACTTTCATTAATAAAAATATATTCAATTTAAATCCTTTCTATACAGGTAAGATTTTGAACTTAAAAATCTATGTTATATAAAGCTGTAATACTATAAGTTTCATTTTATTAATATCTTACATGAAATAGTATTTATGACAAACTAATCTACCAAAAAGATTAAACTAATTCCATTATAAGCCTTCAAAAAGGAAGCTATCAGAGGCGCCTGGGTGGCTCAGTCGGTTGAGCGTCCGACTTCGGCTCAGGTCATGATATCACAGCTTGTGAGTTCGAGCCCCGCGTAGGGCTCTGTGCTGACAGCTCACAGCCTGGAGCCTGCTTCTGCTTCTGTGTCTCCCTCTCTCTTTGCCCCTAACCCACTCACATTCTGTCTTTGTCTCTCTCAAAAATAAATAAACATTAAAAAAAAAAAAAAAAGGAAGCTATCCCTGAGACCAGACACAAAAAGAATGAGACTCCCACCTATGGCTCCAAGAAAATGACATTTTAATGCCCTAAAACCAAGTCACGCATGTTAGGGTTAGGGTTAGGGTTAGCCATTCCACCTTAACAAGATACTTAAAATTAGAAAACTTTATAGCTAGTAATATAGCTATAAAATTATTAAGTGCATACTGAACTAACCACCAATGAATTAACTCTTCATCTATAGAAACGAACCAGTCTAAAGAATAACCATGTATGTATGTAGAGGCTGGATGTAGTAAATTTTACAAAAATTCTGACATAACCAAAACTTCACAAATTTTTGCCAGGGGGGAAAAAATCATAACCAATTTAAAAGCAGGAAAATGAGTATCATACTAGCTTTTTCCAACAAAGAACCCCAAACTCAAATATGACAGAAATCACATATCATCATTTTGGAAGAAACATTAGTTTGGAGTATATATTTTTAAAGAAAATCTCTTACCTTCCCTTGAAGACATTCAATCAAGTGACCAATAGTCATACGAGAGGGGATGGCATGGGGATTTATGATGATATCAGGGGTGATACCTTCACAGGTGAAAGGCATATCCTATAAAGGGATTTTTAAAAGGAGACAAACTTAACTCTCTTAGCTACAAAACTAGAACTGGCCCCCACCCTTGAAGTTTTCTACGTCCACAATTGTGCTCAACATGGTATCTTCATATACTTATTCAACACTAAAAAGTCAAGCCTTTATCACCTTTGTACTTTTAAATTAAAGCAAATTTTAATAAAATGTTAAACAGAACTTTGGGTGGAGGTGAGGGAGATAAAAGACACCCACCTCTTGTCTATACTGAATACCACAAGTACCCTTTTGACCATGTCGACTAGCAAATTTGTCTCCAATCTGTGGAATTCTAACAGAGCGGACCTGAATTAATACAAAAAGAGGTTAGTTCAAACTGGTTTACTTTTTATAAACAGCTCTTCATAAACATACAAATATGACAAAGCTATACTCACCCTTATTTTACAAAACTTATATCCTTCCTGATTGAGAGTTACCATAACCTGATCCACAATTCCCGTCTCACTAGTTCTAAGAAATGTGCTACAATCTCTCTTGGTATAGCGTCGATTAGTGCCCTCCAATTCATCTTCATTTTCAGGCAAGGTGACTGTTTTGCCTATAATAACATCATCTCCTGACACACGGACTCCAGGAGCTATCAAACCATCATCATCCAGCTTGTCATAAATGGCATGCCTCATACCTATGAAGAAACAGACAAGGAATTTTCTGAAATGGTACTACTATATAGAAAAGTATTTACAATGTCACATAATCCCTCTAAAAGATTAAAAAGCAAATACATAAATCATTTCCAAGTCAGAGGGAAGTTCACAGGAATCTTTAACACCATGAATTTTTAAAAAAAAAGCACTGGACTGAGCACTGGAAAATCAGACTATTTGCTGGGTGACTTTGGATAAGGGTGTTGCCATGTTCTGATCTCTTTTTTACATGAAAAGGAATATCAAGGAGAAAAGACTATGCCTCTAACACACATCCTCCCACAGAAACTTTTAATTTCATCTTGTGGAAATCTTAACTTCGATGGACATCAATTCATTACTACACAGAACCACCCACAGGAATGGAATAGATGATTTAAAAAATATAACACATTTTACTTCACACAATACCATTAGAAGTCAAAACTGTGGCGGAGATGCCCCATTTCCCTGGGACATCCCATCCATTCCACTGCATACACAGTTTTTAAGTATCTGTGAAAATAACTAGAAAATAAGTTTGAGTTTTCTAGAAGAAACAAAAAAAAAAGTGCTAGGTGTCCTCTCATTTGTCTGTTAAATGTACACAAATACTGTGATTACACAAATGTAGTCACGCTACAATGTGGAGAGGAGAGGGAGTTCCCATGCAAACACATAAACTGACGGACAGTTCACAGTACAAGTAAGAATGGGGCTGTAGCGTATTATATGAAATTATATGACCTCTCTAATCTCCTAAATACCCTCTTCAATGCAGGATCTACCAGGATGGAAGAACTATAACAAGCCAGCTCTTACATGCAAAGACTTTTAGCAAACACACATATTTTCTTATATAAGAGTTCTAAGAATAACTTGAAAACATATTCTCATGTGGTGGGAGGTTGGGGGGAGGGAGAAGAAAAATTATTCAGGAAAGCAATGGTAAAGTTAACTAACTTTAAATTCCATAATTTAGGGGCGCCTGGGTGGCTCAGTCAGTTAAGTGTCCAACTTTGGCTCAGGTCATCATCTCACAGTTTGTGAGTTCAAGCCCCACACTGGGCTTTGTGCTGACAGCTCAGACCCTGAAGCCTGCTTCGGATTCTGTGTCTCCCTCTCTCTGTTCCTTCCCCCACTCCCACTGTCTCTCCCTCTCTCAAAAATAAACAAACATTAAAAAAACAATAAAATTTTAAAAATAAATAAATAAAATTCCGTAATTTAAACATCAGTATCACTTACCTTGGCATGTTTCACGTGTTGGCTTCTCAAAAACTTCTTCTTGATCAAATCCTTTTTTAGATTCCTGTTCTTTATATGATCGATAGAAAACAGACCTAAAACACATGGTTATAAAGGTAATTTCTACTTTCCTTTTATAAAAGGACTTAGAACATACCAATAATTTTTACTTAATTGTTATTTGGGAGACAATTTAAACCATGAATCTAGGACAAGAGTTAACTGTATTAAGGGTCAAAGTTAAGTCCTAACTGCTGTTACATGGGCCACACATGTAGCATTTGACCCATAATCTCAAGAAAGGTCACTAAATCCAACCTCCTATCTGAAATAAGAATCCCTTCCATAATGTCCCTCAGAGATGGTCACACAGGATCTGCTCCAATATTTCTAGTCAGAAGTTTATGATATTCGGCTATCATGTCTACCGTCTACCCTCTGATCCTAGTGCTATCCTCTAAAACTAAACAGAAAAAAATCCATCTTCTAAATTCCCAGTTTTCAACCAATCTTCATATGCCATGCATTTGAGCTTATTTGCCAATAAAATAACTGAAGCATGATAAAAAAAAAGATTGAAAAAAACACACTATAATTTTAATAGTTATTTATGGATCCTAAGATTACAGGTTTATTTTTATTTCTTTAGACATTTCTGTATTATCTAAATGCAAAGATGTCTTTGCTTACCAAAAAAGAGTGTGGGAGGTCAGGGCCTCAACATATTAACATCTGAAAATCCTGAGACACAAGAAATAGTGTCTTCAGTCACTCATGACCATCAACCAGGCCTCCTGTTTTCTGGAGTCAGGCAATGATTTCACACTATATATAGGCATCCACACAACAGTATGTGTCTGCCAAATATCCACAAAGCATTGTGAATTGAGGCAAAAGATTAAATATCTTAACAGAAAAATCTCTCTGCTGTCAAGTCAGATCAAAATCTCTTCTAGCCTGATCTTCGAAACCACCAAAAAGTTTGGATACATAAGCCAAACTTGCTTTTAAAAAACTTTTTTTGATTAAAATATTAATGTTTTGACAACTGTTGTAAATAGCTGACCTGAAAAAGCCTCTGTCTACAGCTGAACGATTCATGATAACAGAGTCTTCTTGATTATATCCAGTGTAAGATGCAATCGCCACAATGGAGTTGATACCTGTAGTGCATGTAAAAGCATACATTTAAGTATCATATAGGAAACAAAGAAAAATTATTCCTTTTATTTTTTTTTGAAAAGTTAAAAATTCCTTAATTTTTTATTCCTGGTACCACTACCACAATTTATAGGGCAATACACCAGACGTAAAGAAAAAAAGAAAACAACAACAAAAAAGACAAAGCTACAACAGATAAAAGACCTCAGAAATGTACATCCAGGGATGCCTGGCTGGCTCAATCAGTAGAGCATGCGACTCTTGATCTCAGGGTCATGAGTTCGAGCCCCACAATGGGTGTAGAGATTACTTAAAAATAAAATCTTTAAAAACAGAGGGAGTCGGGGTGGGAATGTACATCTAATTGACACTACCCTGCATTAAGCAATAGCTGCACTTTTTGCAAACTGTGGCTAGGACAGTCCTAAATAAGAAAAGTTTCCCATTTAAGCTGTAGTAACTTTTCTCACTCTGGATCATTGATCCTTCTGTGGCAGATTTTTACAGTTCCTCTAATGCATTTGGGACAAATATCTCAAAGTAACCTGTAGCTTTCCTGGTAACTCCTTGCTCTCTCTCCTGCTACGAACTGTAGCCCTTTTCTTCTGAGTTTTTTTTTTTTTTTTATAACTCTCTGCTACCACATCATTTACTTCCACCACTAGATCCATAACCACCACCACAGGGACTGCCCAAGCTTATTCCACTGAAACTGCCCTGTTTCGTGGGTCCATAATTTTACTTCTGTGGCCCACTGCTATTTCCAAAACCATTATAGTTCCCACCACCACATTTACCACCTCTGAAATTTCCTCTTTCATCATAACCATCAACACCACCACCACCACAACATCCACCTCCTTGGTTTCCATATCCTGGTCCACCAACACCAGAACCTCCTCCACGACTATAACCAGGACCACCGTCGTAGTTGTCATCCTCACCTCTTTTATAACTAACTCTGCTGCCATCATCTCCACCACCAGAACCTCTTCTTCCACCATGGCCAAAGTCACCACTAGCTCCAAAGTTTCCCCCACCACCTAAAAAGTTGCCAGATCCACCTCCACGACAACCTCTCTGCAATCCAGCAGACTGTATTTCTAGTTTAGAAAGGGCCTTTACCACTTCATAATTATGCCCATTAGTAGTGTAGTATTTCTGAACAACAATTTTATCAACTGTATCATGATCATCAAAAATTACAAAAGCAAATCCTTTTTTCCACTCCGCCCGTCTTCCATAACTTCTGTGGTTTCAATCTTGCCAATCTTACTTTTCAAAGTAGTCTCTCATGTTATTCTTCTGTATTTTCTTTAATACACCAAGCTTTACAGAATCCTCTGTAAAAACAGCTCTCTTTGATTCCACTACACACCCATCAACCTTGTGTGGTCAAGCACACATTGCTGCATCCACCTCTTCAACAAATAAGTCACAAAACCAAAACCCCTGGAACGTTTTGTTTCAGAGTCCCTCAAAACCATATAATCTGTAAGTGTGCCCCATTTTTTCAAAATGTTCTCTTAAACAATCATATGTAGTATCAAAGCTCAACCCACCAATAAAGTTTTCTCAACTGCTCCGGTTCCTGTGGATCATGCCCTTCCTCCCCCTGGTAGCGATGGCTAGAGTGGGGCTGGAGGCGATCAGGCAGGGGTTTTACCACCATTTTGAAACGAGACTTGCCTCTGCCAACTCAAGTTTGATATGGGACCGAAGGAAGCGATGAGGCTAGTCACTGACCCTTTCTTTTAAAGCAATTTTATGTAACCATATTTGCCACAAATGTTTTTCACGGCAGTACCTGTCAAAGTCTACTTCCCCTGGGATAGCAATAAATGAGGCAACTACTCTGAAGGCTTAATGAATAAAATAAGCAAAACCTGGGGCATCTGGGTGGCTCAGTCAGGCACCAGACGCTTGATTTCGGCTCAAATAATGCTCTCATAGTTCATGGCTTCAAGCCCCACGTTGGGCTCCATGCTGACAGCACTCCTTAGAATCCTCTCTGTGCCCCTCCCCTGCTCATGCTCTTTCAAAATAAACAAACTTTAAAAAAGGGGTAGTCATGGGCGCCTGGGTGTCTCATTCAGTTAAGCGTCTGTCTTCGGCTCAGGTCATGATCTCACGGTTTGTGGGTTCGAGCCCTGCATCAGGCTCTGTGCTGATAGCTCAGAGCCTGGAGCCTGCTTCAGATTCTGTGTCTCCCTCTCTCTCTCTGCTCCTCCCCTGCTTGCACTCTCTCTCAAAAATAAATAAACATTAAAAAATTAAAAAA
Source organism: Lynx canadensis (assembly GCF_007474595.2). Taxonomy (NCBI): domain Eukaryota; kingdom Metazoa; phylum Chordata; class Mammalia; order Carnivora; family Felidae; genus Lynx; species Lynx canadensis. The sequence continues at coordinate 160,227,542 of NC_044306.2, forward strand.
AAAAAAAAAAAAGAGGTAGTCATTCTCAATGTACCCATCTTATAATTGGTGATTACACATACAAGTCACCTCATATTTATAAAGTGCATCCCTGGGAAGCCTGAGTAGCTCAGTCGGTTAAGCGTGAAACTTCAGCTAAGGTCATGATCTCTCCATTCGTGGGTTCAAGCCCTGTGTCAGGCTCTGTGCTGACAGCCCAGAGCCTAGAGCCTGCTTCAGATTCTATGTCTCCCTCTCTCTGCCCCTCCTCCACTTACACTCTCTCTCAAAAATAAACATTAAATTTATTTAATTTACAAAGTGCTTCCCTAAACCAAGTTTCACAATTTTCACAGCAACCCTGTGCCATAAATGAGGTACTACTATTCTCATCATTATCAGAAAGAACTATTTAAATGACTTATCCATGCTCCCAAAGTTGGTAAACAACAGACTCAAGTCCCAGCTCCTTGTCTCCTGATTTGCAGTTTGAACCTAGTACCATTCTGCTTTATACTATACTAACTATACTATACTATATATACTATATATACTAACTATACTATACTATACTAACAAAAACGTGGGGCCACCTTCCACGCCACAATCTTATTCTTAGTTGCTGCTGCCCAAACTACTTTTGATGAGACTGTAAAGAAAATAACAAGTACTTAAAAAGACAAAAGTTTAAAACACCCTATGAACTAGTAGGACTGAAATCTAAGAAATGACTGCTGAATGTGGGTGGAGTTTCAATGAACATAATGCACATATATGTGAATCAGATTTTCCAAAAATTAAAATACATTCAACTCTAAAGCTATAGTTAACATATCTTGATTTAAATATTTCAAATGTGGAGTAAAAGACTATGACTACAGAATACAAAGCAACTAAATCTGGATAACTGAATGTTCTGGTTATCTGAATTCTGAATCAAATGTTTATATTTGCTTCCCTAAAACTAAATTCAACTTTCAAAAAGCAACCCACCCCTCATGAGAAGGCACACCATTCATTTACTCCTTTATGCATACAGCCAGGGGTGCAGTTTTAACAAGGAGGATGCAGCGTAAGAGGTGGTGGTGCTACTGGTCTGGGTCTGGGACACTGAAGACACACTCCTCTCCTCCAAGTCTCTCATTCCCAGTAATTCCCAACCGAAGGCACAAACAGATTTAGAGAGAGATGCATGCAAAGGGCAGGCCCTCCTCCCTAATAACAACATTTGCCCCTTAAAAGCTCTGGCTTCTATGTCACAGAAAGCTTTCTGCTGGCTATCTTAAACACACCTGGCCCTTGGGGCGCCTGGGTGGCGCAGTCGGTTAAGCGTCCGACTTCAGCCAGGTCACGATCTCGCGGTCCGTGAGTTCGAGCCCCGCGTCAGGCTCTGGGCTGATGGCTCAGAGCCTGGAGCCTGTTTCCGATTCTGTGTCTCCCTCTCTCTCTGCCCCTCCCCCGTTCATGCTCTGCCTCTCTCTGTCCCAAAAATAAATAAACGTTGAAAAAAAAAATTAAAAAAAAAAAAAAAAACACACCTGGCCCAAGGTAGCAGATTCCAGAGTTTTGTTTTTAACTTGAATCCATTCCTAATGCTTTGAAAAGTAAATTCAAAAGCTTAGATTTCAAACGTTTTTTGAAATATGAGATCGGGCATCACTGGGTCCACTTATATACATCACAGCCACAGCTGAAGCTACGGGCTAACCCCAGTGGACAGGCAAACCTTTAACTTACTTACTCACCAATCCTGCCTAATGCTGTAGGAATCTGAGGTTGCAAGCCCTGTTTAAAACATAAAGCCCTGGGGCACCTGGGTGGCTCAGTTGGTTAAGCATCTGACGTCGGCTAAGGTCATGATCTTGCGTTTTGTGAGTTCGAGCCCCGCGTCAGGCTCTGGGCTGATGGCTCAGAGCCTGGAGCCTGTTTCGATTCTGTGTCTCCCTCTCTCTCTGCCCCTCCCCCGTTTATGCTCTGTCTCTCTCCGTCCCGAAAATAAATAAACGTTGAAAAAAAAATATTTTAAAAAAAAAGAAGGTATTTGTTCTTCTGAGAACCTTGACGGGTTTATGTATTTAAATTTGGAGCAGGGGTGCCTGGGGGGCTCAGTCAGTTAAGTATCTGTTGATTTTGGCCGGCTAAGGTCATGATCTCACGGTTCGTGAGTTTGAGGTTCGTGAGTTTGAGCCCCGTGTCAGGCTCTGTGCTGACAGCTCAGAGCCTGGAGCCTGCTTCGGAATCTGTGTCTCCCTCTCTCTGCCCCTCCCCTGCGCATGCTCTGTCTTGTCTCTCTCTCTCTCAAAAATAATAAACATTTAAAAATATATAAATAAAAATAAAAAAATAAATTTGGAGAAAAAGCTAAAATGTTCTGCTTGGGACGAAAGGAGTATGAAGTTCTCCAAGGAAAGGGCAGTGTCAAGGAAGTTGACAGTGGATAAAACCCCATTAGCAGGCAAGGTCTTCAGAAAAGTCAAATAATCCTCCTGAAATCTACATGATTCCCCTATGAAATCTTTAGTAGCACCCACATGGTCACCATCCTTTTGTGTGGATTCTTTGGGAGAACTGGAAGAATTCAAAGTCTCAAACATAATCAAGAAGCATAATATAAGGAAAATACATAAAGATGCAGGTTCCTGAAGGCAGAGGAGGGTTTGAAAACTGGAGAATTTACAGAAATCTCAGGATCTTGGGAGATGTGATATGATCCTACTACAGAGGAAGCCAGTAGTAGGACATATATGACATCTGTGAAACATGAAATAGGCCAAGACTTCCTCAGCATGTCCTCATATTTTGGTGAGCCCACCTATGCTCCTTTCTTTTTCCAGGTGATATAGTCTATGATTCTCAACTGTCTTGGTCCTTGTGAGACTTTCTGCCTCTGTAACAATCCCCGGATCACCCACATACACTGTATCAACTAGAGCCCAAGAGGCAGCTCCCTCCATCCTACAGCCTTTATAAAAGATTAACAGCCTTTATCTATATGGGCAAGTTTGAGAGATCAGGCGAAATTTAGCTTTTAGAATAGATGTGATTAAGGCATGAAGCAATAACAGAATTGAAAGGCATGTAGTCCCAGGGCACCTGGGTGGCTCAGTCGGTTAGCCATCTGACTTCAGCTTAGGTCATGCTCTCGTGTTTCATGAGCTCAAGCCCTGCATCAGGCTCTGTGTTGACAGCTCAGAGCCTGGAGCCTGCTTTGGACTCTGTGTTTCTCTCTCTGCCCCTCCCCCGCTCATACTCTGTCTCTCTCTCAAAAATAAACATTAAAAGAAAACAAAAAAAAAAAATGAAAGGCTTGTAGTCCCATGCCTTCACCACTTCATACCAGTACCAAAAGAACATTTCAACTCCAATCCCTTACCTATTTTTCTTCTCTAGCCATAAAGAAATCATCATGTAAATGTTGAAGAAAGCACAACACTACAAGCATACCCCAAAGATACGAGCATACTTGCAGACAACCTAACAGATTGTTTTCCTAGACAAGAGTAACCCCTTGTGGAAGACTTTGAAAATAAATCATTCTTACCTGTAAGAATTTGCTATCAAAATGCTAAACCCCTAGTATAGTTAATAATTTAAGGCCACTACTTGCAAAGCAAACTCCACTAAATAACGTTACCCACAGTTAAAGCCAAAACCCTGTTAATAATAAGGTAAGAAAACAATTATGCCAAAGAATTATGCTGTCTCCTTTAATATTCAACACTCTTCTGCCCTTTAGACTTCTCTGCACCATTTTGCCGGCTGTCCAGTCTCCTTAGGACGCTCCTCTTGCAGCGGCACCTGAGTAGCTCAACTCTTGATTTCAGCTCAGGTCATCATCTCACAGTTTATAGGATCGAGCCCCATGTCAGGCTCCATGTTCACAGACCAGAGCCTACTTGGGATTCTGTCTCTCCCTCTCTCTCTGCCCCTACCCTGTTCACATTCTCCCAAAATAAATTAATAAACTTCAAAACAAAAAATCTCCTGCTAACTCCTGATTCTCCTTAGCAGCAGCTACATCTCAAATCTCTTCTGATTCTTTTCCTGGTGCCTAAAGCTGTCTCTGACTTTATTTTCACTCTGAATTTCCCTTTAGCAATTTCATCATAATCTATAATTACCACTAATACATAAAAAACTTCACAGCTCCAGATCTGAGCTTCTTTCAAATCATATTTGCAACTCACTGTTGGAAAATCTTTTCTTACACATTATAGCAGCAACTCAAAATCAACATGCTGAAAACTGAACTTACTATCTTACCTCTAAAACATCTTCTAATGGGCTTCCAACCTTATTAATAGTACTCCTCTCTTCTTTATCACCCAAGCCACGAACACCAACAATATGTCCAATAATATTTCCAAGTCCCATCAAGGGTATTCCATTAGGCATCTCATCTCCTACTCTTCTTCATTTCTTAAGGACCTTACCAATTCTCAGACCACTGCAAAAACCTCTAAATTATCTTCTTCCAATACCATATCTAATTGTAATCTGTATCAACTGCCAGAATGATATTCCTAAATTTTTTTTTTCTTTTTAAGTAAGCTCCATGCCCACGGTGGAGCCAATGTGGGGTCTGAACTCACAACCCTGAGATCAAGACCTGAGCTGAGATCAAGAATCAGATGCTTAACCGAGCCACCCAGGCACACCACCCCCAACCCTCAAAATAAATCCCAAATTGTATTACCTCCTTGTTCCAAAAGGCTGGATGGGTCTTCATTCTCAAAATTCAACCTGCTCTCTACACTATGAGACCAAAGTTCACTCCCATACATTTACACTTCAGTTATACTAAAGTGCCATGACTACTAACTGTTCCGTATCTCATACATTCATGCATCTAAGCCCTTCCTCAACCCACCTCTCAAATACCCTTTTGTCAAACTATACGCTAGTCTAAAATGCCACCTCCCCCATGAAACTGGCTCCAGATTTCCAACAGGTATCAATCATTTCCTTCACTCTGTGCTTTCAAAGGATTCTGTACCTCATCGTAACACTTTCCACATATCTATCTTTTATTATTTGTGTTCAAGTTTCCCACCACATTATAAATTTTGAGATAAAAGAGGTTGTGTCATAAGTTATTTTATTCACTCTCCCAAGCACTCAAAGTACTTAAGCATGACAGGGATCTTAAAAGGTAAAGAATAGTGGCGCCTAGATGGCTCAGTAGGTTACACATCCTACTTCGGCTCAGGTCATGATCTCATATGACTCATAAGTCCCAGCCCACGTCAGGCTCTGTGCTGACCTCTTGGAGCCTGGAGCTTGCTTCAGATTCTGTGACTGACCCCCCCCCTCTGCCCCTGACCCTCCCCCTTATGCACTTTCTCTCACTCTCTCTCAAAAATAAACATTAAAAAAAATTTTTTGATAAAAAAAATTTAAAAAAAACTGAAAAACAAAACTGAACATACCTGCTGGCAGCTCTCTAAATCGTAGATATTCCATAGACCGTGTAGTCACAAGTGGTTTTTGAGGATAATACAGAACATGGGCCAGTGTATCCATACGAACATGGAAGTTGGTGATATAAACTCCCATAGCCTGCTTACCCATAGCAGACTGGTATGTGTTTCTAGGGGACTAAAGGTAGAAATGAAAAGCAGAATCAATGAAAATTTAATGCTTCTAAAGCAACAGATTCTACAGGGTACTACACAAATCAGAAATATGGCTGGTAAAGGTCATGTTTTTTTCTGAAAGAGAAGTCATAACCATTTGGAATAATTATAGCTAACAGTGAAACAAACAAAAAAAAGCATATTAAATGCTGATTCCATATGAGTTCACAGCCTTTTCATCAACACACTTTTCTTTACAAAAAACTGCACATTAATCTCTAAGTTGTATTCTTCTTCCCCCAATACCTCAAAAAACCAGAAGTTAAAAAAACTGCTACCAACCTGGTTATGATCAGGAAAGGGAATAATAGATGCACAGACACCAAGAATCATCGATGGATGAATCTCGCAGTGTGTATATGTGGAACAATAAGCTACTTCTTTCTCCTGTAAATCATCTGGAGTCATTGCAAGCATCACTGTTTCTTCTTCCAGAGTATCAATATATTCTACTACCCCACTGGCCACAAGATCCTGCCAACTAAAAAAGAGGAATTCACTTTGGAGTGCCTGGTTGGCTCAGTCAGTTGAGTGTCCAACTCAATTTCACCTCAGGTCATGATCCCAGAGTCATGGGATCAAACCCTGCATCTGGCTCTGTGCTAAGTGTGGAGCCTGCTTAGGATTCATTCTCTCTCTCGCTTTGCCCCTCTACCCTGCTCGCACTCTCTCTAAAAAAATAAAAATAAAATAAACTTTAAAAGAAAAAGAAGTATTCACTTTATTTCCTTATCTACTGAAGTATTTTAACTAAGCTTCCTGCTTAATAAAGAGCATTCCTATATCAGGGCACCTAGGTGGTGGCTCAGTTACTTAAGCATCCAACTTTGGCCCAAGTCATGATCTCACAGTTTGAGTTGGAGCCCCACAGTGGGCTCTCTACTACCAGCACAGAGCCAGCTTCAGATCCTCTGTTCCTCGCGCCCCTCCCCCCCCGCCCTGCTCTAAAATATAAACAAACAAAAAAAGGGTATTCTTTTATCTACATGTACGGATACAGAAAGAGTTCCAAAATAGGTATATTACTGTTAATAGTGAAAAAAAGCAAGTTACTATAAACAACACACACAAAGTATGATCCTATATCACTATTAGTTTGTCTTGGTTTGTTCTAATACATGGGTGTATGGGTATGGGTTACTTTTTAAGAGGAAAGTATGGATTAGGGGCTTTTATCTATTTTTATTATACACATTGTTTGACTTTTTTTACAATAAAAAATATACATTCAAATATTTTTAAAAATAAATTTTAAAGCAGATTCATCTTTTTATTAAATTTATTTGCTATCATATTATTCCTATTACATGCTATACAATTTCTATTATGTAAGTTATTTATCAGACTTCAACATGTCACAAAGACTTTAATGCTTTAACAAAACGCTACAAGTTCTTTACTTGATAATAAAAATTAAGAAAAACAAACGTGACTGTACAAAGTGCCTTTTTGGGGCAACGAAATATTCTGGAATTAGTGGTGATAGTTGCACAATCAGGAATATACTAAAACCACTGAACTATATGGCATACGAATCATATCTCAATTTTTTCCTCATGCATGTTCTTACCTGTAGTTGTTATATTCTCTCTCTTTCAATTGATCAATATGTCTCTTCTTTAGAAGTAGTTTTTGTTTTTCTACAATCAGAAGTGGCCTACAAATACGTCCTGCATCGGTATAGATCCGAATCTCCCGCTCTCGAATATCTCTGATCATAGAAACCTATATGTAAAAAGACAAAACAGTCTCATGAGCTTTTTCTCTGTATCATTAAGACTTAGCTAAAAATATAATAAAGTTCCTAGTAAATTTCTGGAGCAAACGATAATCAAATAAAATGGACAAATCTTTTTTTTTTTTTTAAATGGACAAATCTTGCAGCAGCTGGGTGGCTCAGTCGATTAAGTATCCAACTCCTAATTTTGGCTCAAGTCACGATCTCATGGTTCCTGAGTTCCAGCCCCACATCGGGCTCTGCGCTGTCAGCACTAAGCCTGCTTGGGATCCTCTCTCCCCTTCTCTCTACTCCTCACCTGCTTGCATGCATGTGCATGCTCTCTCAAAATAAATAAACCTTTTTAAAAAATGGACAAATCTTAGTTTATCATTGTTCGATATACTAAAAACCTAAGTATAATTTAAAACTTTATAAAGAATAATTATTTAACCTTGGTAATTATAAAGCTGAATATCTGGCAATACTGCCATGCAAGATAAAGCAAAATGAAGAAAATATATTTGTGTCATCACAAACACTAGAGATAGCAATTTATTTTGTCCCTGATAATTACACAGACTTCACTCTGCAACCTTTCAGTAACCAGCCATTATCATTTTGCATCTATCATACTTTCTCGGAAACAAGCCCACCTTCTGACACTGACCTAATCAGACAAATGGCTTATAATTTACCTGTCCGATACAGCAGACATTAGCCACATGTCATTATTAAGCCCTTGAAATATGGCCATTCTGAACTGAGAGACGCTGCAGTGTACAACGTGTATAAATTACACAGTGGATTTCAAAGAGTACCACATAAACAAAGCAGAAACAGACCCATAAACACAGAAAACAAACTAGTGGTTACCAGACAGGAAGGAGTTGGGAGAATGGGCAAAAAAGGGTAAAGGGGAGTAGTAGGAAGTACAAGCTTCCAGTTATAGAATGAACAGATAATAAGTGGTACAGTGCAGAGAACATAGTCAATAGCATTATAATAACGTGTATTGCTATTATACATGACAGATGGTAGCTACATTTCTGGTGAGCACAGCATAATGTATAGAACTGTCAAATCAATATGTTATACACCTGAAACTAATGCAATACTGTACATCAACTACCCTTCAATAAAAAAAAATACCACATAAAAATAAAAGGATACAAAATTTCTCATAACTACTAATTAGATGTTGAAATTATAGTACTTTGGATAGAACAGGTCAAATAAAATATATTATTAAAATTATTCTCATTTTCTAATTTTTTAACATGGCTACTACATCCATGGGTAGCTCACATGATATTTCTACTGGGCAGCACTAGAAAATATATTCCCAGAAAACATACTTTATTTTTTTTAATGTCTACTTATTTTTGAGAGACAGTGTGCAGTGGGGGAGGGACAGAAAGAGGGGGACAAAGGATCCAAGGCAGGCTCTATGCTGACAGCAGCATGTCCAATGTAGGGCTCGAACTCATGAACCATGAGACCATGACCTGGGCAGAAGTTGGATGCTTAACCGACTGAGCCACCCAGGAGCCCCTATTCCCAGAAATTATAAAAGATATTTTAGGCAGGGCACTTTCTGGCTCAGTCAGTAGAACATGCGACTCTCGATTTTGACTCAGGTCATGATCTCAAGCCTCTCATTGGGCTCCACACTGCTTAAGATTCTCTCACTCCCTGTCTCCGCCCCTCCCCACCTGCCCCTCTCCAAAACACAAAAATTGGGGGGAAATTCTCAATAAAGAACACAGTTATGCGGTACCTGGGTGGCTCAGTCAGTTAAGCATACGACTCTTGATTTCAGCTTGGGTCATGGTTTCACAGTCCGTGGGTTTGAGCCCCATGTCAGGCTCTGTGCTGACAGGGTGGGACCTGTTTGGGATTCTCTCTCCCTCTCTCTCTGCCCCTCCACCACTCACACTGTCTGTCTCTCTCTCTCTCAAAATAAACTTTAAAAAAGAATCACCTAGACTTCTGACAATGTACTCTATAATTCAAGAGAAAGCAGTTAAAGAAATGCCAATGTAAAGAAAATTGTCACTAGTCTTATGCCTTGTTTAGAAATCCTGTAGAATCATCTACTCTTAATTAAAAGGCTCACTTCAGACACAATGATGTCCATCTGTCGCCGCAACTTCCTCAGGGTGTTCATAAGTTGTTCAGGATCTTTATGTATTCCAACCCAGCAGCCATTAACAAAAATCTTGGTTGCACTAAAATGTGAAACCAAAAGCATTTTGCAGTTAGTAACTCTATACTAAGCAATAATCAAAGATTAACAATAGTTTCAAAGAAGAAATCATGTCTATACACACTCAGCAATAGCTGCAGGAGATATTTCTTCTAAATTTTCCATACTCCATTCTTCTAAAAATTCAAGAATTGGAGAAGGCTGAGATCCAACTGAAATATAAGCCATCAGGGCTAAATTCTTCACAAGTCCTACAGCATGGCCCTACGAATAAACAAAGTATTATTCATATGGATTTAACATACCTATCAAAATTCCTTTCCATAAACATTTTTCCTTCAATTTGATTTCAGGATTTACTCTAAGAACAAAATCATAAATAAAACATTAATTCTAAAACCGCACAACAAATTACTTACTTCTAAAAGTAATTATATACCCTACATAATTATCGGTAGACTTTTTGTCCTGAACGTAAATTCTAATGTATTACCTCTGGGGTCTCAGCAGGACACACCATTCCCCACAATGTATTATGCAATTGTCTTGGTTTTGCTAGCTTGCCATCTCTACCAATAGGAGAATTTAAACGACGCAGGTGAGAAAGAGTAGATGCAAATGTCAGGCGGTTTAACACCTAGAAAACAATATCAAATCTTTGTAGTTTGGGCATTTCTGTTAACTCATGCTACCGCATTTTTAGCAAATACTAGAATGAGGCAAAGTCACATTTTAACCTATAATCAACTGACTCTCGAACTCTCCCTATCCCTCCATTCTCCATCCCTTCCCTAGATAATATCATTCATCCCATAACTTAAGTGCCCCTCATAGCAGGGATGGCATATATGTGATATACAGTTCTAACATATCCACATAAATGTTTTATATATGATCACCTCCAACCACTAGAATATTAGTCCCACAAGAGTTACTGTCCCTAACCCCCCACTGTTCACAGGTCAACATCGTACTGTACTTTGTACTTTAGTTAACTTCTAATATGGAGCTTTTAAGATATAAAAATTTCACTAACATGGACCATCTTATGTCTTAGCAGGTACACTAATTTATTAACTACCTTGCTGCAAGCCAAAACTTTAATCTCTTAAGTAATGCTAACAGCTAATTTAAGGAAAATTTCATTTTCATAATTCAATATCCCCCAGTGCTTTTACATCTAAGAAAAAAAAAAAGTAAAATAATTTACATTTAATGAATGAAGGGATCTATTAGTCTCACAACATTTTCCTATCAAACCTGTAGTTACAGTCGATGTCCTTACCTGAGATACTCCAGCTCTGGCTTGATGAGCTTTCTTTTGGTCACCCCAGTTTCCAGTAGCTAACGAATATTTTAGGCCATCAGATATAATCCTTGTTTTAATTGCCAACTCCAAGTTAAAATCCTTTCCTCGATCAATAAACTTCTGTGCATAGATCCGCACCTCTTTAAGCAAATTCTTAAACATACTGCCAAATAAAATGGTATTTTAAATATGTAAAGGTCAACAACATGCACTCTCAATATGGACAATTTTGCCCACAAGGGGTGAAAAGTAGTTCGGGTAGGGGGAGGGAAGCGTTCCTACTTTTTATGTAAAAAGCACTAATGTACTCACAGTACATAAACACACATGAGGTGAGCAACTAGAGAAAAATGTCAGAGACTCCTTAGTAGGGTGAAACAGTAGGCTGACAAATCACTATTCTACAACACACTAAATAATAGAACATGAAGAAAGAAATAGTGCTAATATTATCTTTTTTATATTGTTTACAGATTTTGCTTTTAAAAATAACTTTTCTGAATATAAAAGTGTTATATGTTCATTACAGGAAGTATAGAAAATACAAAAACATAGGAAGAATAAAATAAAAATCATATTACATCAATACTGTGAGACAACAGCTGCTAATATTTTGACAGATTTCCCTCCAGCTTTTGGGTTTTTATAAAACGCAAAAGCAGGACTAATAAAAATTCCAATATCATCAGTACTTAACAAATGACTTATAAAGCTACCAGAGAAATAAAGAAAATGTATACAAGTAATAACCTGCCCTTACAAACCTGAAATTCACAGACATGAAGTAGAACAAAATCTGGGCAAGTGGCAAACAGAATGTACCCAACTTCATATATACCCAATATAGATGCCAAGACAGTTTAGGACTTCCACTAGTGCAATGACAAATCTAAAGTGAAATCTCTCTATTTGTAACTGTTATCATTCTCATTCCTTACCCTCTGAATAAGAATGCAAGTAGTGGTCCAGCAAGATCCAATCTTTTGTTTCCATAGTGATCCCTGTCATCTAATTCTCTTCTACCCAAAGCTGCTAAAAGCAACCGATGAACCATGTACCTTTAAAAAAAAGAAGAGAAAAAGAAAACATATGGTTTTTGGCTTTTTAAAAAATTTAAAAACACCATTCTGGCATTTTTTTAATGCTCTTTGAGCCACCTAGGCACCCCTTTGATATTTTTAACTTCAACAAAAACTATCTTGGCAAAAAACTTAAAACGGTATTTAACGTACCCCAAGAAATAAGCTTTTTTGGTCTCACAAAAATCACTGACACCGACATGAGGGAGCATTTCTTTTTGTAAGACTTCTTTTGCATATTTAATTCTTTTCTCTTTGGTGACACCAGGCTTTGCCCCTCTTGAGCCAATGAAATTCAGTGCAACATTCTGTTCTTGGATGACAAAAGCTTCATCGAGAGAAGGTTTCACCTATCAGACAATTCAAATAAGAGTCATTTTCACCTTAAGTCAACTATAACTTTACTTTGTAACATGTTAAATATCCCTATGTAATAACAGAATATGCAAATATTTTTTGAAAAACCAAGGAATCACAAAATCTTGTAAGTTGAATACACTTTTAAGATCTAGAGATCTCTTGACAAAATCTCATCAACACAGGCAACTCTACTTCCTTAAAAAATATAAATAATTCCATTATAAAAAGAGTACTGTGTTTTTGGTTTTTACATTTTAACAAATGGCAAAACAAAAATTCCTTCTAAACACCTTATACCAAATTAGAGAACTTTTAATAGTCAAAATTAAAATTTACTAAATTACAAATGCATAAAAGTGCCAGGCTATTTTCAGCCTTGGTTTAAGAGGTTATTAACCTATAAATAAAACCACTCAGTTTTTTTTTTTGTAAAGGAGAATATTTTATAAAGACCTACATTTCATACCTGCGATTAAGTAAACCGTGGCCTCTGAGCAGCCATGTAATCAGTTTGCTCATCTACAAAGTGGCTAGATAAAATAATCTCTAGGTTTCACTCTAGTTCTAACATTCTAAAATTCCAATTTTACACAATAATGAGCATGAGGAATGAAGGGTAACACTAACTCTGGCCACTGTAAATACCCTTTAATCCTATCACATATACTGAAATGCCTTTCCTGCCTTTGACTTCCTATGTCTATTTAACACTGATCCTCAAGTTTAAACATCCAAATTCCAATCATGGAACCAAAGATCAGAAAAAGGTAACATAAAGCAGTCAGCGTATGGTAAATGAAAGTGATCTTTTTAAATTGTCATTCTTGTTCTGAAATTGTTAAGGTTAATCTGGATTTGGGGTGCCTGGGTGGCTGAGTCGGTTAAGTGACCGACTTCAGCTGGGGTCATGATCTCACAGTTCCTGGGTTCGAGCCCCGAATCAGGCTCTGTGCTGACAGCTCGGAGCCTGGAGCCTGCTTTGGATTCTGTCTGTCTGTCTGTCTGTCTGTCTCTCTCTCTCTCTCTCTCTGCCCCTCCCCCACTCATGCTCTGTCTCTCTTTCCTTCAAAAATAAACATTAAAAAAAAAAAAAGGTTAATCTGGATTTGGAAAAGGAGTAACAATCATTTTCAGAATAAAGAATTAAAGCACTTTTGCACAGTAAATGCTAGACTCACAGACTGTAAAAATTGGCCTAAGCTTCAAAAGAGCTAAAGGAACAAAGAGTAATTTTCAAAAAAAAAAAAAAAAAAATTATATATATATATATATATATATATATATCAATCAGCTGTTTCACTTTACTAAGAAAATTCTAGTTTGAATACAGTCTGAATCACTTGGGATGCCTTTTGGATAAAATCATGTATTTTTCTTTTATACTTTATACTAGTATGACTACTGATAAAAGCTTAAAATAAAATCTAGCCAGAATCCATTTTTCTCATGAAACTGCATCGATGTTCTAAAAACTAATATGTACTCACTCCACCATCTCATTATGTGACCAACATTTATGTAGCCTCCATTTAACCTTTTTTCTCTATAGTCTTAAAGACTCCGGACAATTCAGGACAACTTTAAGTATATCAACTACTACTGAAACAAGAATCATCAATGAAAAACAATGACAAGGAAATGGTTCTTTATCTAGACTCAAAGAATCTTCCAACAAATTTAGTAACTTTACAGTAGAGGAACCTAAGACACCACTGTAGAGTTTATAAATAACAGGACAAAATTCCATCACAAAACTCCTGATGCAATGCCCTGGGAAGCACACAATATTACTTCTATTATTTTTCCTGCCAAAAAAGCATGAATTGAATCTAATCATGAGGAAATACCAGAAAAGCCCAAATGGAGGGAAATTCTACAAAATAACTGGCCTATCCTCCTCCCCCAAAATTTCAATATTATGGAACACTGAAGAAAAAGACAAGGAAAGATTTAAAGAGACTTAAAGACACTTAAAAATGACAGGCAATGCACCATCCTGGGCTGGATTCTGAACCGGGGGGGGGGGGGGAAGCATTAAGGACGTTATCAGGACAAGTGGCAAAAACCTGAATAAGATCTATGGCTTAACAGTACTGTACCTAAGTTAAAGGCTCTGATTTTGGTGAATGTATTATGAATATGTAATTAATGTCCTGGTTCTTAGGAAATACACACTGAAGTATTTCGGAGTAAAGGGAAATGATGCCCAAAACTTACTCTCAAATGGTCCAGAAAAAAAATAATGTGTTTATATAGAGAATGCTAAAACAAATGTAGCAAAGGTCACAATGTAGCAAAGGTAAACTAGTGAATCTGGATGAAGAATATACAAGAGTTGTAATTTTTCTATAAATCTGAAATTATTTCAAAATAAAAAGTTTTAAAAAAGAAGTTGTATCAACTATTCACTTTCCTTCTTTAAATTGCACCAAGCTGGTATGCTTTTTGATGTTCCTTACTATGGTTTCCTCTTGCTGCTGTCAGTGAACTTTTGGCTGCCTCTAGTTGGCTGCCTCTAGTTCTTATGACTATTTTACACAGAATTGTCAAGAAAGACAGGCTGAAGGCTTTTGCTAAATAGTAAATGGCATGGGATTTCTGACAGCTAAATTACTCTTCAGAGCAGCTTTCTACTGTTTTAAGATTAGCAACAGTCAGTAACTTCAAACCTCTTAGAAAACACTACAAAGACATTTTGCTTTCACATTACCATTTCCATCATCTCTGGATCTTCAAAATCATAAATAATATGCTCTAAAATATCTCTGTCAGACACAAAACCTAATGCTCTGAACACAATAATGATGGGAACTTCCTGCTTGATGTACGGTAGCGTTGCCACAATGCGCTGACCAATAGCACTCTTTTTTGCACCCTGAAAAAATAAAAATCATTAGAGTTATCATACAAAGAGATCACAGCCATATAAAAACACCATGAAAACCACTCATATACATGTTCATTGCATATATTTCAAAAGACGCATACCTCTCATACTCTAAGGAACATCCCATGGATGCTTTCCAAAACCACTGGAACAGGTTTACTAATTTTATGAACAGGTTGATCATTTAGAACTGAGAGAACTTCCATCCTCTACTATCTGCCTGGCAAAATTCTCTCAGTATTACCCAATACTGTATTTGGAAATTACATCAGGATACAAAAGAATATGAACACTGATCCCACACCCTCTCCCCTCATAGAAAACAAAAACAAAAACAAACTAAAAAAAACACACAAAACTCTCTGAAAGAAAGATATGAGGGCTAAAGGGAAAAAAAAAAAAACACAGAGAGACAAACATGGGGGAAAAACACAGCAGAGAATGAAAAATTCAGAGGTGATCTGTATCTCACTTGAATATTTCAAAATTAACAAATAGCTTCTTTCACACAAGTTTCTTTTTTCCAATTTCTCTTTAATTCTACACACATACAAAAAATTACTAACCTACAATGACATACCATCAACTGACCTCTCCATTTTATATTTTTTCTTCAATATTAAGCTCTCTCTTCTCTTGGCCTCATAACCCTATATTATCATGGTCCTTCTAATAACAATTTCTGTCATCTCTCTCCTCCTACTTTAGGCCTCCTTCCTTAACTCCCATCTTACGGCTGTTCAGTAACAATTCACAAATGATTTCCAGGAGCACCTGGGTGGCTCGGTCAGTTAAGCATCCGACTCTTGGTTTTGGCTCAGGTCATGGTCTCTCGGTTCATGGATTTGAGCCAAGAATTGGGCTCACTGCTGACAGCACGGAGCCCACTGGGATTCTTGCTCTCCCTCTCTCTCTCTGCCCCTCCCCCTTCCCTCCCTGCCTCCCTCTCTCTCAATAAACTTTAAAATAAATGATATGCAAATCTTCATCTTGCCCTTTTTCCTGTACCCTCAGCCCTCATATCTCCAAATGCCATTTGGTTCTACTTACATATCCGTGAGATGATAAATGTTGCTATTGGAGGAATTTGCCACACAGCAATAAGTAAATAATACAATACTTACCACATAACACTGACAATATAGTCCAGAAAAGCTCTAAGAATGCAGCCTGATAAACCGTAAGTCTAAACAGGGGGTGCCTGGGTTGCTCAGTTGGTTAAGCATCCGACTCTTGATCTCGACTCAGGTCATGATCTCACAGTTCATGAGATCAAGTCCTGTATCAGGCTCTGTGCTGACAGCATGGAAGCTGCTTGGTATTCTCCACCCCCCTCTCTCTCTCTCTCTGCCCCTCTTCTCTTCATGCTCTCTCTCAAAATAAACAAACTTAAAAAAAATTATAAGACAAGACAAAAAGAAGTAAACCCAAACAATATCATATTCCAGTCCATACCTGTCCTCCTCTCGCCAGCATGCTAACCCAAATAGTACTGGTGGGTCGGGAAGAATTCTCCAGACATGATCTACACTCTCCTGTGTAGGCATATTTAGAATCCTTTTTGGCAAACACATAGACTGTGTTTGTTGCCATTTTTTCTTGAGCAATCAGAACCTTTGTGGACAATAAAAAAGTTACACCATAAAACCCACAGGTCCTTGAAGTAGAAAGAAGAATAAAAAATCTGCATCTTAAACTTCCAGGTTATTCTGTATACAAGCTTACTTTTTAATTTCAACTTTCATAATTTAAATCTTTATTATGATTTTATAATTTTCTTTAAATAATGCTTACTATACCTTTTCTGACCCATTAATAATGAAATATCCACCTGGATCCAAGGGGCATTCATTTAACTCACAAAGATCACGATCTGTTAAACCATTCAACAGGCAGTAAGTTGAACGCAACATAATTGGAATTTTTCCTATAAAAGTTTTCTGATGCTGAGTTTGAAGTTGTTCTTCACCTTCTTTAATGACAGTTTTGGTTATGTCAACATAAAGGGGAGCAGAATACCTTTAAAAACAAAAGTAGATCACAAGTAACAGTAAGATGTTTACTAAATCTCTCAACTGGTTAAAATTACATTTTCTGAATGGTATTTCAATATCAGCTACTGGAAAAATTCTTACGTGAGATTTCTTAATCTGGCCTCGTTTGGCATCATTGGTGAAGGAGCACCATCTCTTTCCCAATGGGTAGGCTTGGAGAGGTAAATTTGTTCAAACTTCAGCAAATATCTTGGCTAAAATGAAACCAAAAAACATGAAGAAGGGTAATTTTTGTCCATTAAAGTTTTAATGATTCCAATTTAATCAACACTAACATTTTGAGTAGAAACAGCTCTAGGAACTGCTAAAATTAACCCACTTTACTGATATGAGGACTCTCCAAAGCCAACATCCACATTCCATAGATGTCAAGTTTTATACTTAATTGTTTTAAGGCAAAAGACAAAGCGACTTAAAATATCCCAAGTAAATAAAGACTATGCACATATCTCGTGTGCTCTGTGTTTACATCAAACAGTTGAAGGATTTGTGTTAATGATCTATGTAGTTTCATGTGCACTCTCCTTGGTTAAGATCAGAAGTACAAAGTTACCAAAAAACAAAAAACAAAATGATATTCAGACAATTAGGACCATGCTAATCTAATCGACAGAACACACACACACACACACACACACACACACACACACACACACAAGCCTAACTTCAATTAAATATACAAAAAATTCTAATTATTCTTTATTTATTTTGAGAGAGCATGAGCAGGGGAGAGGCAGAGAAACAGGGAGAGAGAGAATCCCAAGCAGGCTCCGCAATGTTGGAGCAGAGCCCAAGGCGGAGCTCAAACCCACAAACCGTGAGCTCATGACCTGAGAAAAAATCAAGAGTTGGATGCTTAACCGACTGAGCCATCCAGGTGTCCCACTTACTCTATAAAAAGGACTGACAACTTCCAGGCACCTCGGTGGCTTAGTTGGTTAAGGGTCTGACTTCAGCTCAAGTCATGATTTCATGGTTCATGAGTTCGAGCCCTACATCAGGCTCTACGCTGACAGTGTGCAGCCTGCTTCACATTCTCTCTTCCTCTCTCTCTGCCCCTCCCCTGCTCACACACACTCTCTCTCTCTCAAAAATAAATAAGCAAATATTTTTTTTTAAAAAAGCGGGGGCGGGGGGGGACTGAGAACTTCCAACCCTGTGGAAAAAAAAAAAAACTTTCCAATTAATATCTATTTGCTCCCCCAATAAAACAAGATCCATAAGAACTTTCCAGAGATACACCAATAGTGTGGATTTCTCTCCAAACCAAATCTCAGAAAGGTAGACAGTGGGACTAAGCAGACCATTAACGGTAAATTATTAACACCCAAGATTCCCAACCTGGAGTAAAGGGCAAAGAGAACTGGTGGTGATCATGAACCAGAGAGAACCCTCCCCTCTGCTCCTTATTTCTACCATTATCCTAATCTAGAACATTATTATCTTAAACCTACGCTATTCAAAGATTTCTACCTGTCTTCAGCCTCTTCCCACTACCACTAAACACCATTTCCAAAGTAACCTTTCTAAAATAATGCTTTATGCAAATACCGTGACAATCTTTCAGTAATTTCCAATGACATCCAAAGCCTGACAATCTCGTTCTATTTTATCTTCTACTAACACCTATCAAAAACAGATCAAGCCACTAAAACAAAATAGATCAAGCCAAAAATCATATACTGACTGCTGTGGTCATTCTATCCCAAAGCCAAATAACACCAAGTTTATTTTCTTGCTGAAGCCCCTAAGTATCTTTTTTCTCTACTAAGACAAGTCCTACCCTGCCGTCACAGTCAGCTTAATTTCAGCTTAATTTCAACTTAATTTCCACTGAGTTCTGATACCCTTCAGAAATCTCCTCCTCCAGGGGTGCCTAGGTGATGCAGTTGGTTAAGCAGCTGACTTCAGCTCAGGTTATGATCTCACCGTCTGTGAGTTCGAGCCCCACATTGGGCTCTGTGCTGACAGCTCAGAGCCTGGAGCCTACTTCAGATTCTGTGTCTCCCTCTCTCTCTGCTCCTCCCCTGCTTGTGCTCTATCTCTCTCTGTCTCTCAAAAATAAATAAATGTTAAAAAAAAAAAAAAAAAGAAATCTCTTCCTCCAATAGACCTCAATGGTACTGGCACTCTGAATCTGTTATGTTTATTGTTATCTCTCGTTTTGGAAATGCCAAGAAGAGAAAATGCCGTAAGTATTAAAAAAAAAAAATGTATACCCATTTTTCCAGTACAGTGCCAAAAGAGTCAATTATTTTTGTTCTTAACAGCAAGTCTATGCAGTGTCTCCAGTTAGAATGAGAAGAACAGATCAACCCTCAGAAGCTTAACTACAGAGGGGTTCCTGGGTGGCTCAGTCAGTTGAATGTCTGACTTCAACACAGGTCATGATCTCACAGTCCATGAGTTCAAGCCCTGCATCAGGCTCTGTTCAGACAGCTCGGAGACTGAATCCTGCTTCAGATCCTGTGTCTCCCTCTCTCTCTGCCCCTCTCCTGCTAGTGCTTTGTCTCACTCTCCCAAAAATAAAATAAAAAACATAAAAAAAAAAAAAAAAAGAAGCTTAGTTAGCTACAGAAAAGAAAGACTGAACTGGTTAGATATAAAAGAAGGACTGAACTGGGGCTCTCCCTGACTCACTTTGTTTTTCAGTTTCCCCATTGCTCTCAAAGCCCACAATGCTACCTCTCTTCTCAAAAACTAGGGACAGCCATTATTTTGGACTACATACTTCTTCACAATCACTCATGTAAAACCAGATTATAAAATCAGACTCTTCCTATGATTTTAACAATGCTAAAAACACACATATGTGTAAACAAAGACTCTAGGAAACTTAGAAAAACTAAAACAGCTGGTATGTTTGGGTCATTTCCCTTTATAATCTCTTATATAATTATAATAATGTGTTTCTTACAAAAAAAATAAAGAGGGGTGCCAGGTGGCACAGCTGATTAAGCGTCTGCCTCTTGATTTTGGCTCAGGTCATGATCTCATGGTTCCTGAAATCGAGAACTGAGTCAGGCTCAGCGCTGACAGCCAGGAGCATGCTTGGAATTCTCTCTACCCCTCTCTCTCTCTCTCTCTCTGCCCCTCCCCCACTCGTGTGCTCTCACACTCTCTCAAAATAAATACACTTTAAAAAATAATAATAAAAAGGGGAAAAGTCCTTCAAATACATTTTATGATTCCTTACTGTAAAAGAAAAAAGGGGGGCTTAACTATTTGTGGCTTGTTTCTCTTGGTAATTCATTATATTTCTAAGTCCCCTCTCCCCAGTTATTAAATCTCTACTATCTGAATAAAGATTAGTTTTGGACTACTTGCAAAATGCATCTCTCCATTAGGAAGAATAAATCAAGAGCTTCTTAAAAATGCTGTAAGTACCCTGCTAAAAACACCTACCATTTTTTTTAAACCTTTAGGCCAGCTGACAGAAGGACTGAAATTTCAAATCAATACTTTTCTTTTACATATGTTACTTTATTAGAATAACCATCTTACCGGTTCTTCAACTTCTCCACTAGCATGCTGAGCTTCAGCTTGTAGGTCTATAGGTGGGGCATCTTCCACAATTCTTTGAACAGACATCTGAATAAACTCATCAAAAGAATCCAGCTGCTGTCTGACCAAGCCTTTCTCATCAAAATAGGAACTGGGAAAATATTTGGGTTTAAAACCAGTTATAACTCAGTGACATTTTCTAGCATACTTCCTCATTTTCATTATAATTAAATCCAACAAATAATCATTAAATACCAACCACCTTATGTCCATCATTATACCAGATACTATGAGGTATCCAAAAAAGGGATGAGACTAGGAACACTTTCTTTGTAGAACTTATTAAGTTTAGGAAAACAAGACTTATGGGTAAAATAATTAAACCATAATATAAGAACTATAAGGAGACCCTAATTATAAATGTCTTTAAAGGGCACCTGGGTGACTTAATATTAAGTGTCTGACCCTTGATTTCAGCCCAGGTCATGATCTCACAGTTGTGAGATCAAGCCCTATGTCCAGCTCCACACTGGACATGCAGCCTGCTTAAGATTCTCTCCCTCTCCCTGTGCACACTCACAGAGTATCTACCTAGTTATTTTTTCTTAGCAAGATGCCTCTTGGTGTTTTAATACTCAAATATCACAGAAGATACCAATATCTCAGTACAAAGTTTTTATAGCCATGTTTAATTGTAAAAATATACACTTATATCCCCAAATCTCAATACATTTTTAACAAAACAAGGTTCAGGGCACCTGGGTGGTTCAGTTGGTTAAGCGTCTGACTTTGGCTCAGGTCATGATCTCACAGTTCATGAGTTCAAGCCCCACATCAGACTCTATGCTGACAGCTCAGAGCCTGGAGCCTGCTTCAGATTCTGTGCCTCCCTCTCTCTCTGCCCCTCCTCCACTCACATCCTGACTCTGTCTCTCTCTCTCTCAAAAATAAATATTGAAAGAAAAAAAAAAAGTTACTTTTCTTGGGGTGCCTGGGTGGCTCGGTTGGTTAAGCATCTGACTTCAGCTCAGGTCATGTTGTGAGTTGGAGCCCTGCATCAGGCTTTCAACTATCAGCAAAGAGGCTACTTCAGATCCTCTGATTCATTCTCTCTCTCCTGTCTCTCTCTCTCCAAAATAAACAAACACTAGGGGCATCTGGGTAGCTCAGTCTGTTAAATGTCTGACTCTTGGTTTTGGCTCAGGTCATGATCTCATGGTTCATAGTTCAAAGCCCCATATTGGCTCTGCACTGGCAGTGCAGAGCCTGCTTGGGATTCTCTCCCTCTCTTTCTGCCTCTCGCTCACTCTCTTTCAAAATAAATAAACTTCAATAAATAAACAAAAGAATAAACATTAAAAAATGAAAAGTTACTTTTCTTACCTATTGTTAAGGCTTCTGAGTTTTATTACATCTTAATTGCATTTAGAATTCGATGGAAATTTGGGTTAAAATACAACCTAACATAACTCTTTATCCATTTAAAATAATAAGAAAACTAAGGAATCAAATTAACACCAGAAATGGAAAAAATAGGCATCTCATGCCTCCTGATGGACTGCAAAGAGAACATCACTGCTGCCAAATGTCATCATCTGAATCTAATTATAAGGAAACATCAGAAAAAACCCAAACTGAGGGGCATTCTAAAAAGTAACTGGCATTCCAAAATGCCAAAGTTAAAAAAAAAAAAAAAAAAAAAAAAAAAAGAGAGAAAGGCTTATGGACAGTTCTAAACTATAAGAGACAAAAAAACAAGTCATGAAAGCTAAACATAATATGTAATCCTAGGTTGGATCCAGGATCAGAAAAAAATTTATTTTGCTATAAACAACATTAGTGAGACAACCAGCAAAATTTGGATAAGATTTGTAGATTAAATTATTGTATTAGTATCAATTTCCTGATTTTGAGAACTTATATTATAAGTATGTAAAAGAATATGTTTAGGTCTGCAACAGACTCTCAAATGTCTCAGGGAAAAAATATGTAGAGAGAGGGAAAAAAACACAAAACAACTGTATAAAGTTAACATCTAGGGAATCTAAGCGAAATGTATACATAAATTCGTCATGTAACTTTTTAAGTCTTAAAATACTTTAAAGGTTCAAGTTAAATACATAAATAGAGAAACCAGCTCTCATGGAGCATATACATATAAAACATCTAATTTTCAAGAACAGAATAAGCAGGAAATCCTTTTATAGTTTATTGTGCCTCTTAAGGCTTAGTTTAGTCTAAAAAGTTACCTGATTACAATCCAGCATGCTTCTTGCCACAAGTCTGGGGTGATTTCATCATCATCCTCATCATATTGCATATCTGCAAAAACCAAAAATATTGTATTCATGTGCATATCTCACTCCTATGGTTTGAAGTAGCAGAAACACATTTACTCTCTGCTAAATAAAAAACAATCCTTTTACCCTTCTTCAAAAATCTCAATTAATCGAGTTATTACTAACGTATAATATACATAGGTATACATCTACGTATACAAAGGTCTATGTCACATAGGTATTCTCCCAATATACAGAGGCTACAATTACAAAGGTTCAGTGTAAGTTGTGTGAATTTGTTTAATATTCCATCTTCTCCAGAAAGGCCATGTAATTCTCATGAATAGCTAACTGTAATAATAACTAGGAGCAAGCATGTAGTCCTCTAGTCAATAAGCTCCTCAGAGGGGCACCTGGGTGACCCAGTCGGTTAAGGCGTCTGACTCTTGATTTCCACTCAGGGCATGATCTTGTGGTCATGAGATCATTCCCCAAGTTGGGCTCAGTGCTGATAGCACAGAGCCTGCTTGGGATTCTCCTTCCCTCTCTCTCTGCCCACCCCCCACCCCTGCTCACATGCACTTGGGTACTCTCTCAAAATAAATAAACATTAAAAAAAAAATAAGCTCCTCAGAGACTGGAGGGACAGATTAGGGTAGGGGAGTAAAGCCAGAGAAGTATTCCAATAGCTGGGCAATACCTTAAGGTACAATGGTCTATTACAACAGCATTTCATACATGTAAAGGTGTGACAGACTGTATTTTCTGAAGATGGCCACAACTGTATCTTCCATTTCACATGCTCTTTTATAATGTCATCTTGATATGCCTATCATCAAGATACAGGGTCTATGTTTCCTCCCCTTAAATCTGAGGGGTTTCTGACAGTGCCAAAACTAAGATAATGCAACTAAAACCACACTACATGACTTTAAAAGCTATGTAAGAAAAGGCAACACAGCTCCACCCTGTTTGCTGAAACACATGCTTCTGGAGCTTTGAGTGTCCGTTAATTAAGCTCTACTACTCTAAGGCTTGTTTAATGTGAGGAAGCCCAAACCATACGGAGAGAACACTTATAGATGGTTGGGTCAGCAATCCTGGTCCTTGAGTCCTTCTAGAAACGTGAATAAACACTCTAGATCATACAGCCCACAACTGTCAACACTCAGCCTTTAAGTCTTTGCACTGAACCACTGACATCATGGAGCAAACATGTTATTCCTACTATGCTCTGTCCAAATTCCTGACCCACTGAATCCATGAACACACTAAATTAGTTTTCAAGCAGCCAAATTTTAGGTTATGCAGCAATAGTAATATGAACAATAGGACATTTGAAAAATCAGAGTGCACTGGTCCTCTGATACTAGGCTCATCTTCTTATGTAAGAAGGTAAATGGGGGTGCCTGGATGGTTCAGTCAGTTGAGCGTCCAACTTCAGCTCAGGTCATGATCTTGCAGTTTGAGTTCGAGGCCTGTGTCAGGTTCTGTGCTGACAGCTCAGAGCCTGGAGCCTGCTTTGGATGGATTCTGTATGTGTCTTTCTCTCTGCCCCTCCCCAACTCACACTCTGTCTCTCTCTCCTTCAAAAACAAATAAAACATTAAAAAAAATTTTTTTTTAATTAGTATGAGAGGGACGCCTGGGTGGCTCAGTCTGGTTAAGTGTGACTCTTGATTTCAGTTCAGGTCATGATCTCATGGTACTCAGATCAACCCCCCCCCCCCCCCCATCCTCACTGGGCATAGAGCCTGCTTAGGCTCTTTCTCTCTCACTCTCCCTCCCCCTCCCTCTGCCCCTCCACCACCCACTCTCAAAAAAAAAAAAAAGTGCTGTATTTTTATATTCTGACTTTTATGCAGTCTGCAAAACTTAAGAATTTTCTATTTTAAAATTAACACACATGGGGCACCTGGGTGGCTCAGTTGGTTCAGTGTCTGATTTCAGCTCAGGTCATGATCTCACAGTCCATGAGTTCAAGCCCTGCATCAGGCTCTGTGCTGACAGCTCAGAGCCTGGAGCCTGCTTCGGATTCTATGTATCCTTCTCTCTCTGCCCCTCCCCTGCTCATGCTGTCTCAAAAATAAATACATTAAAAAATTTTTTAATTAAAAAATAAAATAAAATTAACACATATATTCAAAATAAATTATGTAATAAATGCTTCTTCAATGGACTGGACTGACCCCTATACATGGTGGGAGGGGTAAGACAAAGGTATCTAAAATAGTTCAGAGATACCCAGCTTTGATGAAAGATTAGAGGCTAACATCACAGCCACAGAGAAGCAAATAAAAAGGTGGGAAAGGGGGAGAAATAAGGAGGTCAGCTTTAGGTATACTTGTAGATCATTTATCCCTTTAAATACTTGTAGTAAACAACTGGATATAAATATAAAGCTCAAACAAGAGTTCTAAATTACAAACAGGTGATAATTATTAAGTGATAATAATTAATAAGGTGATAATTGTATTAATATTACAAATAGGTGATAATTATTCCGGTAGAATATGGAAAGCTTATGTAGAGAAGACTGAAGGGGGGAAATTAAGGAATACCCCTATTAGAGTCATGTGAAAAGAAATGAATCCATGAATGAGACTCATTTACTCATTCACCTGCTCATCAAATATTTACTGAATGTATTTACTGTATCCCAGAGATATAGTAAATCTTCAGCTGTATCCTCAGATTATCACCTATGTGGGGGATACAAACAAGATGAACTCAATTAACAGGAAGAACAAAGTGATATGGACAGTCCTAACCAAGACCTAAGGAGGTTAGGGTAGACTTCCCAAAAGCTGAGCTGAGCAGCAATCTCACATAAGAACAAACAGGAGTAAACCAGGCAAAAGCAAAGGGGTGAGACAGGAGGGGTAGAGATAGTAATATTTCAAACAGAAAAAAATTTTCGTGAAAGACTCCAAAATGAAAGATATTCAAGGAATGAAAGAAGGCCAATGTAGCTGAAGGATGGAGTGTGAAGTTGGAGTGGTAAAAGAGACTGTTTTTTACCAATAGAACCATTCTAAGATTTTAACAAAGGTGTGGCTAGATCAGATTTCATTTCTGAAAGATCACTATGGCCACAGTATGGAGAGTGAATTGGAAAGGCAAGAAAACTGGAGCACCAAAACCATTTGAGAATCTGGAGAAGTAATCTAGGCAAGAGATGGTGGTGGCCTGAACTAGAAATTGTGGCAGAGTGAACAGAGAAATGGCCAGATTTGACATATTTAAGAGGCAGAACTCTCAGGGCTTGGTGGCTCATTAGATAATAGGGACAGAAGAGAGGAATCCAGAATGACGCCCAGGCTTCTGGCTTCAACAACAGAAGAGGGTAATACCACTCATGGAGATGGAGAACACAGGACAAAGCAGATTAGGAAGACAGATAAAGAAAATAGATGTTTGGGCAGTGACAAATTTGAGGAGCCTGGGGCACATCCAAGTGAATTTGTCCACTGGCATTAGATATCCAAAACATATGGACTGGAAATATAAATTCAAAGTCATCCACAAATAAATGGTAACTGAAGCCATGGAAAATAGATGAAATCCTCCAGAGAGAATATGAATAGTATAAGAGAATGAGAAGGAAAGTCAGATAGGTAGGAAGAATTGAGAGTTATGTGGCAGAAGGAAGGAGTGAGTTTCCAGGAGGATGTCAACAATGTTAAATACCACAACAGAGTTTAAGGTTTAAAATGTTTTTATTTTTATTTTTTTTTAACGTTTATTTATTTTTGAGACAGAGAGAGACGGGGCAGAGAGAGAGGGAGACACAGAATCTGAAACGGGCTCCAGGCTCTGAGCTGTCAGCACAGAGCCCGACGCGGGGCTCGAACTCACAGACCGCGAGATCATGACCTGAGTCGAAGTCGGACGCTTAACAGACTGAGCCACCCAGGCGCCCCCTTTATTTTTATTTTTGAGAGAGACAGAAATCCTAGGCAGGCTTCACGCTCAGCATAGAGCCCAATGCAAGGCTCAATTCCACAACCCTGGGATCATGACCTGAGCCAAAATCAAGAGTTGGACACTCCACCAACTGAACCACCCAGGCACCCTGGGTTTGGATAATGTTTAAAAAAAAAAATCCCTCTGATTTATCACTTGAGAAGTCACTGACATTCTAAGAGTTGATTTAATGTAGTGGCTTGAGCACAATTAGATTATAACAGGTTGAGAATTTAAAAAATGGGAATTGGAAACTTTTTTTTTTAAGAAGACTAGCTGTGAATGAAAGGAGAAAGGTCAAATATTAGAAGAAAAGTAAACAAAGAGTTTAAGGACAAACAGAAAAACAAACGTTTTCTTGAGATCAAGAGATCTAGTATTTCATATAGAAAAAGAAGCCAGGTGAAAAGGAGTGTCTAAAAACTGATGAAGGCATTATCTAATAAAGATATCAAAGGGCACAAGCAGAAATGGGATGTAGACTCAATGCTGGAGCAGAATTGATAAATGAAATACCTTTAACTCTCTTTCCACAAGATTATTATACATTGCTAATGAGAATATAAACTAGTACAATCACTATAGTGGTTACTTGGCACCAGCTAACAAAATGTTAAACATGTGTATTATTCAAGCTGACAATTCTGTATCTAGGAATTTCTCCGAACGACATACTTGCATTGGACAAAATGACAAGTGCAAGATAATTCACAACAGCACTACTTGAACCAGAAAAAGACCGGATATGACCCAAATACCCATCAATAAAACACTACTTACGGTATACCCAGACAAACCAGGAAGGTGTGAAAAAATCTGAGGGTGCTCATGAGAATATCCCATATATACAAAACATATATATAAAATATATGTATTTATTGAGCTATATATATCTCAAAAGATGCAGAAAAGTATGAGTGTTACCTTTTGTCTGTAAAAGGGTAGACAACAGAATCCCATTTATATTTGCTTTAGTATGCATAAAGCTCTCTGAAGAGAGAATCTAAGAACAGAGATTACCTACTGTGGAAGGGACTCACATTAGATCGTGGACAAGAGTTAAGACCTTACCCTTTAATATTTTTATATGTTCTACCTTGTGAGTGATGAGAATACATTATGCACCCAAAATGTCAAACTAAAAAAACTTCAAATTTTTTTCTGAGCTAGAAGAAATCTAATCTAAATCTAATTCTCTAATGAGAATACATTATGCACTCAAAATGTCAAACTAAAAAAACTTCAAATTTTTTTCTGAGCTAGAAGAAATCTAATTTCTAATCTAAGAAATCTAATAAAGATATTTATAAATTTGTAGACTCAAGATCTGAGACAGAGAAGTTTAAACAGTAGAGTTTATGCTCTTCTTTTTCTCCATGAAGTGGCTGCGGAAATAAAGAGAAACATGAGAGGTGGCCACAGGACTGGGAGTCGGAAAAAAAGTGAAGTCTGAAATAGAAGCTGTGAATAATGGAAGACTGAACTTTAAAAATACATGAGGGACACCTGGGTGGCTGGCTCAGTTAGTCGTAGGACTCTGAGCAGGTCATGTCTCCCAGTCCGTGGATTCCAGCACCACGTGGGGCTCTGTGCTGACAACTCAGAGCCTGGAACCTGCTTGGGATTCTGTGTCTCCCTCTCTCTGCCCCTCCCGCGCTTGTGCTTTGTCTCTCTCCCTCTCAAATATAAACAAACATTAAAATCATAACAATACTAAAAATACATAATGAAAATACACTAGCTTTGACTAAGAATTCTACATGTAAAAAGAAAAAATACATATTGATCCCACTCAATAAAATACATAACACCTGAAAACTACCATCCTGTGGGAAGAAAAAATTTAAAGATCTTTTAGGACAATATACTTAGTCATTTGACAGTATGAAGGAATTCCAAAAGAGACCAACCCCTCCTCACCTCCCCGACCCTCCATACACGCTATATTCTTTGACCCTGCTGTATTTCCTGACCTAGCACAATACTTGGCACAGGCTGACACTCAAAAATTCAACTATTCAATAAATCCACTGTGGCCCTAGGGGAAATCAAAAACGGAGTCCTTTGCTTCAAAGTACAAACAACGGAATTTGTCTTAACTGTTGTGCGCGCCATTTCAATATGGAAAAGCGGCGTATCAGACTTACCCAGGAGCAGAAAGCGGAGAGAACAAGACTCACCTGACCAGGGACATTAATGCTACGTTCCCTGCACCCTCTATCTTTCATAATCCCAGCTTTGTACCCGGCCTGGGGAATTTTGGGGGGCATGACCGGGAATACTTAAGCGGCTATTGGGAGGAGGCCGCAAATTCTCAATTCAGCTCCCCACTTTTCCCTCCTTAGATGGGTCGCCTCGGAGTGTTCTGAGTAGATACCTACCCTCGTCCGCGTCATACATATTGGCAAAGGGTTTCCAAGTTCCTAACTCTAGAAATCCGAAAAAAACGAGCGGCGGCCGCCGGCGCCCGAGCGTGAGGCGAAGTAATTTCCGTCTCCGGCGTTCCCAGAATGCTCCCCTTTTCAGGCCAGAGGCCACCCACAAAGAAGCCAACGTAAGATCTGCGCCTGCGCAAGTGGTAGGCCGAGCCTAGGTAATGGTTAGAATTGCGCACGCGCAAATCGTGGGCCATCGCCTCCTCTGGCTGATTGCGAGAAAGGCTCTCACAGTCGGCGCATGCCAATTAAAGTTTATTTTTCTATATCCTTGCACGATGACACCTGGAAAAAAAGAAACAAAAAGATGTATTGATAAAAGGCTTTAATTGGGACCATGAGTATGCGGCATTCGACTTTTCTTTGCAGTTTTAAGGACCAAAAAACAAGTTTTTAAAAACGTGATTCATTAAAAGGTTGCGCCAGCGGTGGCGCATAGAATAAGCCCGATAGTAAAACCCTCGCTAGCCTCCTGCCCACCCAGCTCAGCTTAAGTCGCCGGTGCTTTTGCCGCAGCTTTGAATGGGTTTCCAGGCCTCAGATCCTTCATCTCAAGAACCCACAGGAATAGAAACGAAAGGAAGAGACGAAATGTGTCGGACAAACAACAGCCCTCAGCTAGTCCAGGGTTTACGTCTCGAATTTAACACGCACCTCGGACCTCAGTGCGCCTGCGCGCGTGTGACTCCACCCTCGCCCTTACCCGTGGCGGTGTTCCCCATGCTGCCTGCTCGCCTGGCTTGCAGGCGGCTGTGGCCCTTCTTACGGGGATCTGCTCCCACGGTAGCGCGCCATGGCACTCAAGAGCAGCTTCTCGAGAGATGTGTGGCTGCCTCTTCCTCCCAGCACCCATCAAACCTGGGACGTAGGCTTTCTCGTGGCTCAACGGCAACTAGGGATTACGAAGGAAGAACTGACATGGAGGAGCATTTTTTGTTCCCCGAGTACGTCTCGGAGCCCGAGCCCGCACCGACCCTCGAAGAGCAACTGCGAGAGCTGCAACAGCGGCAAGAGGAGGAAGAGCTACAGAAACAGCAGCGGCGGGAAGAGCGGCGGCGGCAAAAGCTACGGGACAGTAGTCGACAACACCCGGTCGTGGGACACCCGGACCCGACGGTGCCACCCAGCGGCCTGAACTGCTCGGGCTGCGGAGCGGAGCTGCACTGCCAGGATCCCGGCGTGCCCGGCTACCTCCCCAGCGAGAAGTTCCTCAGCGCAGCGGCGCAGACCGACGGCGGGCTGGCGCGGACCGTGTGCCAGCGTTGCTGGCTCCTAGTGCACCACCGGCGCGCTCTGCGCGTACAGATGAACCGCGAGCAGTATTTAGAGCTGGTGAGCGCAGCGCTGCGACGGCCGGGGCCCGCCATGGTGCTTTACATGGTGGACCTTCTGGATCTGCCTGACCCCCTGCTGCCGGAGCTGCCCGCGCTGGTGGGCCCCAAGCAACTGATCGTGCTGGGGAACAAGGTGGACCTGCTGCCCCAGGACGCGCCCGGCTACCTGCAGCGGCTCCGGGAGCGACTGTGGGACGACTGTACCCGCGCAGGGCTCCTTCAGCTGTCTAGCCACCGAGGGCTACAGCACGCTGGGGAGGACGGGCCGCGAGACGAGAAGGAGAATTCGAAGCCTTCTGCCAGGGTCCGTACGGTGCTCAAGGACGTGAGGCTAATTAGCGCCAAGACTGGCTACGGAATCGAAGAATTGATCTCAGTGCTTCAGCGTTCCTGGCGTTACCGCGGCGACGTCTACCTGGTTGGCGCCACCAACGCTGGGAAGTCCACTCTCTTCAACACGCTCCTAGAATCTGATTACTGCATCGCCAAGGGCGCTGAAGCTATCGACAGAGCCACCATCTCCTCTTGGCCTGGTGAGCCTTAGGAGGCCCGTCCCCTTACTTTTGTGAGATGCTGAGAGTCTTATCGCGGCTACCTAGTATATCCTTCCTTAATGTCCACCAAGGGCTGTCTGGAGTCTTCCCTTTAAAAATTCTCTCCCTACTTTGGTCACACCTCTCTTTTGTGTCAGCCTAGTGCTTGGAAACTTATATGTTAGAGTAATTTTCTCATGGAGCACTTCTATGTTCCAGTCACTGTGCTAGGCACTGTAGATGAACCGGGGAACAAAGCAAGAGTTCCTGCTCTCTTGGAAGTTTCTCTGGTAGCTTTACTTATTTGTATGTTTCTCTGGAAAGTCCTTCGTTTACTTTTTTTTTCCTTCTTTTACTTTCTAAAGCTCACTCCACCCTCCCAGTCTTATTCTCCATATCTTAAGTTTATTCATAAGATCAGTATACTATACACATTTAACATTTGAATAATTCACTAATGCTATAAGATGTGACTCTGAGAGAAAAAGTCAACTTTGTGGTTTCGGTTTTTGTTTGTCTTTTTAATTTTATTTTTAAGTAATCTTTACATTCAGTGTGGGACTCGAACTCACAACCCTGAGATCAAGAGTCACAGGCTCCACTGACTGAGCCAGCCAGGCACCCCTCAAGTTTGTGGTTTTAAGAAACTTCTGTAGGGGTGCCTGGGTGGCTCAGTCGGTTAAGCGCCCAATTTCAGCTCAGGTCATGATCTCGCAGTCGGTGAGTTCGAGCCCCGCGTCGGGCTCTGTGCTGACAGCTCAGAGCCTGGAGCCTGCTTCCGATTCTGTGTCTCCCTCTCTCTCTGACCCTCCCCCGTTCATGCTCTGTCTCTGTCTCGAAAATAAATAAACATTTAAAAAAATTTAAAAAGGAAAAAAGAAACTTCTGTAATTGCAAAACAGGTCCTTTTGTGACCCTGTTTGTATTTAACAGTTGGCAAAACTGCCTCATTGTTCCTTTGAAACCAGTGTTTAGCTTTGATGGGCCATATTTCTCTGTCCAGGACTTTAGTTAAATTATACACAGAAGTGCTCTTATACTTGATGATAGTACAGTGAAAATGAAAAGAAGGGAAAAAAAAGCAGGTCTGCAGATTTGAGATTCAAATCCAGGTTGAGCCTTTGAGCCAATCTCTGAGCCTATTTCCTCATCTGTAAAAGTAAGAATTATTTTGTAGAGGGTTGTCACGAAGGTTCCGTGAAGTAAATCACTGTACCCAAGACAAGGTAGCTCCTCAAAAATGTAGGTTTTTCTCCCCTTATTCTCTCTTCTTTTATAATGTTTATAACAACATATTTATTCTTTGGTATTTCAGGTACTACATTAAACCTTCTGAAGTTTCCTATTTGCAACCCAACACCTTACAGGATGTTTGAAAGGCAAAAAAGGCTTAAAAAAGATGCAACTAAAGCTGAAGAAGATCTTAGTCAGCAAGAGCAACATCAACTTAATCTTTTGAAAAAGCACGGTTATGTAGTAGGTAAGCATCTTCTTTAGAAAACTCTTGCCGGGGGCGCCTGGGTGGCTCGGTCAGTTAAGCGTCCGACTTCGGCTCAGGTCATGATCTCGTGGTCTGTGAGTTCGAGCCCCGCGTCGGGCTCTGTGCTGACAGCTCAGAGCCTGGAGCCTGTTTCAGATTCTGTGTCTCCCTCTCTCTGACCATCCCCCGTTCATGCTCTGTCTCTCTCTGTCTCAAAAATAAATAAACGTTAAAAAAAAAAAAGAAAACTCTTGTCGGGGCTATGCTAAAAATTTTTGTGGAGCAACATGGAATACAGCTGTCTGGGGCTAGCCAGTTTTTGTGGCTACTGGGAAGAGACTACTTTCCCAGTTCTGGAACAAAGAGGCCCCTTTAGAGGCAAAGCTACTATTTGGAAACCCAGAGTTCACTGTGCTGATACTTGGAGAAATCCAGGGAAGGAAACTTGCAGTAACTGCCCACCAACCACTGTCAGCAGTAGAAGCATTTTCACTAAGAAACAGCACCCTCTCCTTGCAGACCACCAGCACAGGTTGTTGACTGCATGCAGCAGCTTTAAATTAGATTGTCCCTCCTTGGGGCTCCTGCGTGGCTCAATCGGTTAAGGGACCAATTTCGGCTCAGGTCATGATCTCACAGTTTGTGAGTTCGAGCCCCGCTTCAGGCTGTGTGCTGACAGCTCAGAGCCTAGAGCCTGGAGCCTGTTTCAGATTCTGTGTCTCCCTCTCTGTCTGCCCCTCCCCCTCTCATGCTCTGTCTCTCTCAAAAATAAACAAAAAAATAGATTGTCCCTCCTTTACTAAAAATATTTTGATTTGGGGCTCCTGGGTGGCTCAATCAGTTGAGCGTCCGACTTCAGCTCAGGTCATGATCTCACAGTCCGTGAGTTCGAGCCCCGCATCAGGCTCTGTGCTGACAGCTCAGAGCCTGGAGCCTGTTTCAGATTCTGTGTCTCCCTCTCTCTCTGACCCTCTCCTGTTCATGCTCTGTCTCTGTCTCAAAAATAAAACATTAAAAAAATTTTTTTTTCTTTTAAATATTTTGATTTGCAGCACTTTCCACTCATCCCCCCACCTGGTGTACACAGCTAGCCACATACTTGACCATTGCAAGAGTCTGACTCCCACTGCCTTTGAAAAGAGGGCAAGGGTATCATTGTAGTCTTGCTTCTGTACACCGTATTTAGTCTAAGTAACTTGTTTGAGGCAAGTAAGAAGAATAAGAATTATCTGTCTGGAGTCAAAACCTTCAAAGGAGTGACTAATAGCTTAACTATAACTTGTTCTAGGAAGAATTGGAAGAACATTCCTATATTCAGAAGAACAGAAGGATGAAGCTGCCTTTCAGTTTGATGCTGATTCCCTTGCCTTTGACATGGGAAATGAACCTGTTATGGTTGCAGATAAACCCACCAAACGAATAGAATTGACCCCACAAGATGTGAAAGATGCCCACTGGTTTCATGACACCCCTGGAATTACAAAAGAAAATTGTGTATGTATTTGTTGTCTTTTAGAAATACTTTCAATTGCACAAGTATTGTCTTAATTGTCAGAACACAGGAAAGGATGTATTCTTTCACTTCAGACTCACTTCTCGTTCCTTCCTAGAAGCAGTTCAGGGTGATCTATCTGCCATCAAGATGTGTATTCCATTTGGTAGGCTTCACTGCCAACATATTTGTGTTATTGTTGTTGTTGCCTTAGTTATTAGGGAGACATTTATAAAATCCTAGATCTTGAGGTTGGAAGAAAGCATAAATATCACTGCAGTCTAGCCACCTATTCTATGCTTGAATTCCCTCTAAAACTGTCCATCCAGCTCACACTAAAGTAAGGAGTGACTCACCACCAGGTGAAGCAGTGTCCCCTCATCTCCCAAGGTAACCCCATTTGGCCTTGACCTACTCTTTGGGTTGAGCTGAACAGTCTCCCTGTAACTTGTACCTATTGTTCTTCAAATGGACCTGTATGGACTAAATGCCTGTTACCCTTGCTAGACTTTGAACTACTTTAATGTGTAATGTCCTGTCTCTTCCTCACTCTACTGTTCACCTTCATTAGTTCTTCCAACAAAACATTGAACATTTACTGCACTGACATAATCCAGATAATTTGTCTGTTTCTTGCAGCTCTTCTCCCTGAGAGAATAGGCTTATCGTCTCTCTCTCTTGCCCTTATTACATCTTTTTTTTAATGTTTTATTTTTGAGAGCATGCAGGTGGGGGAGGGGCAGAGAGAACGACAGAGGACCTTAAGCAGGCTCTGCACTGACAGCAGTGAGCCTAATGTGGGGCTTGAACTCATGAACTGCAAGATCATGACCTGAGCTGAAGTCGGACACTCAACCAGACACTCAACTGACTGAACCACCCAGGTGCCTGCCCTTAATACATCTTTTTAATCCAATTGCAGGATTTCCTGGGCAACTTTGTTTTATCTCATTAAAGTTAGCCTATATTCCACACACATTAAATCTCACAACTTTTTACTCATTTGCAGTTTTGATAATCATCCAAGTCCTGGATTGACTGGTATGCATCCAGGATATAGCCTTACAACAGATCTATTAATCAGTTTCCTTTGAATCTGGTCACTGACCCAAGTTCCTGAATCGCCTAAATATGTCTATATGCCTGTGAAACAACGTTGGTGTCTTAGCTTCTTTTCCTTCTTTGCCTTATGTGGATCACTTAACAGTTTTGTTATCAGAATGATACTCTTATTTCGTGTCCCATGTCACAGAATCATATAGATTTTTTAACATTTTTGCACTCCCACAGTAATTGCTTGTCACCTGTCTCTTCACAATCTAGAACTTCAGAGCAACTGGATTGCTTTCTGGTAATGTTCCAGCACTTTCACTTCACCAATGTATTCTTCAGGGATAGCAGTTTTTTCCATCATATATACCCTCTTGTCAAATAGAAAAGCAAGAATTTGCTAAATATTCTAGCCAGCAGAATGAGACCCTCAAATTTTTAGAACTAAAAGGTCTCTGGCAGTCTGCTTCTATGTCAGTTTATTGATACATTTATTAGATGCCTTAAACTAGTGTTTCCCAAACTGATTCAAGGTATTCTGTTCTGAAATAAAAGTATTAAAGGCTCTGCTAAAAAGTGTTAAAAGGTTTCTTTACTGCAGGTGGCTTTTAATGTGCTTTTTTCAAACAGAAATGCTGAGGAAAAGTACTTGCAGCCCCTTGTTATGTATTTTCTTGTGAGGCTCTCTAGGTTTCACATATTCTTTATTTCCTTATTTTTCTTAAACAAGTTCACAAAAGTTTTTTATCCATTTTTTTTTTACCTTCTCTAATATTTCTCGTCAAAAAAAAATTTTTTAAGTAATCGCTGCCCCCAACATGGCGCTCAAACTCACAACCCTGAGATCAAGAGTCACAGACTCCATTGACTGAGTCAGCCAGATGCCCCATAATATTGCTCTTTTTTAATCAGATTTTGATTCTTTAAATCTTACCCAAATCTTGTTCTTCTTGGCTTTCCTTTTCCATTTTCTCTAGTCTCTTTAGGAACTCTTCATCCTTAGAAGCCAGAGGATTCATTTTAAAAAGAAGAAGAAGAAGCAGCCAGAGGATTCATAACTTTTTCTCATTTTTTGCTGAGCATTTGGGGGAAATAAAATGACTAGAATGCAGAAAAAGGTTCTTCAGAACTCTTTACCTGCTCCTAGAATGAGGTGACCATTTTGCATTTAATGCATGCATACTTGCCACTGGGATATAAGTAGTATTTTGCCTTACCTTTAGCTGACCCCCTGCCCCCCAGAAGCCTTGATGGAGAGCATATATATACCATCTTGGAACGGCCTCATCAGTTGTTTTCAGTTCACACCAGTTTTGACATTTGAGGGATGCTGCTCACATAGAAAGTCTCATACTCCCATAAAGTTGTTTTGCCATTACTCAATATTAAGTTGTGAAGCAAGAGTAGAGCCATCCATAAATTGATTTAGACAGAATGAATATAGCAGTTTTATATGCAGCAAGTTCTGACATGTTTTGGTTTATTGTGAAGTCCGAAATATTTTTTTACCTAAGAGGTAAATCAAAATATATCATATCTTCAATAAAAGTAATGCTTGGGGCACCTGGGTGCATCAGTTGGATGAGCCTCCAGCTTTGGCTCGGGTCATGATCTCCCAGTTCAGGAATTCAAGCCCCACATTGGACTCGCTGCCATCAGCACAGAACCTGCTTCGGATCCTCTGCCCCGCTTCTTTGCCCCTCTCCTGTCTGCACTCTCAAAAATAAATAAACGTTTTTTTAAAAAGTAATAATTCTCTAAAAAATCTACCCTTTGCTTTACAGGTTTTAAACCTTCTAACAGAAAAAGAAGTAAATATTGTTTTGCCAACACATTCCATTGTTCCAAGAACTTTTGTGCTTAAACCAGGAATGGTTCTATTTTTGGGTGCCATAGGCCGCATTGATTTTCTGCAGGTAAGAAAAGTCTGCACCATTAAAAAATGACCTACTGGGGCACCTGGGTGGCTCAGTCAGTTGAGCATCCAGCTTCAGCTCAGGTTGTGATCTCGAGATTTGTGGGTTCAGGCCCCACATGGGTCTTTTTGTGCTGACAGTGCGGAGCCTGCTTTGGATTCTCTCCCTCCCTCTTTCTGTCCCTCTTTCTCTGCCCCTCACCTGCTCGCACTTCTATCTCAAAAATAAACATTAAAGAAATTTTACAAAAAAATGACTAGTTTAAGGATACAAATATGTGAACAAGACTGGCAAATGTTGATAACTAGATCATGACTGTTGAGGAGGTTGGTATGCTTTTTGTTTGTTTGAAAATGCCCATAATGAAAACTTGGGAAAAAGAAATGGGGAGGAAAAACAACTAGTAGGTCTCAGAAACTAGATCTTCATTAGGATATTAAATGCCCCAGACAACTTGGCATGGAGAAAAGTTACTGTACCTATCCTGTGGTATTGTTTCACATGGAAATCATAGGTCCAACCTTAGGTGTAGGGTTAATGTGCATTAAATAAATCCCACATTTCTTTTTTTGTTTTGCTTTAAAGATTTTCTTTTTAAAAAAATAAAGATTTTCTTTTTAAGTAAGATTAATACCAAATGTGGGGCTCAAACTCACAATGCCCTGATCAAGAGTCACATGTTTCACCAACTGAGCCAGCCCTGCACCCCTGTCACACTCCTTTATATCCCATGAAATGTATACATTTATGTATGTACTTTTTTGTTTGGTATTCATTTACTTAGCATTATTCTGGGGATTTTAGAGTATTTATAGAACTGTTCCATATTTTCCCAAAGTGAGGAAAAAGGGAAATGAAATGTGGATGTATCCAACAACACTAAATGCAACTTGCAAGTTATTGCTATAGCATATTTCTTGGGTTTTGTGTTTCATTAAAACCCATAGAACAATAATTTAAACCTAGCTTTACACTGGGACAATTAGAACATTTACTTATATTTACTTATGTTTCCTTATAGATTACTTATACTTTATTTACATATCCATTTACTTATAAAAGGAGCTTGATTTTTTTTTTTATTGATTGTACATTGTAATGTGCTGGTTTTGCAAGTTTTTCATTCTGTAAAATAACTTCTTTTCTTCCTTTCTTAAGGGAAATCAGTCAGCTTGGTTTACGGTTGTGGCTTCCAGCCTCCTTCCTGTGCACATTACTTCCTTGGACAAG
Source organism: Lynx canadensis (assembly GCF_007474595.2). Taxonomy (NCBI): domain Eukaryota; kingdom Metazoa; phylum Chordata; class Mammalia; order Carnivora; family Felidae; genus Lynx; species Lynx canadensis. Next base: position 160,265,991 of record NC_044306.2, read on the forward strand.
GCAGATACTATGTATAAGAAACATGCCGGTCGTACATTACTCAAGGTGAGGGAACACACTTTGAAGATTGCACGGTTAGGTTAACCTCCACTGTGACAGTCCCACAGCCCTGCTAACAAAGTCTTTCTTGGACATAACCATCTTTGTTATACAATCAGCTAGCTGTCTCCTCACCTGTTCTGGTTGAGGATTTTGGCTAGCAAGTAAAATGGGTTGTAGAAGAAAAGGATGTTGTTTGGACTGATCCTAGAATAGCTACAGACTTGTGTTTTCTCTAAACTACACTGACCAATACAATAGCCACAAGTGCCATTTAAATTTAAATTAATTAATTAAAAGTAAATAAACTTTAAAATTTAGTTCTTCAGTTGCACTAGCCATTTTTCAACTGCCCAGCAGTCACATCATCACCGAAAGTTTATTGGATAATGCTGAGGGAAGAGAAGTTACAGATGTTCTCACAACTGGGGGATGCTACTTGCGTCTAGTGGGTGGAGGCCAAGGATAATGCTGGACATCCTGCAATGCACACAACAGATGCTCAAAACAAAATTCTCTGATCCAAAATGTCAGTAGTTGAATGGTTGAGAAGTCCTGGTCTGGGTGGAAAAGCTCTCCTCCCAGGTTCTTAATCCCAGTTACTTAGAGATTATGCTGCCTCTTTACTCCTGCCCTACCAGCTCCTTCCTTCCACCTGTAAGTATGTTACAGTTTCTCTCACCTTTTTTTTTAATCTTATTTTTAAAGTTTATTTGTTTTGAGAGACACAGCACAAGCCACAGAGTGACAGAGAGAGGGGGAGAGAGAATACCAAGCAGGCTCTGCACTGTCAGTACAGAGCCCAGTGTGGGGCCCAGTCCCACAAACCATGAGATCATAACCTGAGCCAAAGTCAAGAGTTGGACACTCAACCAGCTGAGCCACCCAGGTGCATCCAGTTTCTCTCATCTTTAAAAAAGAAAAAAAAAGAAAGAAAGAAAACAAAACTTGGGGTGCCTGGCTGGCTCAGTCAGTGAAGCATCTGACTTTAGCTCAGGTCATGATCTCACAGTTTATGAGTTCAAGCCACACATCAGGCTCTCTGCTGTCAGCACAGAGCCTACTTCGGATCCTACGTCTCCCTCTCTCTTCCCCTCCCCTACTCATGCACTGCACACACACGCTCTCTCAAAAATAAACATTAAAAAGAATTACAAAAACAAAAAATTCAGTATCCCTCAGTGTCCTGCTTATTTATTCCTTCTTTTTACTGTCAAGCTTGCTCCTGCTCCTCATGTCCATCCTCTGCAGTCCCCATTTGTCCCTTCCTGTATCATTGAAATTGTTCTTACAAAGTTCACCAAGTACTGAGTGGGAACTGTTTTCAGCTCTTTAATAATAAGACCTGACACAGACATTGGTAATGTATAATGTATAATATTTAGATTATTGGAGCCAGACTGGGTTTAAATGCTCGCTCTGTTCCACCACTTGACAAAGCTGTGTAACACTGTGTTGTACCTACATCACAAGGTTGTGGCGAGAACTAAGTTCCAGGGCACTGTTGTAACTGCTATGTGAGTGTTTGTGATGATGATGAAACACATCTACACAAATACCAGGTGCATCCAGCAAAGGTGGTTTAGTATTGATTAGTGCTTATGCAACTAAATGTAAGCCAGAACCCAAAATATACACTGCTTTCCAAAGAGGATAAAAGTAAACCTGACTTGAGAAATAAATGTTTCTTTCTATCTGTATTTCCTAAGAAAGCCAGACTGAAATTAAAACTCCATTGACAGGGGCACCTAGGTGGTGTCAGTTAAGCGTCCGACTTAGGCTCTGGTCATGATCTCAGGGGTGGTGAGTTTGAGCCCTGTGTCAGGCTCCGTCCTGACAGCTCAGAGCCTAGAGCCTACTTTGGATTGTGTCTCCTTCTCTCTCTGCCCCTCCCCTGCTCACACTCTCTTTCTCTCTCTCAAAAATAAATAAACACTAAAAAATTTAAAAAAAAAACAAAAAACTCCATTGACATAACTGCTCTAAAGTTAATATTCCAGAGACCTGTAGGATGGGTGAATATATAAAGGCAATCAGCAATATAGATCTGTTGGTGTTTCTGCATTTAAAAGACTTTAGTTCTCCGGTTAAATTTGCTTCCTTTTTAGGTAAAACAATAATACATGAGTTCAAATACAGCTTGAAATTTCCAGGGAAGGAAACTTCTTAGTTTGTATAACATGGCTCTTCTAAAAATGAATTCTGTCGTTCTCTGCCCCTGTGCATCTGTATAGTTTTCAGAGTGGACATCACTGATGCTTTCCAAAGCAACTATCCCATTCTTCTCTGCCAGTAACGGAAACGTTCTGGGGGGTGCTCTGAGACTCATTCTTGCCTCCTGGTTTTCTTACTTACCTCCCAAATCCAAGTCAGCCCTCCCTTCTCATTATCACTGAATACAGCCTCCCAGTTCAAGCTGTAATCTGCTTTCATTAGGCTGTTTTTGAGATCCTGAAGTATTTTCTTAGCTTCCAGCTTTTATTGTCCTCCTCCCACCCCCACCCCAAATATACCTCTACAGCCACTAAAGCAGTGGCTTCTCATGCAGGATTGACTTTTGCCCCCAGGGGACATTTACAATTCTACACTTCTGCAGCCTCACAGCCTTCCCCTCTAGCCCCCATCAAAGCATTATTCAGCCCAAAATGTCAATAGTGCCAAGGTTAACAAACCCTGCACTACAGAGATCTTTCCAAAATACAAAGCAGATCACAGTATTCTTTTTTATTCTTATCTCTGTTCTTTTTCCTACTTATAATTCCTTGGTAGTTCCACATTACTGAGAAGTCTAAACCAACAGCTTCATCACTGACACACACATATACACAGACTTAACATACCCTAGACAGTTCAACTACAGTTCCCTGAATTCATCATCCTTTGTCTTATGTACATGATGCTAATCCGGAATACTTGTCCACTGAGTAATTTCAACTTTATCTCAAGATACTCCTCAGATATTGCTGCTTCATCAAGGTTTTCCTTGACTAAAACATACTCATTACTTCTTCCTCCTCAACTGTAGTACTTGATAGATGCTTCCCATGACATTTCTCACCTTGTAATTTGTTTACATGTTATTTCCACCTTCTGATCTTCTTGGGCACAGGGACCATATTGTAACATCTATCTTTGTGTCCCTAGTGTTAAACAGAGAAAGATTTATTAATAAATAAGTTATTATCCAGTTACTTCCCATTCATGGACACATCTATAAACAAGCTAAACCTTACCCATTGCACATGTACCCTTCACTTGTAATGAGGCAGGGATTAATCTTTGAGGCCAGCCAGGCCTATGAGACCTAAGGTATATTGAAGGATGTTACTTTAATTGCCCAATGTTACTCTGTGAAGCTTTATGGAGGGCTATAAAAACAGTGTAAACTAGTAAAATAAGATTCTGCTATTAGGAGGTTACCACTGGACACATACTCACATGCAGCTCTTACGTCCTGGAATCTGTAGGCTTTATCTCGTCACAGGGTTCCCATGCTTTTCATTTGAACTAGAAGTGATTTGGGGTTTTCAATAGCTGAGATTATTGATCCCTCTACATAACTAGTGTATCGGTGCTTTACTTAATATTAGAGTTATGGGCAGTTTAATTTGAACTTCCAAACATCTTCATTTTATTTCAATGGAAGGTTCCAATGGGTGGAGAAGAAAGAATGGCAGGATTTCCTCCTCTTGTTGGTGAAGACATTACATTAAATGAAGGACTTGGGGAATCTGAAGCAGTGGCTGACATCAAGTTTTCTTCTGCAGGTAATTGTACACCAAGCACTTTTTAAAAGGTGAATAGGGGCACGTCGGTGGCTCAGTCAGTTAAGCACCCAACTCTTGATCCCGGCTCAGGTCATGATCTCACAGTTTGTAAGATCCATCCTCACATGGAACTCTGCACTGATAGCACAGAGCCTGCTGGGGATTGTCTCTCTCCCTCTCTCTCTCTGTCTGCCTTGCTGATGCTCTCTGTCTCAAAATAAATAAATACACTTAAAAGGTGAATTAAGTGGCCTTACTGGTATTTTTATAGAAATGTGCATTTATCTGACATAAACTGAGGATTTTAAGAAATATACTAATTTAGAGGCACCAGTGGCTCCGTCGGTTATACGCCTGACTTTGACTCAGGTCATGATCTCACGGCTCCTGGGTTCAGGCCCCGCATCAGGTTCTCTACTGACAGCTCAGAGCCTGGAGCCTGCTTCGGATTCTGTGTCTCCCTTTCTCTCTGCCCCTCCTCCACTCACGCTGTGTCTCTCTCTTAAACAAACATTAAAAAAAAGAAGAAAAGAAATATACTAATTTATTCATTAAATGCAGCCTACTCTGAAAATAAATTTGTACCTTTTCATAAATGCATTGTATGCTTTCTTTTTTTTTTTTTTTTTTTTTTTCTTTTTTTTTTAAGGTTCCCTGACCGGGAATCGATTATTTATTTTTGGGACAGAGAGAGACAGAGCATGAACGGGGGAGGGGCAGAGAGAGAGGGAGACACAGAATCGGAAACAGGCTCCAGGCTCCGAGCCATCAGCCCAGAGCCTGACGCGGGGCTCGAACTCACGGACCGCAAGATCGTGACCTGGCTGAAGTCGGACGCTTAACCGACTGCGCCACCCAGGCGCCCCTATGCTTTCTTAAAAAATAAAGTGAAAGAGACCAGTAGCCTCCTTTGGTGCTCCATTTTGAGCTTGGGGTTGACATTTTTTTTTTAAATTTTTTTTTTCAACGTTTATTTATTTTTGGGACAGAGAGAGGCAGAGCATGAATGGGCGAGGGGCAGAGAGAGAGGGAGACACAGAATCGGAAACAGGCTCCAGGCTCTGAGCCATCAGCCCAGAGCCCGACGCGGGGCTCGAACTCACAGACCGCGAGATCGTGACCTGGCTGAAGTCGGACGCTTAACCGACTGCGCCACCCAGGCGCCCCTGGGGTTGACATTTTTAATAAGATGGTTGCTAACACCATTTTGTGTTCTATCACATGCCTGCGTAGGTTGGGTTGCAGTAACACCTCAGTTTAAGGACAGACTGCATCTCCGAGGCTATACACCTCAAGGAACAGTTCTGACGGTCCGGCCCCCTCTCTTGCCATATATCGTTAACATCAAAGGCGAGCGCATCAAGAGAAGTGTGGCCTATAAAACCAAGAAGCCTCCTTCCCTTGTGTACAATCTGCAGAAGAAGAAAAACAGATAGAAATATGAAGTTGACCCTGTTCACACTGAAAATATTAACTATACTGGACATAACTACATGTTAAATTGTATTAAATATAACTATAATAAAGCTTTCTTTGCTCCCTTTAAGCCACCAAGGACTGTGCCTGTTTGTACTGTATTGAGTTTGTAAATACAAGTTGTTTTTTTGTAGGGTGTGTATATGTATGTATTTGTCATCCAAATATACCTCAAAAGGAGTTCAGCTACATTCAAGTTTCTCTCACTATTTATTAAGACCAGATGTCGGGGCACCTGGCTGGCTCAGTCAGAGGAGCATGCAACTCTTGATCTCAGGGTCGTAAGTTCGGACCCCACATGGGTGTAGAGATTACTAAAAAAAAAAAAACAAAAAAAGACTAGATGTCATTTCTTACTTAGAGTCTAGTTGAGAGAGCAACAAAGCAGTTGGCATATGAAAAAATGGCAAAAAGAGGATTTCTCCAAAATAAATGGGCTCAAATAAGACAGGAATGAATGGGTGCCTCTGCTCCACATAGTCATCCAGGTATGCAGCTGGTGGAAGGCTCCATGGCTTCATTCCTAGGTCTAAGATGGTTGCTCACGTTGTCATCCCTTCCCAGCAAGTGGAAAGAGGAAAAGTGAGTGAAGAGCACAATTTCCCTATTTCGAGGAAAGGGGAAAGGTTACAAGTTGCACACATTTCATACTGTCTATTGATCAAGTTATATGGTCATTACCTACCCACATGAAAGCTGGGAGATGTAGGAGGAGATGGAGACTATTTTGGATTATTATTAAGGGAGAATAAACACTGGAGAAACAAACATTCACCTTTACATAATCCTACCTGAGAATCTTACTTTTAAGATTCAGGTTACATCCTTCTGGCACTCAAAGTCTGTTCTGCGATTATCAGAGCACTTTTAACCATTTTATCAACATCCGCCTATATACATTGTATAACATTACATCAGTCAGAAATCTACCTTTTATTATTCCTAGTTCGATAAGTAGCGCTATAGCCTTGTACAGTGAACAATTGGCAAGTCAAGTACCAGATCCCAATGTTAAGAGAAATGCTAATGGGAAAAGGCTGACCTGAAATGCAGTCCGATCCATGAACTTCCTGTAGGCTAAGGTTTAGCATAAAATTAGTAGACATACCCATGTTCTCTGTCAACAAGCATCCCCTAACCCCCATCTCACTAAAACCGCTTACAATAAATGGTTAGCATTTTAACATTCAACTTGTAAAAACCATAGATCTCACTTTCATCATGTTTCAAAGTAACTACTATTGGCATCTTGGGGAACAGAGTTCTTTAATGTGTAAGACTGCATTTCAGAATGCCAGCATCCCTCATCCCCAGATAAATAAATGCCAGTAACCTCTCCCCCTGACCTGTCATAGAGACAAACGAAAGTACCCCTCACGTTTCCAAGCCCACCCTCTAGAGGGCGGTAGCTTCCCAGTTGAGAAAATCAATTTCTCATTTTTATTTTGGAGAAATGAAATATCATTAATTTTACAAGCTAAAAATTTGGCATTTGTGTAGAAATAGAGAACCTAGGAACTGATGCTGTCATTACTCTGATAACTTCTGAATATGTATTTTAGAAAGCAAAACATTCCTCCTTGTCTCTAGGTTTTTGGCCTCTTGATTAACAGAGATTCAGTTTTTAAATGTTCATAATTTATACTCTCAGATCTCCTTTACCTCTAAAATTCTATGCTTTTGCTGCATAAAGCTTGACTGAAGCAGATGTTCAGTGTACCTTGCTAGAAGTTTCAAACAGCAAAATTAACTAAGCAAGTTTAGTTTCCCTGGTTATATTAGTTAACCTCTTCAGGTCTTCATTTTCTCACCCATAGAACGAGAGGAAAACATTAGATTTTTCTCAGTCCCTTCATAATTCTCAGCAAAAACAGGCAGGAAAGCCAGGAAAGAGTGGTTCTAATACCACAAACAGGATGCCACGTGCCTAGACAGTTGAGGACTTCTGCTAGGATCTGTATTAATTCACTCCATATTCTGCCACCTAATGTAGCCCAGGATCATTGCTGGTATATTCAACTGCTCCGCAGATTTTACTTAAAGTTCTGTCACTGTTGCTTTCTGAGCTTTAGTCAGTTTACTGATACTTGTTAATCCAGTAATCTGAGTATGGAGACTTCGCTTGAATCATTAATCATTTACACTATGGCAACATGCAGGAATAAGTAAAGAGGAGAATTAATGGCAAAATGTCAGGACAGCCTGCTCACTTTTCCACAGAACAGTGATTGTTTTGAGTGGCTAGAAAAGAATTGAGCAAGTTCATGCTAGATCATTTACAAGCTCTGCAGCTTTGTGGTGTTTAACATGTCACCTCTTTTGTATTCATGACACCTAAAAGAAGTAAAAGATGTGCCATCAAAAAGTTTTTGACTTCTGGGGCACCTGGGTGGTTCAGTTGAGAGCCCGACTTCGGCTCAGGTCATGATCCCACGGTTCGTGGGTTCAAGCCCCGCATGGGGCTCTGTGCTGACAGCTCAGAGCCTGGAGCCTGCTTCACATTCTGTGTCTCCCTCTCTCTCTGCCCCTCCCCTGCTCATGCTCTCTCTCTTAAAAATAATAAACATAAAAAAAAAGTTTTTGACTTCTTTGTAACATTAAACTCAAAGTTTTTAAGTTATATCTTATCTCTCCTTTTCCCCTCCTTGAAACAGCATTTTCTTCAAAGTTACTGAAACATAGTTTAACACATTTCATATTTTTAATCACCATAAATGGCAATTAGAACTTTACTGTGTAGTTCCCCAGAGTCTAAATTTGTTTATGTTACTTGCAACACTCACTTCCCATGACAACCAAGGAGAAGTGGAGCACAGATGCAATCGTGTACACTTGTGTTTCTTGAGCATACAGACACTTCTTACAAAATGGAGATCAAGGCCAGTTTCCTGCAGATGACTAACTTGGAACTCCAGCTGTGCCAGCCGTGGCAGAGCTGTGATTGCTTCACTGAGTAGGCACCCAGCGCTCAAGCTGAGGCGAGCTGTTTCGTAGACAGCCTCTGATCATTTATCCTGGCTTCCCTCCCACTTGGCTCTGTCTGGTGGAGCAATAGAATCATTTCCATTCTTTCTCAGACTGTTCCATTTTCTCTTGGCTGCTTTCCTCCTCCCAGGGGGATTGTTTTCTCAACTGTCAAAGAGTAATGCTTAAACATTAAAAACAAGACCTCACACTCATGTGAATCGAATAGATAGCACCTCCGCCTGCTCTTAATGTCTCTGTGTCGTGTCATCTGCCCCATTCATATCCTGTAGTGGGAGGAGGCAGCTCAAAATTAATATTTTAACATCATATGGGAATGATGCCTCATTTTTTCCTTCATGTCAAAGAGCATTGTTATTCTTTCATTTAGTATAAGACTTTCATGATCTGAATATTCCTAAGTCTGTCTAAAGCATCCTTAAAATACCCATGTCTTAGATCCCCAGGTTCCTGTTTTTCATAAGCTTCCATTTCCCTCCCAAATAATTCTCAGAATTTATCTTCTAGGTAATCAACCTGGAGGAAGAATTTCTTTGGTCTTAATATTCTCATTGGTAGACGCAACAGCTATGATGCTTAATTGCAAACATTATCAGTACCTCTAGCCAGTAGCTTTGGTAAATCTACCAAAAATGGGCCACAGAAATAAAAGAACCACATATGCTAGAGAATATATCATCAGGTGATTTGGGAAGTGAAAGATTGCCAAGATCCCTTCTAATTTTTCAGTAAGTCCCTGGAAAATAGCAGGCATAAATGAATGAATTAGGAGAATGAGGGGATTTTCTTGTTTGATTGGTTGGTTTTTGCCTCCCCTGGAATATAACAACAGAGAAGACTTCAATTTGCTTAATAGCATTTTCATTCTTCTAGGGTTTCCTCCTTTTACTGCATAAGGGCACCACCTCATAGCAGTTGTATTTCAAACTATTCATAGTGGTCATATGAGAGCCCATATTATCTTTTTATTTATTCCTTTACATTATAATAATAATAGTAGCTCTCCCTTATATAGCACATACAATAAGCCAGGCACTAGAGCACCTGAGTGGCTCAGTTGATTGAGTGTGTGACTCTTGATTTCAGCTCAGGTCATGATCCCAGGGCCATGGGTTTGAGCCCCGTGTCAGGCTCCATGCTAAGTGTGGAGCCTGCCTAAGATTGATATTCATTCATTCATTCATTCATTCTCTCTCTCTCTCTCTCTCTCTCTCTCTCTCTCTCTCTCCCCCCCCCCCGCCCTCCCCTGCTCATACTAAGACAAAAAAAAAAATAAAAAATAATAAGTCAGGCACTGTTTTAAGTGCTTTACATACGTTTGTTGAATCCTTCCAACAACCCCATGTAGGAGGTACTATTCTTACCCACATTTACAGATGAGGAAACTAAGGCATAAGTAACTTCTCAGGGTCACACAACTAATGAATGATGGAGCTGTGATTCAAACAAATCCAAGCAGTCTATGTCCAGCACCCCTGTGGGTGTGTTTAATTTTACAGTAAAACTTACTTTTTTCCCGTTCATTGTAGTTGTATGGATTTCAATATACATATAGGTTTGTGTAACAACCACCATAATCAGGAAACAGAGCAGTCCCATCTGATAGCACCCAGGTTTCTAACCACTACACAATACTTCCTCTTTATATGGGAACCCATCACAAGTCTAAAGGAGAGAATTTTCAACCTCAGGTGGGAAACATGTTATCTCAGAAAAGAAAGGTAACCCACTTTGAAGACCTCCAAAGGTAATAACAATTTCCGTGGAAACTCTGTAACTGCCACATAATTCTTTTGAACATCCTTTGAATCCAGCTATACACAGTTCTGTGAGGAAAAACTATTTCTCAGGGCTAGGGTAGTGAGTGAGTGAGTGAGTGAGTGAGAGAGTGAGAGAGTGAGAAAGAGAGAGAGAGAGAGAGAGATGTGCTATACTCTTGCTGTCTTACTTCAGCAATGCTGAACAACCTCAAGTGTCCCAGTGTGATTTCCATGCTCCATGCTCTCTTACCATCTCGGATAGCTTTAAATCAACTGTGCTTTCATGGCTGGCTGGGAATCTTTTCACATTGCTAGTAAGCTTTGCCAAGTACCACGGACAGATCACAGCATGAATGGAGATCCTGACCTACAGTTCTGATTAAGAAAATAGTACATTAAATACACAGGAAATCTGGAATGCAAACATTCAAAGAATTATACCACTAAACTATCACAGAAAAGAAACTGATTTTTACTTCTGACTCTACTAGGAACATAGAATTAGAAGAACTGGTGTTATCTATTCACAAATCAAACAGCTTCAAAAACCAAATTGATTTGGTCCTGAACTTGTTTAAATGGACTTGCCTTTTCTACTTGTATAGCATTCATCCTATTTCCTGTTCATTTTTACATCTTACTTTCACTATATTGGGATCCTGGTTGCCCAACTAAAAACTTTCTATTCTCTTGTTTTTCTCAGCACTTAACATCTGGCCTAAAAAAACCTTTTTTCTTGTCTTTGACTTTAAATTCCATGGTTAAATACTTAACAGGAAGGACAATTAGAGAAATGGGGACTAGTCTCTAAAATGCCAGGTAAAAGATGTCTTTTAGTGGAACACTAGCTGAAGAAAAATCTTTTTCACTGGACAAATAAAGCTATTACATAAAGCTAATTATGAGAAATGTGAACATTTTCAGCACGGGAACTTGGATGAGACTGTTTAACAAAGGAAAACAATGCCTAATAGACCCATCTACCCATTCACTCTCCCATTAGGCATGGGTTAAGTCACTTCCAGGTACAATGAACATTTGTTCATTGGAAGTGCTTTTTTATTAACTAGATTGAGGGCATTATTAGGTTTGTGTCCATATCTATTGCTGGGTAACAAACTAAGTGACAACCCAAAATTCAGTGACTTACACAAGCATTTATTTGCTCCCATTCCTTAGTTTGGCAGTGTCATCTAGGCTCAGCTCAGTGGTTTTTCTGCTCCATACGAACCTGCGCTTGCAGAACTCACTCTACATCTGCAGCTTCAGCTGAGATGATTGTAACAGCTGGGAAATCTGGGCCTTTTTCCAGTGGTCACTCTCTCTACCTAGCATCTCATCCTCAAGTAGGCTGGTTCAAGCTTGTTCACAAAGTGACCATGTTTAGAAAGCACAAAAGAAGCTGCAAGGCCTCCAGAGGCTGAAGCTCATAAGTTACACAATGTCACTCTACTGCAATTCTATTGGTGAAAGCAAGTCACAACGGCAGCACAGAGTCAAGCTGATCAGAAGGGCTACAAAGAATCTGTGGCCTGGGACACCTGGGTGGCTCAGGTGGCTCAGTCGGTTAAGTATCCAAATCTTTGATTTTGACTCAGGTAATCATCTCATGGTCTTGGGATGGAGCCCCCCAGCCAGGCTGTGCACTGACAGCATGGAGCCTGCTTGGGATTCTCTCTCTCTCCCTCTCTCTGCTCCTCCCCCACTCACAGTCTCTCTCAAAATAAAGCTTAAAAAAAAAAAAAAGACTGTGGCCATTTTTTTAATGTTTACTTATTTTTGAGAGAGAGAGAGAAAAAAAGAGCAGGGGGGGGGGAGGAGCAGAGAGAGAGGGAGACACAGAATCTGAAGCAGGTTCCAGACTCTGAGCTGTCAGCACAGGGCCCGATGCGGGGTTCGAACCCACCAGCTGTGAGATCATGACCTGAGCCGAAGTCGGACAATTAACTGACTGAGCCACCCAGGCACCTCAATTTTTATTCACCACAAATATTCATCATGTTGACCACCTTCAGAAAAATGCAGTGTGACATGCTATCTAACGACCTGATGAAGAGAATCCACTGTAAATCTGCAAAATAAGAAATTTCATACTAATTTAAATTTACTTCAGGAGTCAGATACATATAGCAGCTATGTGACTGAGGAAAGGAGAGAGGAAAAGGCTATGGAATGTAGATTTCATCATAAATCTTTTAGCAATAGTGTTTTAAACTGCGCATGTGTTACTTTCATAAATTTAAAGTGAAAAAAAAATCCATTCAGATTCAAATCTAGCCTATCTCCACCCCCATGGAGCACTTACCATACCAGAAAGCTATCTCAGGAAGTCAGCTATTTACAAAGTCTCTGTGGTGGGAAAGGCAATGAGAATACAGAAGTGAAGGACCGTTAGATCTCAAAACAGTATCCTGCTGCTCCCCAGGAAGGAAAAAAGAGGTTTCAGGCAGAATCCAAGCTGAGGATCCTGAGACCCTAGCTTCTTTTCCTGGCTCCACAACCAGGGTGAGGGGTGGAGTGACATGGGGTTGGAACCTTTTTTACCCCTGGCCACCTACCAGCATTTCTCCATCTCTGCCCCTCCCCTTTACAGTCCTGGGGGAACACACTGGGCCCTGGCTTAGACTGGAGCAGGGAATGGGAAGCACAAGGAATCATATAGGTGGTCCCACTTGCTCCTAAGAGAGTCTTTGAATCAATGTTTTACTAGAAATGTATACTAGTGTATCTAGAAATTTGATAAAAGTATTAGTTTAATTTCTATCCCACTAGAGCCCCCCACCCTACCCAGGAACTCTTGAGGTAGAATAAGTGCCAGGGCAGAATTTGGGCTTTTTTAGCTCCCTGGCTTCAATCCCATCAAACCGTAAAACCTCTCAACTTGAAAACTCTAACCAGATGTGCAAAAAACAAACAAACAAAAAAGGCACCTCTCTTCTAAATATCCAGTGTTCTCCAAGGGGAAAAGGAGGCAGACCCCACTACACGTCTCAGCCTTGGAGGGTGGTGGAAGGAAGTACAATGGGATTAAGTTCAACAAAAAGCAGCACAGGTTAAAAATGGTTGCCACCCAAAAGAAACAGTTTGAGCTATCCCCACCAGTTAATGTGAAAATGATCATCAAAGTGAAAAAATTAGGTAAGAGGGGTGCTTATGTGGCTCAGTTGGTTAAGCATCCGACTTTGGCTCGGGTTGTGATCTCTGGATTCATGGGTCAAGCCCCACATCAGGCTCTGTGCTGACAGCTGGGAGCCTGGAGCTGCTTTGGATTCTGTGTGCTCGTGTGTCTCTGCCCATCCCCTGCTCACGTTTGTTCTCTCTCTCTCAAAAATAAACATTAAAAAAAAAATTAGGTAAGAAGTTATACCATGAAAGATTCTTTAAGAGAGAGGAGAGAGAATCCCAAGCTGGCCCCACACCATCAGCCCAATGCAGGGCTCAAACTCACAAACTGTGAGATCATGACCTGGGCAGAATCCAAGAGTCTGATGCTCAACAACTGAGCCACCCAGGCGCCCCAAGATTCTTAAAGCTGTATTGTGTATTTACAGAATTGTAAACAGTCTGAAGAGGACACTTAATTGATATTTACTCAAAGTGATCAAATTTTCTGGCAGGACTGGGGATCTGCAAAGGTCTCAAGACAGATCATCTACAACTTTTCAGGCTCTGCTACGGAGCACATTTCCCATGTGTGTGAGCACAGCCCAGGGGATCTCAAGGGTCCTTTCCTCTGGAGTTCATGGACTTGAAACAAAGGCCCTGAAATAGCACCCTCTGTCTTAAGCTGCATGGGGTGGACTGACCTGGGCCTGCTTGCCAGTAAGCCAACTGCTGATCACAGACAGTACTCCAGCCAGTGTTTGTGCAGAATTCAGCAGTCTTTGTGTGCATTTACGTATGTGCGTGCTCACACTGAAAAACACCAAAAAGGCAGAAGACGAGGAGAGAAATGCCTATTACTATTACTGCTATCAGTATTATTTCTGTGACTGTTCAACAAGAAATGAGACATGTGGGAGGACTGCAGAAAGAGAAGTTTGTTGTTTTTTTTTTAATTTAAAAAATTAAGTGAAAACATAGAAACCCATGTCAGGGACATCTGTCACTCTCCTTCCTCCCTGTTGTGTAGGGTGGATAGCCTATGACTGTCTCCACCACTCCCAATCAATTCTGGGAGTCTAGGAGACATACACCTCCTGCCAAGTCTTCAAATTGTGATTTTAATCAATGGATCAGATGGGACAAAGAATCAGGGCCTATAATACAGCAGGCTCGCAGAGCCCAAGAACCAAGGGCATTTTCAAATAAATCCAGCTCTTTCCACGTTAAATTATGACATTCTTATACTTTCAAATAGCTATGCACATAATGAATACAGTGGCTTATCTAAAAATGCCAGCTTAAGTATAAAAATATAGCAAAAATGCCAGCTTCTGCTCTCAGAACTAGGCTTAAGTAGGATCAGGGCAAAATGGTTTTATCCTGGTTTATTTGGAAAAGGTGAAATTAATCTGACTACTGCTGGTAAGCTTCTCATATGGTCTTTAGTGAATATAAACTGGCTAGAAGTTATGATAGAGGAAAGCCTACTTAAAGAGTGTCCTTTTGGGGCACCTGGGTGGCTCTGTCAGTTGAGCATCCGACTCTTGATCTCAGCTCTGGTCTTGATCTCAGGGCTCTGAGTCCAGGCCTCACACTGGGCTCCACACTGGGCATGAAGCATACTTCAAAATAAAGTGCCCTTTTTATCATGTTAATAGAACATTATAATTGAGGACATTCAGATTAGATGGAAATCCTTTTGATCCCCATTCCTAATTTCTCCTTTTATAACATCCATTTTCCCCCACATAATATTCTTCATTTAATAAAGGCAATGTGGCACAGACCTGCCACTTCCTACTGTGACATCAAGCAATTCACTTGTCTGTAGGATGCAATGTGGGAATTAACCACCTACTTCTCAGTAATGATGAGGGGATTCAGTTAATGTGATGTGCTTAGAATACTGCTTGGTACTTACAAGTACTTCTACTCCTAGATGCTAATGCAGGATCTCCAGCCTGCGCTGTTTCCCAACGGCATGAGTGTCTCCAAGGTTGTCTCACATGGATCATGGGTCATATCTACTTTTACACAAAATCAGCCATTTTATTTCTAACAACAGCTTCCTTTAAGGGAATTTCATACTTCCGTGCACAGGGCACAACAGCAACTCATCAGAAAAATCTTTGTTTCAAGGCAGTAAGATTCTCCCCACACTGGTGTAGTAGACATGACCCAGCTAGTTAGATCTATGCTCAAATAGGAACCTCTTTAAATTATTGTAATACCTTACTATATCATTATGTGGATACTTCATTCATCCCAGTAATGTTAGCTGAGTGTGAGGTACTATTACTTACCCACATCTATGCTGAACATTAAATATTGGACATGTTACTCATCATTCTGTTATTTTAAGCAACACGAAAATAAACATTCCAAATATATACATCCTCTGTGTAAAAAAAAAACCCAAAAAACCTTTAACATAAAAAGTGCAAGACTTGATTAGTATTAGAAAACCTGAAAGAAGTTCTATCTTTAGAACACAAGCATAGGGGCACCTGGGTGGCTCAGTTGGTTAAGCATACCACCAGCTCAGGGCATGATCTTGCGGTCTGTGAGTTCAAGTCCCAAGTCAGGCTCTGTGCTGACAGCTCAGAACCTGGAGCCTGCTTCAGATTCTGTGTCTCCCGCTCTCTCTGCCCCTCCCCCCAACTCACTGTCTCTCAAAAATGAATAAATGTTAAAGAAAATTTTTTTAAAGAACACAAGCATAAACCAATGTAATTTTTAAGACTGTAAGAAATTATGAGTTCTCTGAACTTCACTTTATATGGTTTCCACTCTCAGAATACCTCCAGATTGTCAACCAATTTTGGCAATAAGGAGGCCAGAGAATAGGCATTAAAGTGATAAAAACCTGACACATCCACCCTTTGGAACATTATGCAATAGTTACAAAGAATGAGGAAGATGCTTAACTACTGACAAAGATCTCCAAATTCTGCAAATTGCAAAATCAATAATTCAATTTATGTCAAAGCATAGAAACAAAACATTTTAATATGTATACAGATAAAGGTAAAAAGTTAACAGCAAACCATTGACAGTAGTTAACTCTAGAAAGAGTAAGGGTTTATAAGAAGAGAGCTATTCAAGATGGATTTACTTATCTGAATTTTGAGAATTTACATACGTATTGTGATTTTTTAAGAAATTTTATCTTTCTGTGCTTCAGAATTTATTTTCAATGTTTGAGAGAGAGAGAGAGAGAGAGAGAGAGAGAGAGAGAGAGAGAGAGCGCACACACAAGCAGGGGAGAGGAGAGGGAGAGAGAATCCCAAGCAGGCTGTGCTGTCAGCACAAAGCCCAACGTGAGGC
Organism: Lynx canadensis; assembly: GCF_007474595.2. NCBI lineage: Eukaryota > Metazoa > Chordata > Mammalia > Carnivora > Felidae > Lynx > Lynx canadensis. The sequence goes on from NC_044306.2 coordinate 160,282,450, forward strand.
TCGATCCCATGAACCGTGAGATCATGACCTGAGCTGAAATTAAGAGTCAGACATTTAACTGACTGAACCACCCAGGCGCCCCTGCATTACGTGATTTTTTTTTATTTGTTTCTTTTGAGAGAGCCATAGAGAGTGCAAGCAGTGAAGGGGCAGAAAAAGAAGGGGACAGAGGATCTGAAGTGGGCTCTGTGCTGACAGCAGAGAGCCCAATGCAGGGCTTGAACTCACAAACTGTGAGATCACGACATAAGCTGAAGTTAGGTGCTTAACCAACTGAGCCACCCAGGGTCCCCTGCATTATGTGATTTTAAGAAAGCAATTAGGGCACACACATGAAGAAATAAAAGGTGTATGCAGCATTTCAAAAATCAGTGTAGAATTAGGACATGATTCTCTGAAATTGCCCCTTCTGGTGACAGAATCTTGACCACAGGTAAATTTCCACCTGCAGTTTATCCCTTAAGACATCCCAGCAAGCTTTCATAATTTTACAATACTGTTGGGACTTATGCAGAGAGAAATCTGGTATGTTTCAAAGTATTTGGTCATAAATAAGAATCCTCAATGTATTAACAGAATGTAACTTAGCCTTATTAAAGGAGTCAGAAAGGGCAACCCCCCACTGGCTGAATTGAGGTAAAATGCATGAAACAAGAACTGGAGTCTATGGGAAGAAAAAGCCCCTCTTGACAGACCCTGTACCAGCAAACAGGAGGTATAACTGATTCAAGCAAAAATAATTATATGCTAGGGGCACCTGGGTGGTTCAGTTCTCAGCTGGTTAAGCATTCCACTCTTGATATTGGCTCAGGTTATGATCTCATGGTTTGTGAGGTGGAGCCTGTTTGGGATTCTCTTTCCCTCCCTCTCTGCCCCTCCACCGCTCATGCTCTCTCTCAAAAATAAACTATAAAAAAATATTAATTATATGCTAAAATCATTGGGTTTGTTGAAAGTTCAGATAGTTTCAATATATCCTCCCACAGAATATTATAAGGGGAAAAAATAACTTTACAATGGAGAAATCTGGTGGACAACACCTTAACTAAGAGTGAACACCAATAATGGGTTAAACTGACATGATGTGTGCCTTCTGGTACAATGCACCAGTATTTAGTATTCCTTCCAAAATGCATAACCTGAATTGAGGCATGAGGAAACAACTAGAATAATCTAAATTAACATTTTTTAAACAGCTGGCATGAACTTTTCAAACTCTTACTGTTGTGAAGAACAGGCTAGAGGACTGTTCCAAATTAAGAGGAAACTGAAGAAATGAGACAACAAATGCAATGGGTGATAGGAACAGGGGGATTGTTAAAGGTTAGTAGTTAAGACATTTGGCACAATTTGAATATAGATTGTAATATAAATACTATACCAATCTTAAAAGCTTTAAATTTGATAACTATATAATGTGGTTGTGCAAGAGAATGCCCTATCCCTAGGAGACACAAACTGAATTTTCAGAGATAAAGGGGGTATGCCACTTAATTTCTGGTGGTTCAGCAAATCATACATACATAACATACAGAAAGCAAATGTGAGTGAATCCACATGAAAGGTACACAAAATTTCAAGGTAACATTTTTTGCAACTTCTTTGTAAGTTTGAACCTTTCTTAAAATCAAGTTTCTTAATAAAAACTCTTTCTCAAGATTTGCTATTTCCTGCTACTTGGATTGACTCTCTTTGCATCCAGAAAAATACCTCTGCCTATAAATGAAGAGATTTCTGCATTATCAGAATTTTAAAATTACAGTAAAACTACCATCGTATATCAATTAGCTGAAATCAAGGAAAAACACTCACCACACACAATTCTCAGCCTGGGCAACCATTTACCCTACTAAGGACCAGGACCTATTTTAGCCGCTTAAATAAAGCAATGAATATAAAAGCATTTGGAAAAAAAATAAAAGCATTCTGACTCTTAAGATATTACAATATAGTTTAATACAAAAGCCCACGTACTACTTTAACATTAAAAGCTCAGTTTTGCAAGACAAGCAGGTGAACTGTACAACTTAATCATGCCCAAATAGAGGAAGGACTTTATATATTTAAGGATACTTACTTGGCTCTTCATGTAGCTAAAAGAGGCCCTAATAAAAGCACCAGCGTAAACGCTTCATAAGCATTTAACACTCAAAGCCACTCTTTGGATAGTAATTCCATATTTCCTTTTATAGATGAAGAAATATGGTCAGTAAAGTTAAAATGGTTTGCCCATTTATAGTGCTTAGGAAGAGAGGCCCATTGTGAACCCAGCTCTATCTCAAAGGCTGACAGAGTACTTGATACAGTGAGCATCAAAATCCTTTGAAAAGGCAATTTCTTAACACTGAAACTTTCCCTTATTACCAAACACTAGCACATTGTTCTTAGCACCTTCACCAATCTGCCTTTATGGAGCTGAGGAGAGTGCTGTGAAGTACCCTGGCTGGAAGCTCATACTTCTACACTGTAACTACCTACAAATGAGTCAAGCCCTGAGAACTTGGGGAGAAAAAAGATGGCCAACTGGTTAAGTGTAAATGTAGCACATATGTAGACATCCTAACAAGGGTAAGCCTCTGGAAAAGAGGTAGAGGGGCGCCTGGGTGGCGCAGTCGGTTAAGCGTCCGACTTCAGCCAGGTCACGATCTCGCGGTCCGTGAGTTCGAGCCCCGAGTCGGGCTCTGGGCTGATGGCTCAGAGCCTGGAGCCTGTTTCCGGTTCTGTGTCTCCCTCTCTCTCTGCCCCTCCCCCGTTCATGCTCTGTCTCTCTCTGTCCCAAAAATAAATAAACGTTGGAAAAAAAAAAAAAAAAAGGTAGAAAGGGACTGGAGAAAAGACACTTGTAACCACTCTTTCACTCATTAAAGATAACAAACCAAGTCAGACATCAATAGCATTTATATTCAAGATAAATTCCCCACATATCTTTGGTCGGGCAAACTTTCATGCTCCTTGTTCTTGATTCTACCATGCCAATAAAATAAATCTTGCAAATTCATTTTGCTTTTTTGCTGATAGGAGTCTTGCAAAAGAAGTCAGAAGGTGAATCTCTCATCAGTATGAAATGTCCCATTCTTTAGGACTCAATACATTCCGGGTCACTTGCCGTATCAGGACAGAATGCAATCCAGTTGTTTTGATGTTCTGCACAGTTTTCTCCATCTCCCTCTCCCCCTTTTTTTCCACCTCAACAAAAACACATTAAAAGCACATGTTTTTCCATTAACAAAAAAAGCAGACTCTTATTAAGAACATGGCTTATCACTTTCCCTTGAGTTTCATTTTCTTCTCAGAGCTCCGCTAAACACAGTAAAATTCTTAAAATGGTACCCTGGCTGTCAACACTCAGTGTAATTCAACTTATTTTCCCTTCAATGCATCTTTTTAATTATGAGTCAAAATGTACTAACACCAGGCCTGCTACTACTGAGAAAGGATATTGTAAAACCTACTATGAATTGTCTTTAGGTTGTTTCTTCCTGATGACCATCTCTGAGAAAGCACCATTTAGGAAAGATATGCTTTGGACTACTACCCACTGGATTGTTACCCCAAACAGACTGCCATGACCTTTCTACCTACCACGGGCTATCAGACGTGATAGTTTTGGAATTAATATACTTGCAATTACAGCAAAACAAATTTGGTTCTTCAATACTTGATGTACCAATAATAAACAAAGGCATAAAATGCTTTTTAAAACTTTATTTCAACATAACTATGCTTACAGAAATACACTCATATTGGTTAATAGAATGCAATTTAAGTTTAACTTATCCTACACAATTTGGACCAAAAACTTGGTACATGGTTTAAGCATTTAAAAAAAAAAAAAAAAAAAGATTTGCAATCTGGTTTATTTTTCATCTATCATAAATGTATATAAAAGATCCTCCCATCAAATGCTGCTAAAGCAGGCAGCAAGAACCTTGAGAAATTAACCTTTGGTTTGTCTCGGAAAAATAACACGTATTGCACTGTAAAAGTTTATAAAATTGGTGCAACAAAACATTGTTGTAATGTTTCAATGCCAGTTTAAAACGATCAATTAACTAGTGGATGTTGAAAAGGGTGGGGAGAGCCTATGCACACACGTGAAAACGTAAAAGCTATCTGATTTAGTTAATATTGCATGTAGATTGTAAGTCTACACAAACCAAGATTCAGATATTTCTTCAATCTGAATTAACACTATCAGCTCAGTTCATCTGCTGAGGTCAACAAGGAAACTGCACACTAGCTGTTTTTCTGATTTATGCAAAAAAGAAAATTAAGTTTCTTCCCCAGCTTTTCAGTCCAGAACTGATATTATACTACAGGCACGGTATTCCTTCCATTGTCAACATTCACGGGGTGACATGTGATGAGGTCTACTTGGGTTTAAATTTACCTGCATTAGCACTTATATGTAAAATAGTCCCCAAAGTTAAAGACCACATGACCTTAGAAGTGACTCTAAAAAATAAAATGGCCCTTCTTGGAAGACTAGAGCAAAACATCCAACCATAGTTATAAGAAACCTTATCAGAAATGTAGCCCCTTATGAATTACACCTCAATTTAAAAAAGTAGCCCCAAAGAAGCAGCTCTGAAAAGAGGAAAAAATATAACTTAAGATATCTTGAAGACCAATGTGAATATAGGTTCAAAAGATAGATAAAAGAGATACATTTTCATAAGACTACCTAGGATTAGGCTTATAATGTATTCTAGCATTTCAAGTTTATCTCTAGTTACTAAACATCAATTTACAAATAACATGTTCATTTTTATTCCTTTAACAAAAGGGAAAATTCTAGTTTCAATTCTATCCAGTGGAGGGGAAACTGAGAAAACAAAGATTCAAACAGTTCCATGCAAATATCACATTTTTCAAATGGAAGAACTCCCAACTAGACCAGAAGTTCATATTACTAATATATTTTTCATTGAAACAATTTTTAACAAGTACAAATACATGGCATTAAAGTTCAGAACCTAATATAGGCCTGACAATCAAGTCCTTGTTTTCTGGAAGAAAGGCCTCAAGTCCCACTCAATTTCCAGTAACAATGTTTTCACAGATCAATTTAATAATAAGGGGTTTTAATTTCCTTCATATTTTTGTTTTTACCATTCTAGTCTTAAAAACTAGGTAAGAAAATTAGTCCAATTCCCTAGAAGTCTAATTGTTTTCTTTTGTAGCATGAAAGAATCCACAAAACTTTCCCCAAACTGATTCCCAATCTCCAATCTGTACTTAACATGAGTCTTTTCATATATAATGTAAAAGGTAACTTACATAAAATGTACCCATGAACATTAAAACTAGTTGTTAGAAAGATTTAACTAGCTTTATAATTTAAGTTTTAAAACATAAATATTTGCAGCTTGATCTTCTGTTGACAATGATTGTCGGAGCCATGAATTCACCTAGAATTCAACATCATTTACAAATTCCCATTCATGCACACAAAACACACACCATTAACACACAACTTACTCCTCATGTCTTGAGAGAATCTTCTCTTCTTTAAATCTTTGGCCTCCCAGTCAATTCCGAGTTCAAATGTCTTTTAACTCAAACTTCACTCAGATTTTTAACAAGTTTTCCACCCACACTTCATCAATGCTTTTCCTAATCTTTCATGTTGCATTGCCAAACTCTGAAACCTGCCTCAAAGAGATCATCAGATAAAAGAAAATAAATGACATAGAAAGTGGTTATTTCAGAACAGAACATGGGAGGATCAGCACTGTTCAAGATTCCCTATTGGGATCACACTTTTACTGTAATGAATAATTGCTATCAGCAAGAAAAATCCAATGTTGGATTCTTTCATATTCTTTGGCAACTGGCCAAAGAACCTACCAAAAAAGTTTGGGAGTACACTCTTTCTTCATACAAAGTGCCCCCATGGGAACACCAGGATAGCTGCAATTCATTTGAGGCCTCACCTGTAGAAAGAGGCTGTCAGAGACAGCCAGGACACCCACTAGTTTGTGGAGATCCCTGAGAAAGTGTGATTTTTAAAATCTGGACTGTACTTAAGTTTCACCTGCCTTTTGCACTGTATTCATAGGAAGTAAGTAGCAGCTGGTCTCCCAGCACTCATACTACTTCTCTCCACCTAGGTTTCCTGTGTAATTGCTATGGCTTTGGACTCTCACAACTGATATTCTGTATAACTTGAAAGAGTAATTATGTCTCCTAATTCCAGGTTTGCAGTTTCCAAATATCACTTTCAGTTCTTTATTCAGCCAACTAGCCATATGGACACCAACCATCTATGTAAAAAGGTTTTCCTCAAAGATATGACTTAACACTGAACATTTAGGAAGTAGCTATACTAAAACAAGCCAAAAATTTTCACTTATGGTTGGTTTCTGAGATAAAAATCTGTTCAATATAGAGCCTAGTGGTTTGTTTCTTGTACAGGTCAAAATGAGAGCTGTGAATTCACTACATCCATTTAAAATAAATAACTTATGTGAAATACAGATTCTGGCATAGATAGAAGATGTGAAATTCAAAATCAATGGATTGAACCTGCATGTTTCATTTGCTCACAAATTTGCACACATATTCTGCAAAAAAGACAATTGCAGCAAAGGAAAAGGAAAACTGCCCTTTTGCAAACAAGACTAAAAGCATCCCTCCAAAGAGGACAAAATAAACATGCATATATATGTATAAAGTGTTACTGTTCAACACAAATGCTATTTCTAGAAAAAAATTGAACTGCATAGGTTAAAAAAAAACAACAATGTGCAACATCTTAAGCCATTAAAGCACCAAAAAAAAAAAAACAAAAACAAAAACAAAAAACCCAAAAAACCACACACACCAAAATCATTGTTTTTATGACAATTAACACACACAAATAAGAAATATTGATCAAAATTCAGGAAGTAAATACCTGGACTGATACAATGTCCACTGTTGGGAGAATTTTTCTTCAATTTAAATGTCTCTTCTCATCTCTAAAAAAATTTTAAAGTGCTAACTTTATATAAAGCAGGCAAATTTTTCAAGTAATTTGCTATTTACGTATGCCAATTTTTACAGCGCTAAACCAGGAACTAAGAAAACACTAAAGTGAAACAAGAAGACAGACATGGCGAGAAAAGTGACAAATTACAGCCAGACAAAGCAACGGAATGCTACAATACCACCTTGGCCTTCTCATTTCAATTAAATGTATAAACTAACAGATTTAGGAGTCTGCTGGTTTAGTACACTAACTTCCTTGGATATGCTAAAATTTACCCATCAATAGGTGTACAGAGTCCTAAGGAAAAGAGTGCCACTTAAAAATCAACATTGGACACTAATTAAAGCAATTTAAAAAATAAAACGTTGTCTATAACTATAAATGAATATTAAATGTAATAGATCTTATAAACTAAGAACTGAAGCCTTATCCTACGTTTAATTACTCCTGCCCTTTAGCTGCTTTTTCAAGGAAGTATACATTAACCAAATGGCGATTGAGGTGCTTGCTATAATCTTTTTCCTTTCGAAAAGAACGATCACAGAAGATACAAACAAAATCTCCCTCAGCCACTTTGCCTGCCAAGGCCTCCTTAGCATTTTTCCTGCTGGTTTCTTGTGGAACTGGCCGGGCCCCATTCAATCCAGAATCATCACTACCCTCTGACATGTTGTCACTTAGATCACTTCCATCATGACTATGGATGCCTTCGTCTTCATCCATTTCCTGAGACTCATTTACTGCCGTGGTGACAGGAGGTGATGTCGCAGTAGTTTTGGACACTGCTTCATGGTTTTCTATTGCTAGGGGAAGCAGCAGTGGTGACATTTGTTCTTCAACTGCTGAGTCTTTGCCAGGGGGATTCTCTGTTTTGTTCTCATCAGTGTCCATTTCCATTTCACAAAGCATTGCGCCAGCCTGACACTTACCATCTAAAGTTTCACCCTCTGGCATATTCAAGTTTTGTTCAGAGGATGAAATATTAGCAGATTCATTGATAATAGCAGCAACACCAGCTAGACTTTTATCTGCCTCTTTTACTTCTTTTTGAAGAGGGGCTTCTTTATTTCCTTCGTCTTCGGTGAATAATTTTTGGTCTTTTGACTCCTCTTCTGTTAAGTTTTCCTTTGGCAGTGGTGTTGATGGTGGTAAGAGATCTCTCGCACCCACACTTTCCTTTAGAAGCTGGCTATCTTTAACAGGCACTAAGCCAACTTCAATAAGGACTTGCTCCTTCTGTGCCATTTCACTCTGCGTGTGGGACTTTTCCTTTTTATTATCTTTTCGAGGAGACTTTTTGGGAATTGGTTCCATGTGAAGAGGAGGCTCTGTGGGAGGAAGCTCCGTCTGAACTACCTCCATCTGAGCAGGCCCCACAGAAGGAGGGGACTCTGTCGGAGCAGGCTCTGTGGCAGGAGGCGGCTCCCTCTGACCCATATCCGTCTGAGCAGGCTCTGGGACAGGAGATGGCTCCGTCTGCCCAGGCCCCCTTGGAGAAGGCTCCGTCTGAGCAGGCCCCCTGGGAGAAGGCTCTGTCTGTGCAGGCCCCCTGGGAGAAGGCTCCGTCTGAGCAGGCCCCCGGTGAGCAGGCCCCCTGGGAGAAGGCTCCATCTGCACAGGCCCCCTGGGAGAAGGCTCCGTCTGAGCAGGCCCCCTGGGAGAAGGCTCTGTCTGTGCAGGCCCCCTGGGAGAAGGCTCTGTCTGTGCAGGCCCCCTGGGAGAAGGCTCCGTCTGAGCAGGCCCTTTCTGAGCAACCTCCTTCTGAGCAGGCTTGCTGCTTTTTTTACTTGACTTATTTTTCAGAGTTTTCTTCTTTGTACTTTTTTTCATGCAGGTATTTTGCTTTTTATTCTCCTCTACTTTGTTGTCACCTTTTGGCACTTCCTGATTATTTTTGGATTTGTTTTCTGCCTTCTTTTTCTTTTTTGTCACAGGTTCCTCCTCGTTAACAGGATCTTGTAAGGGATGGGCTTCAGCTTCCATCTTCCTTTTGCCTTTCTTGGTTTTACAGGTTGCTTCTGAATTATTTCCTGTGTGCACATCCATTTCTTTAGTTTCCATTGCTGATTTGCGAGTTCTGGTAGTCACTTGGATTGAAGCATTACTACAAGACTTTTTCTCTTTTGAAACATTATCTTTTTTCTCCACTTTTACAGACTTTTCATTCTTCTTTCCAGCCACATCCCCCTTTATTTTTGTCTGTTCTATTTCTGTTTTCTCATTGGTAATGTTGTTATCAGGCAAGTCAGCCTCTCGCTTTTTGGTTTTCTTTAGTTTCACTTTTGAGACATCCATTGTTTTATTAGGACAAGTAGGATGCTTAGATTTGAAATGATACTGCAGATTACACTTCTTAGAAGCTGCATAGTCGCATACAGGACAATTGAACTGCCGTGGATTCACATGTAGCTCTACATGTTTTTTGAAGTTACTTCTATCTGCTGTTTTGTAGTCACAATGTGGACAGTTAAGAGGTTTAGGCCCATTATGAACCTGTCTTGCATGGCGGGTTACTTCATGTTGATTAGAGGCCACATAACTGCACTGATCACATTTAAATGGCTTCTCACCTGAAGGTAAACAAGAGATGTTAGAGAGGACGGAGATTAAGAAATGAATTCAAGTTTTTATTAAAATATAGGGAATTGGATATATGTTTAAAAAACACACACAAAAACTATTCATTGAAAAGACTGTATCATGCACTTTACATTTACCATATTTATTTGTAGATCTTTTCTCTACCCCTTGACATTAATTCTCACACCAAATGCAGGAACAATGATCTCATTTAAGCATCATCTTCTAAAAAGTTCATGAAGCTAGAGCTCTCAAACACTATACGAGAACAGCAATTCATCAAGAAGTACACAACAATTATTGGCAAAGTTAGTTGGGTTCTGGATGTGAATTTTGGGACAAGGGCACTCAAAGAGAAAAGATAATTTTAAATGTTTTATGTTCAGTTAAAACAAATGTATAATGGAGCAGAATATAAAATTCCCATCCATTTTGAAGATAAATCTTGAGACTTCAAAAGAAAGATCTTACACTCCAGGCTATATTCCCAGATCTTCCCTGTAGAAGTTGTAAAACAAAAGTTTTGGCCTCAGGGAGCAAAAGGCCTTTTCTTTAAATTTAACTCTTTTGTCCATCCCTGCAAAAGTAAAGTTTCACTCAGCAAATTCTTCCAGCCAGAAGTGTTATTTTAAAGCAAAAATATAGTAAAGCCAGAAACCTTTTCTTAATTTTTCCCTACCTTCTTCTAACAAACGAGCAAAGAAACTACATAAATGAGAAAGGGCATACAAATAGATATGGTATGTAAAATAATTGAAGAAAGTCATGATCACAGATCACAGGTACATACAAAACCAAAACCACCCCCACCCCCAAATTAAAGGTGTAAGATTAACACATTCTACCTGAATACATACCCATCTAGATCACACTCTAGTAAATATTACCAAATGGTATCCATACCCCACTGGTCCAATGGAATGCATAGTAGAAAAATGGAAATTGACATTTATGAAAATTCATCTCTCAAACATTATCAAATTCATAGCAAATCTAATTTTTTCATAAAGCAAATTTCTCAGACATTAAGTAAAACCATGGTAAGCTTTACATGATTAAAAAAATGTCTGATGATAAAAATAATCACAAAAACAAAAACTTATCCAGGTATATCAGATTGGCTATATAGCTAATTGGACAACTATTTTCCACATTAGTCCACTAAGAGATTCATAAACAGAGGTTTCTACAACATGCTGCATTACTTGGCCCTTTCTTGTCCTCTCCATAAATGACCTCAGTGGAGATAAACATTTGCTTAACATATATAGACACAGAATGGGGAAAGACAGGTGACATAATGGTTAAGGATTTCTTCTAGAGGGGCACCTGGGTCATTCAGTTGGTTAAGAGTCCACTTTTGACTTCTCAGGTCATGATCTCACAGTTCATGGGATGATGCCCCACACTGGGCACCGCGTTGACAGTGTGGAGCCTGCTTGGGATTCTCTTTCTCCCTCTCTCTCTGCCCCTTCCCCACTCATACTCTCTCAAAATAAATATATAAACTATTAAAAAAAAAGAACTTTTTCTAGAATGAGACTATCTGGGAGATCAAATAAATATGGGCTCTTTTCCAACTCACTGAGATATTAAGCAATGTACTGAAAACTGTAAGGTTCAATGTCCTTATCTGTAAAATACTTTAAGTGCTGTGAGCTATAAATAATTTAATCTATATAAAGAACTTAGTCTGGAGCAAAGAGTCAAGCAGTCCAAATACATTACCTATAAATCATCACTTTCAGAACTGGTAATTTAGTATGGGTAAACAAAAGGCAAGATTCATGTGTTTATCCTGCCTTTCCATTTTTTTAAGTTTATTTATTTATTTTGAGAGAGAAAGAGAGGGAGAGTGAGAGAGTGAGAAAAAGAAAAAGGGAGAGAGAGAAAGAGAGAGAGAGAAAGAGAGAGAGAGAGAGAGAGAGAGAGAGAGAGAGAGAGAGAGAGAATCCCAAGTAGGCCCTGCGCTGTGAGTGCAGAGCCCAACTTGAGGTTCAATCTCACGACCAGGAGATTGACCTGAGCCAAAATCAAGAGTCAGACGCTAAACTGAGTCACCCAGACACCTCTATCTTCTTTTCCATTTAAACCCTACCTCTAATAGCTGATGAATGAAGTTTATCTTTTTATGAAAACATTTGTGCTAACAGAAATATCACCACTGTATAACTCCTAACTAATAAGGGTATTTACATAGCAAGCATCAAAGTGCTAGCCTCTACATATGAAATGGTCAGAGAAAGGGAGTTCATAAAAATCTGTTTAAATTTTGATGGCAAAGTTTACTTGCTCCATTCCTTCCCCTCAGTTTTATTTTCTTGACATTAAATCTTGCTTGTATTAGAAGATTTAGTCATCAAAACTGTATAGTTTATTAGTACCTAGGTAAATATAATTTTTTGCCTTGTATCAATGATTTTAACTTAATTCCTTTCCAATTCTAATAATATTTATGTTTTTCATCTTTATACACGTATCAGACGCCTATTTTATTCTTCCCAAATTAACTTAAAGGTATACAGCAAATTCAAAAGGGGAAAGGTTTTTTTATATGCTTTACATGTTTTTATCAAGAATCTGGAAAGAATAGCAAGGGACCTTTATAACCTTTATTTATTTTTGACAGAGACAGAGTAAGAGCGGGGAAGGAACAGAGAGAGAGGGAGACACAGAATCTGAAGCAGGCTCCAGGCTCTGAGCTGTCAGCACAGAGCCCAATGTGGGGCTTGAACCCACAAACCACTAGTTCATGACCTGAGCCGAAGTCAGATGCTTAACCGAGTCACCCAGGCGCCCCACAAGGGACTTTTAGAGAGTACTGAGACACACAATTGATTACTACCCAGCAATAAAAACAAAGTTCTGATAAAGCAGCATGGGATGAATGTCAAAAACATTTTATAGAAAAATATTACAGTAATCTTTTTGATAGAAGTCAGAGTATCAGTTGGGGATAGACTATGAGGGAGTACTGACTGGAAAGGGTAAGGGGAAAACTTTTCTGAGGGTGTAGAAATGTTTCAGTTCTTCCTCCAGGTGGCAGTCAAACAGGAGAAACCATGTGAAGTCACTGACCTGTACACTTCAGATACATGTATGCATTTTCACATGTGAAAATTGAACCTCAATATAATACTGTTTAAAAATTTATTCTATACACCTGAAATTAACATAACATTATATATCACCTATATTTCAATAAAAAACGTTTACTGACAACAAAACCCCAAACTGCATAGTAAGTTGAATTTGACATGACATGTTAAAATGAGAAAAAAGACAAATATCATATGATTTCACTCATATGTGGAATTTAAGAAATACAACAGAAGAACACAGGGGAAGGGAAGGAAAAATAAGATAAAAAGCAGAGAGGGAGGCAAACCCTAAGACTCTTAAATACAGAGAACAAACTGAGGATTGCTGGTGGGGAGGTGGGTGGGGGATGGGCTAGATAGGTGATGGGCATCAAGGAGGGCACTTGGGATAAGCACTGGGTGTTGTATGTAAGTGATGAATCACTGAGTTCTACTTCTGAAACCAATACTACACTGTATGTTAACTAACTTGAATTTAAATAAATATTTTTTTTTAATGAGGGGAAAAATAAAATAGCAAACAGGGAAAAAGCTTATTCTAGAATTCATGAAGACTGTCAAACCACAATATCTTTCAAATAAGTCCAGCTATTAAAATAGTGCCTCCATAATAATTATCAAATACTTGGTGAAAGGAAAATAAATTTATTGCTGAATAAAATATTTTTCCACCTTAAAAAGAGTAATACATGGAAGTGGAACTTGGTAAGTTGTTAATCTCCTTTAACAAACATCTATTACACTCATTATGGAAAAATATTCAAGATGAACTCCTATGCTAGCAAGACGGGGTACTAGCCAAATATCGTAACAGCATATACAAAACAAACTAGATGTATTTCATCCAGGATGAAATGGTACCATTTCTGAGAATAAGAAAGGGAGAACGTATAATGTCAGTGTAATTAAGACTAGCCAAGTGAAGGATACTTTAATACCATTAGGGAGAAACACCAATAAAATGGAGAATAACACCAGATAAGGTTAGATTAATTTAGTATAACAATTTTTCACCTAATCAACATTTTGATCCTTTCTTACTTTGCCCTAAAAAGACAAACCCTATAGATGAAGCTAAAATGTACCAACTCCACAGAGCCTAATCTCTTCCAAAAATAAGAGACTGAGCACAGTTTTCTTCCCTAAAATACACTCACATGAACAAGGAACAAACATGCCCATGGGGACCTTAAAGTTCAGACTCCAGGCCACAGATGAGGCACCCAAGATATTCACTCCATGCAATCCATTAAAAAGAAAAAACTACCAACCCAATTTGATCTAACATAGCCTTACTTTACTTACAAGTGCTACTGGCAACTTCTATTAAAAGCATTAAAATATAGGATCTGCTGGAAATAACTGCACACTCATACACAAAACAAACTATTTCCTATTTGAGTCTCAAACCATTGGCATCCAATAAAAGACAATATCTGCTCTCTCTATACACTGTGGTTTCAATTTCATTATGCTATAGCTTCTTGAGCCATTTTCTGAGCCATAATTTCTAACACTGATAACTGAAAACGGGAGGGTAGGCAGTTTAAGGCGAAATCTTAGCTCTTCTTCTGATTTAAAGGAATGACAACCTTAGATAAAGCATTTATCTTACACCTGTGTCCTAATCCATAAACTGGGATTAAGTATTTTAGGAGTACTAAGATTAATTTTTCAGTGCCTGGCATGCATATAATAAATAATAGCTACTACTGGGATGCCTGGCTACCTCAGCCAGCAGAGCATGCGGCTCTCGAACTCGGGGTTGTGAGTTTGAGCCCCACATTGAATGTAGAGATTACTTAGAAAAATAAAATCTTAAAAAATAATAATAGTAGTGGGACACCTGGGTGGCTTTATCAGGTAAGCACATGACTTGATTTCAGCTCAGGTCGTGATCTCACAAGTTCATGGGATCTAGCCCTCATGGGGCTATGTGTCAACAACAAGGCATTCTCTCTCCCTCTCTCTCTTAAACATTAAAAAAAATAGTAGCTACGACTCATTAAGAGACTTTTAAAATACTTGCTGTACTATAACAGCGACTAAGGAGTATCATCTTTTTTAACATAGTGAAGAGATTCAAAAGACAACAGCTAACAAACACAAAAATTATTCACACAAAAGTTACTGACTAGTGTAAAACACCAGACACTGAGACAGTGACACAAGTATTATTGACTCAATGAAAAAGATACAAGTTTGTCATCATTCTAATCCAGTGACCCAGCAACACTAATAATGGGTCAACCAGATAGGACTTCAAATGAGACACATTAAGTAGAATTCAAGCATTCAGATTTAATTTCCAGTGTACAATTAATACAAGGCACAGGGTCAAAGGAAAAACTATATGACACCATGAGAAAGCAAATAAGACAAATCCAGAAAGGGGGACATTCTACAGGAAAAATGGCCATATTCTCTCAAAGCGTTAGTTTAGTTTCCCCATTGGTAAAACAGGGACAGTAATAGAACTTATACATGATAGTACAGTTATAAAGACTAAAATGAGGGGTGCTAGGTAGCTCAGTGTCTGACTCGATTTTCCCTCTCACCGTTTATGAGATCAAGCCTTGCATCGATCTTGGGATTCTCTCTCCCTCTCTCTGCCCCTCCCCTACTTGCTCTCGCTCTCAAAATAAATGTTTTTTTAAAAAAAAACTAAGGGGCGCCTGGGTGGCGCAGTCGGTTAAGCGTCCGACTTCAGCCAGGTCACGATCTCGCGGTCCGTGAGTTCGAGCCCCGCGTCAGGCTCTGGGCTGATGGCTCAGAGCCTGGAGCCTGCTTCCGAGTCTGTGTCTCCCTCTCTCTCTCTGCCCCTCACCCGTTCATGCTCTGTCTCTCTCTGTCCCAAAAACAAATAAACGTTGAAAAAAAAAAATTAAAAAAAAAAAATAAAAAAACTAAAATGAGTTAACTCATACAAAATTCTTAAATGTTTTATTTAAAGGCTAGATCACATCTATCAAAAGAACATGATGCCTACCCTCAACAAAGCCTGAGAGAGCATCCAAACTACCCTTAGAAAATGAAACCAGGGCGTACCCCAAAGCAATAAAATCAGGTTTCTGGTTAAGTGACTCAACTAATAGCTTAGGAGATTTAAAAGGAACATTCAAAGTATATTAACATGACAAACCTGTAGGATGAAGAAAAGCTAGCATGCATATTATGTGACCCCTTTGCAGCTGCTCAAGTCAGAATCTGTAATCAAGTGTTACTCACTGACTTAAAATAGTGATATCCGAGAGAAATAAAATGCAAGCAATATATGTAATTTTAAATTTTATAGTAGTCACATTACAAAAGTAAAAAACAGATAAAATTAACCCAATATAACCAATGTCATGTCAACATGTAATCAGTATTTTAAATTTTTTTTTAAAGTTTTATTTATTTAAGTAATCTCTAAACCCAACATGGGGCTCAAACTCAAGACTCCAAGATCAAGAGTCACATGCTCTTCTAACTGAGCCAGCCAGGCACCCTAAAGTAGATATTTTACATGCTTTTATTTAGTTTGAATTCATCTATGTATTGTATACATTTCAATTCAAACTAGCTACATTTCACAAGCTCAACAACCACATAAGGCTGGTGGCTATCCAGACAGCACAAATTTAAGGCAATTAATCATTAAAGGGAGATGGGCCTATGTATACTTTTGTTAACAGGAAGATTTTAGCATAGTTTCCCCATAGGGGTATATATTCTAAATTTGGAAGTAGGGTATTCTGATCAGATGTGGTAGTTCACCAAGGATCAACTGTAGCCAAAATGAATTAACCATTCAAGACCACCTAAGCTAACATTTACTTTTTAATTTTGCCATCTACCTATCTTGATAATGGAGACCAATTCTGGTTGGTGAACATGATTATTTCAGTCACCAGAGTGGACAAATCTACTGCATTTATAGTCCTGCATTTTATCTATTACAGATTAATAAACTGAGAACCTGGATTATCTATTTTAGTCCTGCATTTTATCTATTATAAATTAATTAATTGAGATCCTGGATTATCCATTATTCTTTAAAGTTTGGCTTTTGTAAATCAGCCCACAGAAGCCCTATCAGCTCTCAAAAGAGGACAAACCCACAGTTCAGGACTGAAGTTAAGAAGGAATCCTTGTAACCTGAAAACCACACACTATGAAATTTGGTGTTATATTGTGTTGGGGTGGGAGAGAGGGTTAGAAGGTAGGGGTTGTATCATAGCCTTAGTCTATGCTAGTAGTTCAAGTTTTATTAGTCATATTAAGTTGAAGATCTGGTGAATATTAAGGACCCTCTGCCCAGAAAAGGTGCATGCATGCATTTACATTCAGTTTCAAGAGTTCCACCTATGGATTCCTTATTAAGAATCTACATTTAAATACAGCTCCACATGAATATAACACCAATTTTTCACTCTAATTTCGAATTATTAAAAAGAAATCATAAACTGCTTTTATTTTAAAAATAAATCAATCATAAATAATGACCCAGTTCCAGGTCTAGAACTTCCTTATCATGACAAATTGTTTACTAAAAATCATAGAAGAGTTCCCATTTCTCACCAACCTGAATGAGTACGCATATGTCTAGTTAGATGAGTCTTCTGAGAACTTGAGTAAGGACAAAGTTCACATTTATATGGGCGTTCTCCTGCAAGAATATAATAATTAGGGTTAAATACGGTAAATAAGGCAAATACAATTCTAACAATATAGACAATATACATACAGTACTGAGCTTTTTTTTTTTTTAAAGTTTATTTATTGAGGGGGGGTGGGGATGAATCCTAAGCAGGCTCTGCACTGGGCTCCATAACCCCAATGCATGCTTCGATCATGACACTTAATACCTTGTATTTATAAGTCTCTTTATTTTCTTTCTTAAACCAGCTCCGTGAAAAAAGATAATGAAAGTAACCTTTGTTGAGCACTTACTATGTACCAGGCATATTCTAAACACTTTTTCTCTCTGCAACAACCTTATGATGTAGGTACTCCCCGTTACACACATGAAGAAACTGAAGGGCACCTGGGTGGCTCAGTCAGTAAGTGTTCGACTTCAGACATCTCACAGTTCCTGAGTTTGAGCCCCACATCAGTCTCTCTGCTGTCAGCACAGAGCCCACTTCAGATCCTTTGATCCCTTCTCTGCCCCTCCCCTGTTCACACTCTCTCTCAAAATAAATAAACAAAAAAAAAAAAAAAAAAAAAACACCTTTAAAAAAATATTGAGCGTATTCCTGTAAAGATACATAAATGACAAGTAAGTATATGAAAAGATGCACACTATCTTTACCAATGACAGAAATGCAAATCAAAACCACAATGAGATGGAAGATTTCATACCCACAAGGATGGCTGTAATCAAAACGACAGATGTTATCAAGTATTGGTTAGGATATGGAAAAATTGGAATACTCATACACTGCTGGTGAGATTGTAAAATAGTGCAGCCACTTTGGAAAACAGTTTGGCAGCTCCTCAAAACCATATGGCCTAGCAACTCCACTACCAGGTATACACAGATGACCCTTGAACAACATGGGCTTGAATTGTGCAGGTCCACTTATACGTGCTTTTTTTTCCCCAATAAATACAGTACAGTAGTGTAAATTTATTTTCTCCTCCTCATAGATTTTCTTAACATGTTTTCTCTAGCTTACTTTATTATAATACAGTATGTAACACATACACAAAATATGTGTTAATCGACTGTTTATGTTATTGGCAAGGAGTCTGGTCAACAGTAGGCTACTAGTGGTTAAGTTTTGGGGGAGTCAAAAGGTATATGCAGATTTTTGACTACGTCGGGGTTGGTGCCCCTAATCCCTGCATTGTTCAAGGGTTAACTGTACATACCCAAGAGAAATAAAAACTTATGTCCACAAAAACTTGTAAATGAATGCTCATAGAATTATTCACAAAAGCAAAAAAACAGAAACAATCCAAATATTTTTTTTTAATTTTTTTTGATGTTTATTTTTGAGACAGAGAGACACTGCATGGGCGGGGGAGGGGCAGAGAGAGAGGGAGACACAGAATCCGAAACAGGCTCCAGGCTCTGAGCTGTCAGCACAGAGCCTGATGTGATACCACAAGCCGTGATATCATGACCTGAGCCTAAGTTGTACACTTAACCAACTGAGCCACCCAGGTGCCCCAACAATCCAAATATTCTAACTGATGAATGGATAAACTAAATGTTGTATATCCCTCCAAGAGAATATTATTTGGCAATAAAAGGAAAACAAGTACTGTGTATACAACATGGATGGACCTTGAAAACATTATGCTAAGTGAAAGAAGGTAGTCACAAAGGACCATATACTAACTGTATGATTCTACTTATGTGAACCATCCAGAATGGGCCAATCCATAGTTAGCTGTATGGTAATGTAAAATGTATCTCCATCAAGCTATTACCAAAAAAAGTTAATGGAAGAAAAATTAAATACCATTATAGATTAACATAAAGGATCAATTAAGAATTTATTTTAAATTCCTTATAACAGAATAGATTGCTTCTATCTGCTCAATTCTACAAAATACACATAACTACTCTAGAAAACTTAGTGATTTTTCAGTCACAAATAAAGGTTAAAATGTCATCTTTTAAAGTAAAATTTGTGAACTGGTTAAATATCAACACAAAATTAAAAATCATCTGACTGAAGACCCAAATAAAAATAATCCTCAGCCCACCACCATGATAATTAACCATAAAAAGAGAATCAAACTTTGATTCTTAGTTGTATCTAACCTTGGGCACATTACTTCACAGTTACCTCTCAGTAAACATGGACTATTATAACTTATCTTGTATTCCTCAATAGACTGTTCTGAAGATTAGCATAAGTACCTAATACTGGGCACTCAATAAAGAACAGAAGAAACCTATTAAGTGAATCTGAAAACTAGACTACTTAGGTGAGAAGTGATTCTATCGTTTTTTAACTCTTCAGCACTAAATGAATTTATTTTTCCATAAATACATACAATCTTCAGAACCATGCATTTAACACCAGATACTCAGACTTTATATAATCAAAATATTATCCTCCAATGTATACACTACCAAACTGTTTTAAAATGCTTTTAAAAAAATCATAAATAAGGTGACATTAAGGAGAAAAGAATCTTTTCAAAAAGCATTGAGACCACACAAGTTTAACGCTAAAATGTGAAATGAGAGATACATACAACCAATGTTAGCCTTCTGTGGAAATAATCAACCTTAAATTAATGTGGAAAAAAAGGTGTGGGTGGTACACTTCAGTATACAAAATATACCCTTAAAAAGGAGCAGCTGGGCCACTCGGTTGGTTAAGCCTCCGATTCTTGATTTCAGCTCAGGTCATGACCTCTGCCAGCACAGAGCCTGCTTGGGATTGTCTCTCTCTGCCACTGACACACACACATGCACGCGCTCTCTCTCAAAATAAATAAACATTAAAAAAAAAATTAGTCACCTAGACTGCAATTAGATTAAAATAAAACACTACACAAAAAAATTAAGAAATGGCAAAGAGTTGTTTAAAAAAAGCACTTTACATGGGGCACCTGGGTGGTTCAGTAGGGTTAAGCGTCCAACTTGGGCTCAGGTCATGATCTCATGGTTTGTGAGTTCAAGCCCGGCATAGGGCTCTGTGCTGACAGCTCAGAGCCTGGAGCCTGCTTCAGATTTTGTATCTCCTCCAGTCTCTTCCCCTCCCTTGCTCATGCTCTGTCTCTGTCTCTCAACAATAAATAAATGTTAAAAAAAAAAATTTTTTTTTTAAACACTTTACAAAAAACTTGGAAATACACACAAAATACTGAATACTGAAACACTTTTCCAGTTTTCTCCATTTTCTTTTTGGTTCTAAAAATATTCTTAAATTGACAAATTTAAATTTAAATTTATTGTTGAAAACATTTTTAGCTTTTTAGGAAATATATGAATTAGCAAAATACAACTGACCAAAAAAAATCCCAGTGTATCAAGACAAAAGCACTGGGGTGCTGATATGGCGATCAGGAGTACACATATTTGTAAAAGTTCATCATCAGTTATACCTCAATTAAAACAGTTCATCAAAGTGTACAGATTAAAGTCATGCCATGGTTACTACCTGAAAGCTCTACAGATCACAGCCAATCTAAATTAAGCCCTAAGGTTCTCAAAATATTATTAAATGAATATCAAGTACTTATGGCTGAAGTATATATGCTAGCTGGAATTTAAGACATTGTAGATGAGGCTAGTCTGTTTAATTCAAACTATTAAGTACTTAATGGGGTAGAAGTTCCAAGTAACTTTCATTTCCTATGCCACGTAATTTTATAATGTTTGAACTTTTTCAATTCTGAAATTAAAATGGTTTCAAAGTATAGAGATAGTCAAAGGTTACAACAAATTCCAAAAGATCTACAAATTCTCTTATTTGACTAGATTTTAAAGCTTTAAATTCAGTAGCTATCTCCTGGGGCTTAGAAATCTTGCTGCAGACATCCTTCTTGTAATAGAATTTCACCTGCAAGTTTTATTAAGTCTACCACTTCAGTAAAGCACTATCGATTCCTTCTCCCTACTGTGTGCCCTGTTCTACCTGTGGGATTCAGTCCTGCAGAGTGATAACTCTTGCAAAAGGGACCTGATGCAAACAGCATCCCACCAACCCCTTTTCATTTGTGATCCCAGAGTACCATACTAGATTATCCTATCCATTTTGTTCAGACCACTAATCAGTCCTCAAAGGTACCAATTCTTAGCAAAAAATGTAACGTGAGAAAATTAAGTCCCAATAATTTACAAACATTTTCTTAAAAAATGAGACTTCAGACAGCCAGGGTGCCTCAGTCAGTTCAGCAACCCACTCTTGATTTCGGCTTAGGTTATGATCCCAGGGTCATGGGACATAGCTCACGTTGGGCTCAGCATGGAATCTGCCTAAAATTCTTCTCTTTCTTTCTGTCTCTCTCCCCCCTCCCCCTCCACTCACACATCCTCTCTCTCTAAAATATTTTTTTAAAAAAGAGAGAGAGACACACCCCTTAGGGCGCCTAGCTGGCTCACTTGGTGAGGCATGCAATTCTTGATTTCAGGATCATGAGTTCCAGATCCACACTGGGCCTACAACTTACTTTAAAAAAAAAAAAAGAGAGAGAGACAGAAAGACCCTTTACACAGATTTATAAATCAATTCAAAAGTGAATGATTACGGGGTGTTGGGGAGAAACGGGGAGCAACCACTAATAGGGTTTCTTTTTGGGGTGAAGATGTCCTAAAAACTGGTGATGGTTACACAGCTTTTGTGAATATACTAAAACCAATGAATTGTAACTTTAAACAGATAATTCCATTGTAGTGAACTATATCTCAATAAAGCTGATATTAAAAATTGCCAACTGTGATAAAATATTGGTAACTGTTGAATACAGATAATAATGGGTATAAGTTCATATTCTCTTTGGGATATTTGAAAATTTTCGTATTTTTAAGATTGTTCCATTTTTTTTTTGATAGAGTACACTTACAAACTAGAAAGGTCCTCTTACCTGTATGAGTTCAAACATGCTGAACAGTATTATTTTTTGTCTGAAAAATAGCTGCATTTTCCACATGTGTGTTTGCTTTCTTCTAATGAATTCAAGTGTGGTAATCCCACCAATCTTTCAAAAACTAACTTCTCACATTCCTATGTTTTGGGGACAAGTTAAGTTGTTCTATGTAGGAATTGAATACCACAAAACAAATTTTTTAAAAAAGTTGAAGGCTAGGGCACCTGGGTGACTCAGTCGGTTAAGCGTCCTACTTCAACCTAGGTCATGATTTCACAGTTTGTGGGTTTGAGCCCCGTGTTGGGCTCCACGCAACAGCTCAGAACCTGGAGACTGCTTTGGATTCTGTGTCTCCCTCTCTCTCTGGCTCTCCCTAGCTCATGCTGTCTCTGTCTCTCTCAAAAATAAATATTAAAAAAATAAACAAATAAAAAGCTTGTTTCTGTTAAACGGATCTATGCAAGGGTTAATCATTGAGTTTTCCTTTTTGTCTAAGTCCTCAATTCCTTCGGGAAACTATACTGCATCTTAGATGTATTCACTATCAACTAAATACATCTTCTAAAAAAATAGTAGTCTAATTTAGCTAAATGATCAATCCCAAGTTGTTAGAATACGAATTTTAGCAATAACACTGATAATAGTTATCTTGCCCATTCTTTCAAATAAGTGTTTCTTCACTTGTCTTCCAGTCCCATATAGTTACCCCCATGGAGAGAGTAACTGAAGCACAAAAAGGTTAAATGACTTATCCAAGGTCAAAAAGACAGCAAATAACTGAACCAGGACTTGAAAACAGAATCCCCCTTCTGCAGTACTACTTTTAACTATTTACTGAATTGACTATCAGAAGTGAGTTGAACTTATGGACTACAAAGGTACTCTTACCTGTATGAGTTCGAACATGTTGAACGTAATTATTTTTTCTGTCTGAAAAATAGTTGCATTTTCCACATGTGTATACTTTCCTTGGAAAATGGTTTCTCAAGTGTTTCCTCCAGTGATATTCGCTTACTGTGGTGTATGTGCAAATGATGCACTTGTAAACTCGCTCATTATCCCCAGCTCTGGTGTGGTGTTTCAGGTGAGCAGTATAGTGATCATATCGATTGGTATTGTAGCCACAGCGGTCACAGCGAATGGGGCCCTTGGAGAAATCTCCCTCTTCTGTGGTAGAAGACCCAGATTCTCTGGCTTTTGCTTGCTTCTCTGCACTTTCTTCCACAAAAAATTTCTTGGCACTATGAACTCTGATGTGATGCACAAACTGTTCTTCAGATTCTGCTTCATACTGGCATGGTTTACAGCGAAAGGGTTTGCTCTTCAAGTTCTTGCATTTGTCCTCTGCTCCTGATGTTTCAGGAGGAAGATCTTTATTTGAGCTATAAATTTCTGGGGCAGCTGATACCTCAAACACAGGCTGTGGTTCTACAACACTCAGTTCCAAACTTTCCAGTTCCATGTTTTCCAGTCCACTGGGTTCACCTTTTATTTCAGCAGACTCCTCAAGTCCTTCTCCATCACTATCTGAAAAATTGTTATCTCCAACAGGCATCAATTCTGCCATCTGTCTTTCTTCACCAACCAGGTAATCACAGCAGCTGCCATTTACTTCCCCAGTTAAGGCCACATTTGCCAACATGATAAGCTGAGGCGCAGCCAGTTCAGCTTTGGAGAGGTCATGCAAGTCATACATGTCGTTAGGCAAAGCCATGCCAATATTGCCACTGCTGGTGAACAGCCCTCCTCCTCCAGAAGACTGCCCCATTACCTGGGTGGCCATGACTGTATTCTGAATTCAAAATAAAACAAAAACCACAAAGTACCAGTTTAAACACAACATCCAAAATATCGCTATACTTCTTCATGTCTTAAAAAAATTTTCTCAAATATAATCTTTAAATTCAATGAGGTTCATTAATTGCTAAAATTAAGGCTTTAAAATATTTTTGTAATTCCAAATTTTCTTTATTGCAATCATCAAAAAAATTTCTCTTATCCCAGCAAAAAATTCTATCAATTGTTTGACATAACTCATCCATCAACTTGGCCTACCCAGTGGCATGCCTTCCCTCAAATGCTTTTCATTTTTCTGGTGAAAAAAAATAACTTCATCTTTAACATGAACTAAAATTATATTTAAATTCAACACATGAATAGTTAATTGCTGTCCTCCCAATTTCCCCTTCAACGGTTTACTTGTCTAAATCAGAAAAGGGAGAAATCAAAAAGCCATACTATGCATTTATTAAGTACAAACATGTCTGGAAAGTAGAAGCCTATAGTAATTGGTCAACTGAATTGACTTTCAGATGAACTTAACTAACTCCAGAAGAATAAACTACTGTAAAAAAGTAACAGTTTATTTTTAATGACTAGACCTGTTTAAAAGGGAAAAACAACAAAAAACAAAAACAAAAACAACTGTAGACCTTTTCTCCTATGAAAAAAGGAAGCTCCCTGTATTCAAAACTTCACAAATGAAAATAAAGAAACTTTCGGTCCCGCTAATAATCGTACAACTCAACCGGACAATCAGCGACTTTCTCGCATTGTGCTTGACTTGGCCTACTTGCTTAGTGGAAGCCATTACAAGATCACCTTCTTGAAAACATGTTGGGCTTTTAAAATCGCCTTAACCACATTACTTTCCAATCTAAAACGTGGTATTCTCAAATTGAGTGCTGCCTTGCAAATTAAAAAAAAGTAAAGTGACAAGCACTCAAAAAATAAAACCAAACCCCAATACAAAAAGTAATCCGTTTCATCCAGGTGCATAAACACAAACCAACGTACCGAAAGTTGGAATCAAATGCCATCACAGAAAGCAAACTGAGGGCAAAAGCTGCCCCAGGGCTTAACAGCCTAGGCTACTTGGCAATTTACCCAAAATCGAGTTTTCTAATACCCCCCTGAACCCTAACTACCATCCCTAAAGGAATTTTAACGTTCGTCAGGAAGGCCGTCTAAGCACAGCCCGAAAACCCAACGTGTTGCACGAATTCCTATGTGTGGCTGCCACCAGCGCCTGCCTCGGCGGCGGCATTCCTGACTGAAATAGGCATTCGGCCATTTTCTCAAAATACCAAACACAAAGCAGCTCTTTGCAAACTCGGGCGCTCTCGCTTCCTCTCGGCTGGGCCCGCTCACTGCACACATTTACACACCAACTCGCGGGAGTTGCCCCAACACTCGTCCTGAAGCTTTTCCTGAGCTCCCCAACACTAAGAAAGGCAAGGTGGTCAAACTCGGGGCGCCGCTGGGCCAGACCAAATCTTCCCCATTCGGGATTGTCCCCTCCCCGGCCTGCGGGCCCCGAGTCTTGGGTAGAGGGAAGAAAGTTACCGCGTTGCCGGCGTCCCGGCTCCTCTCACGGCCCCTGGACTCGCCCTCCGCCGAGGGCCCGGGAGGCTCCGCGGGCGCCCTCCGGAGGCGTCGGGCCCCAAGCGCCGGAGGGGGGCCCCACGCGCGCTGGCCGCCTCCCCCGCGCCCCGGAAGTTTGCGAACTCACTCCGCCACAGCGCCCCGCGGGACGCGCGCCCCAACCCCGCCAGCTCGCGCGCCTAGGTGGCCGGGTGCGGAGGGCCGCGGCGGCGGGGCGGCCCGAGAGCAGAAATCGCTGTCCAGCCCCATTGGCGGAACCGCCCGGGCCGCGGGGCTGACTCAACCCGCCCGGCCGCACTCAACGGCGCCTTCCGGCGAAAGGGAGAGGCCAGAGAGGGAGGGGGACGGGAGGGCCGCGGGCCGACGAGGGGCTGCGGCGGGACCTGGGAGCAGGAGGACGGGGAGGAAGTTTCAGGACCAGGGCCTCAAGCAGCTCCGCTCCTTGGCCTCAGGACTCGACTCGAGGGGCGCCCGGGCCCGCGCGGAGGCGGCGGCCTGGCCTCGATTGGGGAGGGGGTTCTGGCTCCGCGCCGCTCCCCATGGACGCCCCCGGCCCAGCCCCGAGGCCGCGCCGGTGTAACCCGATCCCGCTCGGCCGCCCGCCCCCGCCCGGCGCGGCGGCCGCCGCCGGAGCCACAGTATCTGCAAATCAGCCCTGGACAGCGCCTCGCTCCGCGTCCTTCCGCGCCCTCCCCCTGCTGCTGCCGCCGCCACCGCCGCCGTCGCCCGGCCGGCCCTCCCCCACTGCGACTGAGCCCCCAGCCCTCCGCCGCGCTTACCGGCCTTCCTAGGGGAGGAGGGGCCGGCGACCCGGAGTCGCCGCTCCTTCTCCGACTACTTTTCTTTGTTGCTGGAGTTTCGGGGGGAGGGGAGTGGGAGGATGGAAAAGTTGGGCGCTGGGGACGTCGAGGCCCGCAAAGGCCCAAGAGAGGGACTACAGAGAGTGCTCAAGCCGCCGGCTCTCGCCACGCCGTCCCGGGCGCCGCCGCCGCCGCCGGGGTCTGTGGCCCGGGGCCTCGGCGGCGCTGGCTCTTCTGCTGCACCGCGAGCTCGCGGGAGCCGCACATTCCAGCACAGGAGGCTGCGCCGCGCACCCAGCCCGCGCCGCCGCCGCCGCCGCCCGCGAGACACGCCCCCTCCACCGCCCGCGCGCGCCCGCGGGACACGCCCACCCCGCCGCCCGCGCGCGTGGCCGCCCGGCGCGCCCCGCCCCTTGGCGAAGGGGGTTGCCCTGGGCCGTGGCTGGGCTGTGGGCGCGCCTAGGGGGAGCCGCACCTAATCCTCCCGACCCCTCACTCTTGTCCTTAGGTCAAAAAAGAGGCGAGCCCCGCTCCCTTTCTTGATTTCTTTTGTAAACAAATAACAGAGAAGTTGCCCCCCAGCCTTGCCGCGCCTGGATGAGAATAGAGCTGTTAAAAGAAAAAATCTGCAGGCTTTGACCGTTCTCTTTAGAACTATTGTCACCCGCCTTTCAAGTCTAAAGGACTCGGAAATACCCTTTAGAATCTCTTGAAATCTCCACCCATAGCCACCCTTAACTAATTAAGCTTCGTTATACTCACTCGGTAAAAGTGCATCCCAAATTTAAACTATAAGCGAGGAAAAGCAATTCGTTCGTGAATTGTGAAAAAACAAATGTCTCGGGAAGATCACGGACTCAGAACTGAGGGGACAAGTCCATACACGTGGCACGAAGCAGGTCATTCCTGAGCCTTCAAAACACGATTTTAGTGGAGCAATTATCCTCAGATTACAGAGGGTAAAGCAGGTGCCTAGGACAAGGAGGCTGCCTGGCGACCATGTGTCGGAGAGTAACCTGGCTTCCATGTTTATAAAGTGGGGTAACCATGCATAATACCTGGAGCATGGTAATATGCTTTAAAAAAAAAGAGAATGTAGTCTCATGTACCCCTTGCCTTCTGTTTACACCAGAAACGCCTTCTTAGTCTGCCTTTGATACCTTGGATCATGCCCATCCTCAGAAATTTAATGGCTTCCTTACACCTCTCCGTGTAGCATTCAAGGCCCTGACTAACCTGATCTGGACATGTTGGACTACCACTACTATTAAAAAAGAAGTAGCAGCAAATGCTATGGGGGTTCAAAGTAGGGAGATGGTCCCTAGCTAAGAGGATCTAGAAACTTCTCAAAGTAGATGATGATCCAATCTGGCCTTACATTATTGGGAGAATTTCAATAGGTGGAAAGTAGGGGAAGGAACATTCTACACAGTGCAAACAGCCAGCTCAAAAACCCATCAATTGAGCCTTGCCTAATTCCTGTTCCAGCTCCCCTTCTTTTTCAAGTTCCTTCATTTGCTTCTCTTATGACACAACTTCCATACTCCTCACTTTCCTGGTCTT
Organism: Lynx canadensis; assembly: GCF_007474595.2. Taxonomy (NCBI): domain Eukaryota; kingdom Metazoa; phylum Chordata; class Mammalia; order Carnivora; family Felidae; genus Lynx; species Lynx canadensis. The sequence goes on from NC_044306.2 coordinate 160,310,391, forward strand.
CACCTCAGTAGGACCCTTGTCTCCCTATAGTAGGACAGTATTTTTTTATTTTTAAGTTTTGTATTTATTTAAGCAATCTCCACACCCAACCTGGGGCTTGAACTCACAACCCAGAGATCAGGAGTCTCATGCTCCTAGGACTAAGCTCACCAGGTGCCCCAGGACAGTACATTATTAATTAGTGCAGCTTTAGAGGCAAGATGGAATAAAGGCCTTAGGGGCTTAACCACTAAAGGTTTGGTTACTTCATATCAAATGCAAGCACTTCCTGTGATTCAAACTTGGGAAGTATTCATTCTCATTGAACCAAAGAGAGGAAAGAAATGCAGAAAGGAAAGGAGAGAGAGGAAGGGAGGGAGGGAAAGAAAAGAGGGAAGGAAGAAGGAAGGGAGGGAGGAAAGGAAAGGAAGAAAGAAGTTTTAGGTCTGCTACCAACTTATCTCTACTTTTTTTTTTTAATTTCTTTTTTTCTTTTTAACTAAAATCTAATTTGAGCTGCACGGCTTTTTTAGATGCTATAACCCAGGGAACAATTCTGGCCTCTATCAAAGCCCTCAAAGGCATAAACTGTTTTCTTTCCCTTTTTTTTAAGTCCAAAAAGGCAAAAATGAGACATCTCTTTTTAAATTTACTCGATAAATGTCCTTCATTTCCTCAGTCTGACTGCTTGCTGGAGATGTTTTATTAATTGCGAAGTTATTCCCACATATTGTGATGCAAAAAGAAGAATGGCAAATTGGCAGCTGCATTCATTTAAAATTAGCAGAGGCCCTTGTTCAAGAGATGGCATATTCAGAGTGACCCAAATTATCATGACATGAAGGCCACAGGTCAAATTCAAGGCCAAGTTACAAATCAATAGAAAATTTCCTTTGGGAGAGCTGGTGCTATGAACTTGAATTCTTAATTGTTTCTCAAGAGGCTGTATTCTACTTTGCTGCATCCAAAATTTAAGATCTTCTGCAAGATAAAGACTTTGACACATGAATGAGTTCTGGTTTTCTTATTTTGAGAATATGGGGTCTTTCCTACGTATTTAATTCATCAATTTTTTACTAAACTAAAATGTTATCATATGTTTTTAATAACATTTCCTCTGGAGATTTATTTCAAAAGTTTGGTAAAATGTGTTTGTGCTTCTACGTGCTTTTTATTCCTAACTGTGTTTCATTTTTTTCTCTAGAAAAGAGCTTAGTTTGACTGAACCCACATTAATGTTACACTGAAATTCAAATACCTGTTTTACATATTACATGACTCAAGTTTGTGAATAAAAATTGGGATACAACATCTCCATTCTGATGTTAAAAGATTTCACTTCCACTCTTCCTGTTACCAGCCAAAGGGAAGACATTTGTGTGTCAAGGACCAATGTTTCAGGCCTTTCCTGCCACTCTCTTTTCATTTTTTTAAAAAAAATTTTTTTTTTCAACGTTTATTTATTTTTGGGACAGAGAGAGACAGAGCATGAACGGGGGAGGGGCAGAGAGAGAGGGAGACACAGAATCGGAAACAGGCTCCAGGCTCCGAGCCATCAGCCCAGAGCCCGACGCGGGGCTCGAACTCACGGACCGCGAGATCGTGACCTGGCTGAAGTCGGACGCTTAACCGACTGCGCCACCCAGGCGCCCCTCTCTTTTCATTTTTAGTGGTACCTGTCACTGCTCACCCCTCCAGGAATCTCCTCCCCAACTGATCCTTCAGGAATTGAACTCTGGTTCTGAAGTTTGTGCTCTGTGAGTAAGCACAATTTCTATTCCTCATTTAGTTCACAGTGAACTTAAAAGACAACTTAAAAAATAGTGCTTTGCTTTCTCTATAACTTTATTCTGAAACTTTTAGTGAGGGTAAAAAAAAGTTGGGATGGAAAGTGCACTGGATACTCTGGTTTCTCTTCAAATCATACAAATCTTTTACCTTTTACTGAAGATTTTCGTGGAAAGGAACAACTTTGAGTCTTAAGCCAATTTCTTGAGTCCTTGTTTCAGCAAGTTTACAAAGGAAAAAAAAAAGAAAAAGAACAGAAAGAGAAAGGAAGGAAAGAAGGAAGGAAAAGGGGGGAAGAAAGAAAGAGAGAGGGAAAAGAAAGAAGGAGGGGGGAGGGAGAAAGAACAGCAAGCATAGGGCAGGTAGGCTAGAGAATTGTTTCTCCTTCCCTCTGTTGCTTTGAGAAATCACTTCTCTTGAATTTTGCCTGTAAAATGAAGAGGTTGGACTAGTGATGTCTAAAATTGTCAGCAGCTTGGAAATCTAGGTTACTTTTTATTCTGTTTGAAATTTCAAATCATATGTAGTTTTCCTAGTACAATTATATACATATATTTTTAATTTTTTAAAGTGTATTTATTTTGGGGAGAGAGAGAGCACGTGCAGTACAGGAATAGGGAGAGACAGAGAGAGGGAGAGACAGAATCCCAAGCAGCCTCCAAGCTGTCAACACAGAGCCCAGTTCAGGGCTCGAATTCACAAACTGTGAGATCATGACCTAAGCCAAGATCAAGAGTTGGGCGCTTAACCGACTGCACCATCCAGGTGCCCGCAATTATGTATTTTTAAGTTCAATATACGTGACATCCCTAGTTTCTTCTCTATGGCTCTCTTTTGCCCCTGTGGAGACATACCAGTAGCCTTGAAACATAACTGGCCTCAAGACAGGTGTTGTCTGTGGAATCCCTGGCTGGCTCAGTCAGTAGAGCATTTAACTCTTGATCTCAGGGTTGTAAGTTTGAGCCCCACATTGGGTGTGGAGATTACTTAAAAATAAAATCTTAAAAGGGGCGCCTGAGTGGCTCAGTGGGTTAGGCATCCAACTCTTGATTTCCGCTCAGGTCATGATCTCATGGTTTGTGAGATAGAGTCCCATGTCATTGGAATTCTCTCTCTCCCTCTCCCTCTGCCTGCTCACACACTCTCTCACTGTCATTCAAAATAAAGTTAAAAAACATTAAAAAAATAAATAAAATCTTAAAAAAAAAAAAAAAAAGATTGGCATTGTCTGAAGACAGGGATTTAAGGCCTGGTCTAGTTCTACTAAATGCAGGATCATCTATCCTTGCTTCCATTTGGACCCTGACCTATTTTTCTGGTTCTGACAATTGAGCACAGGGTCTTTATCCACTATAGTATCTGCAGCTTGAGACACAGAGATGTCCCCTAAGTGCTAAGAGAAGGAAGGGAGGTGAACAAGGAAACTCCAGAATGAGCTGGGTTCCATCCTACCCTCTCCTGGAGCCCCAACCACACTTTGAACAACTCTTCCCTTGTTCCTCTTCCTTTCAGCCTCACTGGCCTCCTTGAACCCTGGCTACTCTCCCCCTTTTGGTTCCCTGTTCTGTTTGCTGTTCCTCTTCTGAAAGACTGTCCAGTACCCTCTATCCATGCTGCTCATTCCCACCTCTCCTTGATTCAGATGCCACGATTTCAGAATTACAACCTCCTCCCTTTTGCATCTAATCATGTTGTCCTTTCTTTTTAAATTTTATTTATTTTGAGAGAGAGAGAGAGCCATGGAGGGGCAGGGAGAGAGAGGGAAAGAGAGAGAATCCCAAATTCAGGGCTCAAACACACCCTGAGATCATGACCTTAGCCAAATCAAGAATTGGGTGCTTACCTGACTGAGCCACCCAGGCATCCCTGTTGTCCTTCTTATTAGCAGTTATCACTAACTAACATGCTATGTATTTTATTTATCTTATTTATTTTCTTTCCTCACTAGAAGGACAATGACAATGAAATTGGTATTTTCTGTGCCTATAACATGGTAGTTGTTCAATAAGAGTTTGTGAAATGAATGGTTAGGGGATAGTACCTTGGTTTTTGCAGTCTCTCAAAGTGGAGACATCTTGTACTCGTATCAGTACCCTCACTTCAGTACCTATTACAGACTTCCCTCATGCTACATGCTAGCCTGCCTCTTTGAATCTCCCCTAAAATAGTCCCTTTTCAATAACTATTTGTTGAATGAATAAAACAATGCTCCTGGACCCCTGGTTCCTGTGGTCTACCTTCCTGTCGGAAATCTCCCTTCTGCCCTTCTGCATATTGTATTCCTAGCATAGCCCTAGTTTCACTCACCAATCTCTAGTTGGATTTTCCTTGGTGCCCCTAACAGTCTGTTGAGCCTCTGGTGCCCCTCTATTTGCCAGTGTTTAAATGTAAGCCACACCCCCTCCCTGGAGAGCTGCATCTGTATTGCCCTGCCCCTCCCCTGCATTCTCTTTACTTTGGCTTTTTTTTTTTTTAATGTTTATTTATTTTTGAGAGAGAGAGAGAAAGAGAGTGAGCATAAGTGGGGGAGGAGCAGAGGGAGAGGGGGACAGAGGATCCGAAGCAGGCTCTGTGCTGACAGCAGAGAGCCCAATGCAAGGCTGGAACTCATGAACCGGGAGATCATGACGTAAGCTGAAGTCGGATGCTTAGCCAACTGAGCCACCCAGGTGCCCATTTACTTTGGCCTTTGTCATTGTCCTTCCTCCCAGAATTCTCCCCCCATATAATATGCAGACCACAAAATCTCACAATTGAAAAAGATCTTAGGCATCCAAGCGCTTATTTTATAGATGAAAGATAGACTTGCAAGCATTTGGCTTATGCAGGTTTGCACTCAAGTTAGGGTACAGCTGGAACTAGGATTCAGGGGCTCAGATTTCCAGTCAGACAGATGCTCTTTCCACATTTCTCAAAATCTCCAGTCTTCCCTCTATTTTTCCCTGACCCCAGTGGCCCCCTTCCCAAAAACATTTTACTCCTCTGGACCTGATAAGCCACTTTGTTCAATGGTTGCACAGACAAGGTATATCTAAGGTAAGAAGTCTTTTCAGATCTATAGTTCCCTAACTTTTTTTTTTTTAATGTTTATTTTGTTTTTGAGAGAGAGGGGGGAGGAGGGGCAGAGAGAGAGAGGAAGACACAGAATCTGAAGCAGGCTCCAGGCTCTGAGGTGGCAGCACAGAGCTTGACATGGGGCTCGAACCCACAAACCATGAGATCATGACCTGAGCTGAAGTCAGACGCTTAACAGACTAAGCCACCCAAGCGTCCCTGTATGTCCCTAACTTTTAAGCCTATCTTCATATATGTATTTTTTAAAGATGTATTTGTTTATTTAAGTAATCTCTATACCCAACGTGGGGCTCCAACTCACAACTCTGAGATCAAGAGTCACATGCTATATACTGACTGAACCAGCCAGGTACCCAAGCCTATTTTCATATTAAGATTAATTACTTTCTGGCTAGGGAAAGCCTTATTGTCCTCTATTGCGTTTAAAATACTAAAGACCCAGCATCAACATTTTAACCTACAAAACTCAACATCAATTTAGGGGAAATGGGACTTAACTTAAAAGACAACTTCTGTCAGTCTTTTCCTTCCTTCCATAGAGAAGCAAAAAGCTCCCAGTCTGTGCTCCCAAAGTATACTCATACATATTTTCTTTCTCGTGTCTTTCTCACCTGACCGAGAGAGCCTGGAGATAAGAAGCTGTTTGTGTGTTCTCAATATGATAATATTCCTTCCATAGTCAAGAAAATCAAACATCTGACAAAGTATATCAACCCACCCAAAGTTAAAACCAGACACTGGTTTTGTCAATAAATGTTTCTTAGATGAGTAAAACCTCACCTTTTCCTTATTTGTCTTCAAATAATCATTTAACTTACTAGAATGGCTAAAAATAAAAGAGGTGGCAATATGAAGTATTGAAAAGAATACTTTGAGCCCCACGTCGGGCTCTGGGCTGATGGCTCAGAGCCTGAAGCCTGCTTCGGATTCTGTGTCTCCCTCTCTCTCTGCCCCTCCCCCGTTCGTGCTCTGTCTCTCTCTGTCTCAAAAATAAATAAACGTTTTAAAAAAAAAAAAAAAAGAATGCTCAGCAGGGCACTTGGGTGGCTCAGTTGGTTAAGCACCCAACTTCAGCTCAGGTCATGGTCTCAGGGTTCATGTGTTTGAACCCCACATTGCGCTGTCTGCGGTCAGCACGGGGCCTGCTTTGGATCCTCTGTTCCCCCTCTTTCTCTTCCCCTCCTCTGTTTGTTCAGTCTCTTAGAAATAAAATTTTGAAACTTTATTAAAAAAAAAAAAGAACACTAAGCAACTGGAACTCTCATATATTACTGATGGAAATGTTGGAATTGGTCTGTGTAGTTTCTTACAGAGACACATAGCATTTAATTCAGGCATCCTGTTGTTCTTATTAAAAAGAACCACAGGTCCAAAATGGTGTCACTTAAGCCAAGTTTCCACGTCCTCCCTAAATGTAGTCTTAACTGATCAGTTAGGAATTTTCTGATCAGCATCAATGAGGTAATTTGTCACATGGGCCCTCTTCATCCCCCACCACCCCCCTCAAAAAGATGAGGTAATCTGCATGATAATATCCCTGCCCTTCCCATTAAGGAAAGGTGACTTTGTCTGAAACCATCTTTTCTCCCCTTTGCAAATAACTTCCTTGCCCCTCCCCCCCCATAAAACATTCCATTTTGTACAACTCCTCAGAGTTCCGCTCTACCTGCTAGAGGGGAGGCTGCCCAATTCATGAACTGATTAATAAAGTCAATTGGATTTTCAAATTTACTTGGTTGAATTTTTGTTTTTTAACAGTCTTAACTCAAGGGAATTGAAAATATTTGCCATGCAAAGACCCTGTAGGAAAGTGTCCAAAAACTAGGAACAACCCAAAAAAGTCCAATTGGTTAGTGGATAAACAAATTTTAATATACCCATACAATGGAATAATAGTGTCAGGGAACTAAAACTTTCCCTGTACTCTCTTACTTTAAGTGATCAGGGCCCTGTGAATTAGACTGCCAAAGACAGATTAGCAAAAGATAAAATTCAATCATCCTTTTCGTTAAGGTATGTAAAAGGGTACACAGTAAAATATGACACAAAGGGGCTGTGAGAATCTGGGGCTTATATACCATCCTAATAGGGTCAGGGGAGGAGGAGAAGGACACTTATGGGAAAAGTAATGACTTCTTAATAAGGGCAGGTGGGGGAAGAAAGGGCACTTAAGGGAAAACCAAATGAGTTTTTAGAAAGATAAATGGGCCTCAGAAGAGACGAGAGATATGATTGTTTTGTGACAATGTGTGATACAGTATGGAGACCTCTCATCTTCTGGGATAAGTGATAAGAGTCTATGGTCCTAGTTGATCCCAGGGAAGGGGTTATGACAATTGAAGTTTTTTAAAACTACTCTTGAGAGGCTCTGCTTTTAGGAAGGTGAGAGGTTTCAGGAACTCAAATGCCTTCTAAAAATTTTTATGCCACAGTGAGTGGCATATTCTGGACCCATCCAATAGCAATAAAAAGGAACTAGCTATGAGGCAGCTGCATAGATGAATGTCAAGAGCATTATGCTAAGTGAAAGAAGCCAGATACAAAAGGCCACTTACCTTATGGTTCCATTGCCATTCTGAGAAAGGCGAGTCAATAGAGACACAAATCAGATCAGTGTTTGCCAGGGGCCAGTGGTTAGGGAAGGGGATTGACTATAAACAGGTATAAGGGAATTTTGGAGGTAATGTCAGTGATCTATATCTTGGCTACGGTGATGGCTACACTACAGTATAAACCTCCCAAAATTCATAGAAATGAACAACTTTTAAAAGGGCAAATTTTACATAATTTTAATAAGCCTGACTTTTAACAAATATGGCTGTAGAGGGGTTCCTGGGTGACTCAGTTAGTTGAGCCTCTGACTTCGGCTCAGGTCATGATCTCATGGCTGTGAGTTTGAGCCCTGCGTTGGGCTCGCAGCTGTCAGCGTAGAGCTTGCTTCAGACCTTCTGTCCCCACTCTCTCCTTGCCCCTTCCCCACTTGTGCTCTCTCTCTCTCTCAAAAATAAATAAATCTTTAAAAAATAATAGTAGTAGGGGCTCCTGAGTGGATCAGTCAGTGAAGCGTCCTACTTCAGCTCAGGTCACGATCTCATGGTTCATGAGTTCGAAACCCACGTCAGGCTCTGTACTGACAGCTCAGAGCCTGGAGCCTGCTTTGGATTCTGTGTCTCCCTCTCTCTGCCCCTCCCCCACCCACACTCTGTCTCTGTCTCTCTCTCAAAATTAAATAAACATCACAAAATTAAAAAAAATAAGAATAGTAAAAATAAAAACATAGCCGTAGAGAATAGACATGAGCTTTTCTTTGTCTGGATGTTTGAGTTATTTTGGAAAGTGTTTGAAATTCTTTCACAATATGTTACATCTGAGAATGATGATTTTTCTCCTAATAGAGTCTCACCAATTTATACTAAAAAGTCACTTCTTGGGGTGCCTGGGTGGCTCCATCAGTTAAGCATCCAACTCTTGATTTCAGCTCAGGTCATCATCTCATGGTGATGGGACAGAGCTCTGCATTGGCCTCTGCACTGAGAGTGGATCCTACTTAAGATTCTCTCTTTCCCTCTGCCCCTCTCCCTGGCTCATGCATGCATGCTCTCTCTGTCAAATGAAAAAAAAAAGTCACTTCTTATCCCTAAAGTTATTTTATTTCACAGGTATTTACCAAGCACCTCTCTCTGTTTAGGGCACATGGATGGGGTTGCAGGGTGGGAGGCAGGTAAAGAAATATAAACTAGGTTTTGACCTTCACCAGCTTACAGTTTAGCTGGGGAAATAAAACCCTGCTTTAGTAAAAGAACAGACAGTAAGAGCTTTTCAAGTTTGGAAGAGAAATTGCTTCCAGCTAGGCAAAGCTTCAACAATGCAGTAGAGTGTGTCTTATAGGAAACTAAGCAGTCCGTGGACTGCCTCTAGTCCAAAGTCTAGAGATTGGTTACCTTAAGGTCATTCTTAATGTATCATTCCAGGAGGAGAGTCTGGGTCTCTGCTGAAAGATGAAGAGGCAGGAGCAGAGTTGTGGGAAAGAAAGTGAGGTAAACCAGTGGTGCCTGGCTGGCTCAGTGAGTTAAGTGTCCAACTTCGGCTCAGGTCATGATCTCACGGTTCATGGGTTCAAGACCCATGTCGGGCTCTGTGCTGACAGCTTGGAGCCTAGAGCCTGCTTCGGATTCTGTGTCTCCCTCTCTTTCTGCCCTCCCCCACTCATGCTCTGTCTCTCTCTGTCTCTCAAAAATGAATAAATGTTAAAAAAAAAAAAAATCAGGTAAACCAGAATAGTAAACCAGCTGGGGTTGGAGCAAAACACAACTGAAAGTGAAGTACATGACATCAATTTAGGACTGACACTCTTTCAAGTATGGGCTTGGCTTTCTACCAACAATGTCTTAAATAAGTAGTGATGAATTCACTCAGAAAAACAAACAAAAACAAAATCAGCACTACAATCTAATAATAATTGTGACCATCACACAATCAAACCTTAGCAACATCAAGTATATTGATTTGGATGAAGATAAAATGTAAGTTCCTGTAGTGTACTCAGAAGAAAGAATGTGTTGCCATAAGAAACTAGTCTGCATATAATCTAGAAAGGAGGAAAATGAAGGGGGAAAAGTTGGCACTGTTTACCTAACACTGTCCAGGGAGGATTGAGACATTGAATGTGGCTGTTAGAAACATATATGCTAGGTTTAGGACAAAGGACAGTTTACTTGGATTTTCCATGGCTTAGAATAGATGTCAAATCATTTAATCTCTCCTAACATTGAGTCCATATTCACAAAACAATACTAATAATATACACCCCATACTTTGACTCCAAAGTGTGTGTGTGTGTGTGTGTGTGTGTGTGGCAGCTAAGTTATTATTAACTGATATTCTAATTTTTGCATTTTCTCCTACTATCCTCCTCTAACATTTCCTACTACATCTCCTCCTTTTCTAGCCCTCACTCACTGAGCTCCAGCCACCCATGGCAGGCATACTCCTTTCTCAGGGCCTTTGCAGATGTAATTAAATTGAGGATCTTGAAATGAGGAGATTATCCTAGATTACCTAGGTGTGTCCTAAAGTCATTGACATAAATCCTTATATAAGACACACAGAGGAGAACACAGACAGAGGGGAAAGTAATGTGAAGACTGAGGCAGAGATTGGAGTGATGTGGCCGCAAGCCAAAGAAGCTGGCGACCGCGAGAGGCTAAAAGAGATCTGGACTGGATCTTTCCTTAGAGGCCTTTCTGAGCCAGCATGGCCCTGCTGACACCTTGATTTTGGACCTCTAGCCTCCAGAACTGTGAGAGAATAAGTTTCTCTTGTTTTAAACAGCTCAGTTTGTAGCCATTTGTTTTAGCAGCCCTGGGAAACTACTATGCTGCATGATTCCATCTATGTAACATCTCAAAGTAACAAAATTACAGACATGGAGAATAGATTAGATGTGGCCAAGTGTTAAGAATGGGATGTCAGGGGGCACCTGGGTGGCTCAGTCAGTTAAGCATCTGAATTCCGCTCAGGTCATGATCTCACGGTTCAGAGGTTCAAGCCCCATGTCGGGCTCTGTGCTGACAGCGCAAAGCCTAGAGCCTGCTTTGGATTCTGTGTCTCCCTGTGGCTCTCTGCCTCTCCCCCACTTGTGCTCTCTCTTTCAAAAATAAATAAGTAAATATTAAAAAAAAAAAAAAAGAATGGGATATGGGATGGTGGCTTGCTGAGTATAAAGTGATACCACAAAGGAGATCTTTATGGAGATGGAACACTTCCGTCTGCATGTAAATCTGATGAACTCTGACTAAGATTTCTACAGACTAAGGTCTGTAGATTGTACCAATGTCAATTTCCTTGTTTTGATTTTTATAATTATCTAAGATGTTCTCATTAGAGGAGAGTGGAAGAAAGAGAACACAGGACCCCTCTATACTATTTTTGGAACTTCCTGTGAATCTGTAATTATTTTTAAATGAATAAAGAATTAATTTCACTTCTTTCTTTCTAGTATTTTCGGTGGCAGCTACTAGAAAACTTTTAATTACATAGGTGGTTTGCATTATATTTCTATTTGATCAGTGCTGCTCTAGAATGTTATTTTCCCCTGTGGGGTTCTGTAAAGGAGCTGAACAGTCTCCTGCTCTGAAATCTTAGCCTCACCTTCTATAATTGCAGTAAAAACAATACAAGTCTGGGAAGTAAAGCCATAACAGGAGGGAAAGTACAAGCTGAGTCAGACAGACATGGGTGGAATCCTGGCTTTGCCATTTAGAGTCAGACCTCTAGCAAATCCTTTAAACTCTCTCAGCCTGCCTCACTTAGTCTGGACAATCAGAATAATAATGCCATTTTGGCAGGACTCATGTGAGGACAAAGTGAAATCTCAGAAGTGCCTGACACATATTGAGTGTTCAGTAAATGTCAGTTCATTGCCTTTCTGTTCCAAGTTTCTCGGGTCATATTAGATCTTCTTGTTTCCAGAAAAGGGAAGAAGAGGGAAGTGATAATTAGGGCCATCTTAGAGTCTGTGTGCCATGCACAGGAAAGTGCATTATTGTTTAGACATGCTTTCAGATACTTGTTTTCATTCACTGTTCATGATAATCCTGTGATATAGATTATTGCTGTCAATCATTAACCTCCCAAAAGACCACCAGAAAAACTTGTTGGTCAAGCAAAGCTAAATTTATTAGAATACTACAGAGAGAGGGAACAGTACCCTGACAGAATCTTAGTAGTCAGAGGAGGATATTTCTAGGGTTTTAGGCCCAGGTTGGATGACTTAAACAGGTCTGGGAGGGCAGGAAACTGGTTGGGAATAAGCAGAATTTATAATATAATAGTTTAGGATTAGTGAGCATAGCAAGATGAGGGTATTAAAACAAGTATTAACGAGCAAGTTGTTAATTTTGATTAGTAACCTATTTTAATTGGTTCATAGTGGTGTCTTTTAAGAACAAGAATTTCACAGAGCAAATAGCTAAGTTATTTTTGTCTGATCCCAGAATTGTTTAGCACAGGGACAAGAAAGTAAGTTAGTTTCAGTTCTCATGGCTAACAATTTCATAGTACATGTACATTAAATGATGAATGATTCATGGTACCTCAACAAGAAAAGATACTCTGCAACCTTTAAATATAATTATTAAAAGTACTCAAAAATATGTTTATATTGTATGCTGATGACATAATGTTAAATGAAGGAAACAGAAGACAAAATATTAACTTACATGGTTGTGACAGAGTAAAAATATGTGAGCATTTAGAAGAAAATGTGGTAAGAAAATAATGCAAGGGAGGGCGTCTGTGTAAGCATCCAACTTTGGCTAAGGTCACGATCTTGTGGTTTGTGAGTTCGAGCTCCCTGTCAGGCTCTGTGCTGACAGCTTGGAGCCTGGAGCCTGCTTCTGATTCTGTCTCCCTATCTCTCTGCTCCTCCCCTGTTCACCCCCTCTCTCTCTCTCCCACTCTCAAAAATAAATAAACATTAAAAAAAATTAGAAAATAATGCAAGGATGGTGGGGTGATGTGTGTGTCAGTTAGGGTCCTATCAGGAAACAGATTCCATTTCTAAGTATTTAAAACAGAGGGAATTTGAGGCAAGAGGTTGTTTGCAGAGGCAGTGGAAGAGCAGAGAAGCCAAATAGGGCCGCCAAAAGCTAGGGGTATGCCACAGGTGCCAGAACCTCTGCAGTGGGCCTGTTTAGCAGCAGGTGGATCCATGGAGGAGGGGGAGCAAAGGAAATCACTGTCCTTGCTAAGACACTTCCCAGGACAGAGGGGGGAATGCCTGACTTCTTTTTTTTTTTTTTTTAAGTTTATTTATTTATTTTGAGAGACAGAAACAGAGAATGAGTGAGGGGCAGAGAGCGAGGGAGAGAGAGAGAGAATCTGAAGCAGGCTCTGCCCTGCCAGCACAGAGCCCGATGTGGGGCTCGAGCTCACAAAACTGTGAGATCATGACCTGAGCAGAAACCAAGAGTCAGATGCTTAACTGACTGAGCCACCCAGACACCCCGAAAATGCCTTACTTCTCACTACTCACCGCTCCAGTCTCTTGCCAATGTTTCCCACTAGCCCAAACCAGTCAGATACCAGCTTACAGGAAGCCCAGGACATATAGCTGGCAAAGACCAGCTCCCCTTTCAGGTGCAGAGGAACACACAAGAGCAGAAATAGATCTAAGGCTACAATGAGAGGTTTTCATTTGCTTTCAAATATATGTACTTGCTGGTGTTATATTGCTTTTTTAATTCCAGTGGGGAGAAAATGTAAAGTAAATAAATAAATAATTTTCAGAATGAAAACTCTGGGGGCACCTGGGTAGCTCAGTAGGTTAAGTGTCCAACTCTTGGTTTTGGCTTAGGTCATAATCTCACAGTTCGTGGGTTCAAGCCCCATGACAGGCTGTTTGCTGGAATTCTCTCTCTCCCTATGTTTTCCCCTCCCTGTTCAAAAGAGAAAGGAAGAAAGAAGGAAAGAAAGAAAGAAGGAAGGAAAGAAAGAAAGAAAGAACAGAAGGAAGGAAGGAAGGAAGGAAGGAAGGAAGGAAGGAAGGAAGGAAGGAAGAAAAGTAAACTCTAAGCAGTCTCTTAAACTGTAAGTTGCTGTGTAAATGGGTATCACTTCATAGGAGGGTAATTTGGCTACAACGCTCAACAGTTTGGGAGGCCTGGGGCTCATCTGACTCTTGATTTCAGCTCAGGTCGAGGTCTCACAGTTTTGTGAGTTTGAGCTCCATGTCAGACTCTGTGCTTGGATTCTCTCTGCCACTGTCTCTCTGCCCCTCCCCCACTCACACACAGTCTCTCTCTCTCTCTCTCTCTCTCTCTCTCTCTCTCTCTCTCTCTCAAAAATAAATAAATAAAGATTTAAAAAAATTTCATTGGGGACACCTGGGTGGCTCAGTCAGTTGAGTGTCCGACTTCAGCTCAGGTCATGATCTCACAGTTTGTGGGTTTGAGCCCCACATCGGGCTCTGTGCTGACAGCTTGGAGCCTGCTTCAGATTCTGTGTTTCCCTCTGTCTCTCTGCCCCTCCCCACTTGGGCACACTGTCCCTCTCTCAAAAATAAATAAATAAATTTTTTTTAATTAAAAAAAATTTTAAAGTTCATTGTACTTACTCTTTGTCCCAGCAATTTCATTTCATTTTTTTTTTTTTAAGTTTTTATTTTGAGAGAGAGAGAAAGCATGAGTCAGATGCTTAACCAACAGAAAGCCACCCAGGCACCCCTGATATGATCATTTTTAAGCCAGGTCAGCCATGTCTACAAAGGTTTATGCTCCAAAATTTGAAAACCAAATTGTAAGACAAACATCAGGTTTAATTAAATGTCTACATATACATTATGTCAGCTTAATAAACTTGGCATTTATTAAAATGTCTTATGTTTTAAAGCTTATAGGCTAGATTTCCTCACTTCATAAGAAATCCTGAGCATGCAGGAAAGTTACTGAGGAATTATAGCTAATAAATTACTTATGGCCAAGTATTTTTAAGAAAAAAAATATTATACCATTGCCCTTTTATATCACACACACACACACACACACACACACAATATTTGATGTTTGTGCATCTGAAGACAATTGTTGGATGTAAAGTAGGGCCTGGAAATATAAAAGTGCTGAAGGTCTAGGCAGGCCTCTCAGAATTTCTTAGCAGTGGCATAGGTTGGTTACATACGCTGGAGGAAAAAGAAGAAAAGATAAAGTAAAGTTGGTCTGGGAAAGTTACTATATTGACCATATTGTTGTCTCATTCTAAGATAATCTCAGGGTGTCTGGGTGGCTCAGTTAGTGGGCTTCTGGCTCTTGATCTTGATCTTGGCTCAGGTCGTAATCTCAGGGTCATGAGTTCAGCACCTGAGTTGGGCTCCACACTGGGCATGAATCCTACTTAAAAAAAAAAAAAAAAAAAAATATATATATATATATATATATATATATATATATGTGCATATATATATAGTGCTTGTATATATATATGGCTTATATATATATATAGTGCTATATATGTATATATATATAATTAACATATATATGTTAATCTCCAAAATTTGTAGCAAAATTTAATTTCCTACTTTGTATGCATCCAAATTATTCCAGCTCTTTTCAAAAGAATACATTACTTTTATAATCTAGAAAGTAAGGGTTTTTAAACTAAAATAAAATGTTCATGGACCATCTCACAACACTATGTTTGGGGAGTATAAATTCTACAGCTTTTTTGGAGAATAAGATGGCACTGCCAAAATAAATACACACACACACATAGACACAGCTTTTGACCCAATATAACCTTCCACAGTGCACAGAGATCTGCAAGAATGTTCAATCCAGTGTTTTTAGTAAAGTTACTGGTCAAAATATTAGCCAGGATTATATCGTGGAACGGGCTTATGGGAGGGTACTTTCACTTTCTATAATATGCATTTCTACAGTATGCATCTTTCAATGTTATATTTAAATTATAGGGTTCAAATTTGCTTATGAATTGCTTCATTCACTCAAAAACTATTTTGTACTTACAATGTGCCACCAGGTTTGCCCCTTTGAATCTGCCCTCACTGAGAAAAGATTGGGTGAAAAAATAATTTAAATTTTTTTTAAGCTTATTTTTTGAGAGACAGAGAGGGACAGAACATAAGCAGGGGAGGGGCAGAGAGAGAGAGTTACAGAGTCTGAAGCAGGCTCCAGGCTCTGAACTGGCAGCACAGAGCCTGATGTGGGGCTTGAACTCGTGAACTGCGAGATCATGACATGAGCCGAAGTCAGACGCTTAACCAACCAAGCCACCCAGGCACCCCAGGTGAAAAAATAATTTTAAAAGGGGCAAAATAGGGGCACCTGGGTGGCTCAGTCGATTAAGGGTCTGACTTTGGCTCAGGTCATGATCTCACCGTTCATGAGTTTGAGCCCCAATGTCGGGATCTGTCTGTGCTGACAGCTCAGAGCCTAGAGCCTGCTTCAGATTCTGTGTCTCCCTCCCTCTCTGCCCCTCCCCTGCTGTTGCTCTGTCTCTCTCTCAAAAATAAATACACATTAAAAAAAATTTTTTTAAAGGAGACAAAATAGGGAGAAGATTAACTGCATGTTTTCTGAATACCAGAGAATCTAGTGGTACAGAAAGACTGGGAAGAAGATAAAATGGAGGGTCCTATCTGAAGAGTTCCTTGATCACATCATCTAAGGAAGGCCCACCTCACCAATGACTTTGGAAAAGAAACTGGTAACTAAAGCTAATTAATTCCTTTAACTGTCAGCCACCACCCTCCAAAACCCAGAGATTTCAAATTGACAGCAAATAGGATTACCTCACCCATCTTCCATAAAATTGTCTTAGTGGATACAAACTATTATCTTTGCTTTCTATATTCTGAAACTATTGAATTAATAACAATCCCCAGCTTAAATTAAAAATAAAAAAGAACTTCTTCAAGTTTATTATTTTTAAAATTTTTTCAAAGTTTACTCATTTTGAGAGAGAGCAAGTGAGCAGGGGAGGGGCAGAGAGAGGGGGAGAGAGAGGATCCCAAGCAGGCTCTGCACTGTCAGCCCAGAGCCCAATGTGGGGTTTGAACTCACAAACCATGAGATCATGACCTGAGCCGAAATTGAGAGTCAGACACTTAACCAACTGAGCCACCCAGGCACCCCTTCAAGATTATTTTTAACATGCAATATAAATCATAAGTAGACAACTATTTGGTCACTCTCGGTGGTTTATACAGACAGCTGTTGGTGACATTGATTACTCAGAGTTCAGGAAAAGTGAAGAAAAAAATAGCATTCATTGATCAGGAAATATGGGACATACATGGACTCACTCTGGTTTCACAACATCCCCTCTATAAAAAGTATTGATAAAGTTATTTTGTGTATGGGGACCCACTAAATAGAGGCTGCTCCAGTGGTCCGGCCCAGGTCACAAATCTAAACCTAAGTAAACCTTGTGAAAGCATTTCAATCTAAAATGGAACGAGAGGATATGAAATGAATCTCATGAACATGCTTTCAGAAGAAAAGAATTTAAGAACGAAGAGACTGATTTCCATTAAATGCCTGATTTATGGAAGACTGAGACTTATCTCCTTTCCGATGGACATCTGCCAAGAGTCCCTCCTCATCCTCAACCACCTAACTTATTGCTTGGACTCTGGCTGGATATCCCCCTCTTTACACTCCCTACACATTGATAATCCTGTCCCAAACCCTCAACAGACTCTCCTGTAGCTTGCTATACCATGTGTTTCCTGAATTTCATTTCTTCTATTTCCAAATAAACTCAATTCCAGGTAGTTCAAACTTGCCCCAGTTTACCTCAGGTTGATAGTCTGCTCTTAGGAGAAATGCCTCACTGTCAAGGAAACCTAACATAAACCAATCACAATCCTCCAACTCAGCTAGCTTACCCTGCAAAATGGGACCTGCTAGTCTTACAAGGAAACCACTAACCGCCTAGCCAGTCATGCCCTGTTTCTGTGTTCCCTTTTCTAACACTCTGTAGGACTCTCTCTTGCTCAAAATCTCTCAGGAAGAGTGCTTACAGCTTGTCAGGCACTGCACTTCCCCAGTCCATGTATTGTTTTACCTTGAACAAAGGACATCAAACTTGTTATGAAATTATATTGCTTTTGCATTTGACAGCATGGACTCCCAATTTTACAGAAGAACCAAAGAGGGGTTGAGTGTTTCTAGACAAGTGCCATGGAGTTCAGCAATATGGCTTCATCTATGACATGGCAGTCAATCCTAATACCACCAGCTGAGTCTACCAGGCTAGGAACCAGAGGGTACTATGTAAGTATCATAGTGCCAGGAAGCCCTGGATTGGTTTCCTTTGCCAAATTGTTTCAAAGGTCTTGAATTTGACCTATGCCCCAACAGTTTTAAAGCAATGCATCTTGGGGCACCTGGGTGACTCAGTCGGTTGAGCGTCCGACTTCAGCTCAGGTCATGATCTCATGGCTCGTGAGTTCGAGCCCCATGTTGGGCTCTGTGCTGACAGCTCAGAGCCTGGAGCCTGCTTCGGATTCTATGTCTCCCTCTCTCTCTGCCCTTTCCCTACTCATACTCTGTCTCTCTCACTCTCTCTCTATCAAAATAAATAAACATTCAAAAAATTTTTAAAAAAAGCCATTGTGTCTGTAAAACTGCTTATTATCCATTTTTTCAACATCAAAGAATAGCACAATGAACTCCATATACCCATCACTTAGTGAAGCACTGCTTTTTTTGTTTTTCCATTTAAAAACTTGCTGGGTCACATAAGGTCCATGGAAAGAGACAAAATACATAACTGGTTGGCTGTCCTAGTTCTGCTATGAATAAACTGTGCAGCATTGAATACTTCATGGTGCCACTCTGGGACTCGGTTTTCTCATTAACTGAGATACAAAACTTGGATGGGATCTGGGGGACTTTCCAGACCTTATATCCTATGCTTTGATTCTAAAGTTCATTCATTCAATGTACACTCATTAAGCCACCATTACATTTTGTCTTAACTAATCTTTCTTTGCCCATTCCTACTCATCTACATTCCATTTTTCATCTAGTGGCCTAAAAAAGTCAACTTTTAAAAATGCACATCTGATCACCTTATCACATCATTCCTCCACTACAATCCCCTCAGCACCTTTACATTTCTTGTAGGGTGAAGTTCAAGCTGCTCAACAAGGCCTGTGAGGAGCTGCCAGATCTGGCCTAGGCCTGGACTGTTACCTCTTCTTTCACTAACTCCATGGTACTGGCCATTTCCAGCTCAGTCTCCCTTCATGTGCCTCTGCAACTACCTAGAGGATTCCTCTGGGCCTCAGTACTCTACCTACCTCCATCCCAACACAGACACATTCTGCTTGGGTAACTTGTTTTCATTCTTCAGGAGTCTATCTAAGGATTACATCCTCCAAGAAACCTGCACCTGAACTATACCAAGTCCTACTAAGTCTGTTATGCTCTGTTAGTATTTGGATGTAGTGGCCTTAAACACCATTTTAGTTAATTAGTTACTTGTGTACTTAACTAATTTCCTTCACCAGACTGTACATTCCATAATGTCAGTTTTTACTGTTTGGTCACCATGGTAATACCAGCACCCAGCAGAGGGCCTGGTACAGAACAGGCATTCAAATACGTATTTGTAGACCAATGACATGTTCCCTGCTAGTCTTCAGGGATAAAAAGAAATTCAAAGTTTAGTGGGGAGGACAGACTGAGATGTGATAGACCGTGCATTACTAGAAGAGCTAGGATGAGGGAACAGATGAAAGGCAGTTCGGATCCATTAAAGAGAGACCCAATGTAATCCAGGCCAGGATAGGCTTACCAGAGGAGACAGCGACTTTGTGGAGGAAATCCATCCAACAAGCCTAGATACAAAGTCTCTATGAGGGCAGGGGTGCAGTGAGAGAGGAGGACAGACTCAGTAACTCTTTGAGAATGTTCAGATACTGACACTCCTAGGTGATATTCCCCCAGACTCATTTGGCCTGCGGTCAGGTGCCATCCACGCTTTCTCACTTATAGAATGGGTTGGAAGAAGAGCAACTGTTGGTCAGTAATAAATGGGGCTTGCTTAGTAGAGTAAGAACTGGGTAAGCTCCTTTTTTTTCCCAAAGAAGGGAGTGGGAATTACAATTAAGGAGGTAGACTTTTCCTTAATTTAAGCTGCAAATGGCAGCATAATGCTTTTTTTTTTTTTTTTTTTTTTTTTTTTTTTTTTAGAATAATCACTGATAATGTGCCAACAAGTATAAGGTCATTTTGAGCTGGAAGTCCAAATAAAAAGGGTCATTCACATCCAGAGAGAAATTTTAGTCTAATCATTGGCTATCATTATTTTATGATAGTCTTATAATTTGCTTCTATTTTATTAGTTTCTATAAATATGAATTTAAATACTAATGTATTATATACTTCATAAATATTAGACTCTAAACTTTTTGTGATTCACAACTAACCAGAAACAAAGTTGTAGAGGGGCACCTGGCTGGTTCAGTTTGCAGAACATGTGACTCTTGATCTCAGGGTTGTGATTTTAAGACCCATGTTGGGCCTAGAGCTTATTAAAAGAAGGAAGGAAGGAAGGAAGGAAGGAAGGAAGGAAAGAAGGAAAAAGAAAAGAAAGAAAGAGAGGGAGGGAGGAAGGAAGGAAGAAAGGAAGAAAGTTGCAGAAAATATCAAACATTTCAGAAATGTGCATCTGGAAGATGAAATCTTATATATTATTCATGCTCAAGAATAAGTAGTATAAATAGCTATGCACTTAGTTACATAGGCTTTTTTTCCAACCATATATAAATATACATACAAAATAAACATTTTTTTCTTAAGTAGGCTCCACAACACAGCTCCTGAACTCATGACCCTGAGATCAAGACCCAAGCCAAGATCAAGGGTCAGATGCTTAACCAACTGAGCCACCCAGGTGCTCCCCAAGATAAACATTTTTAACAAGGATTATTTTGTATTGTCCTGAAACTTTTTTCCTTTAATAATATATCTTGAACCTATTATTTTACACAGATCTATCTAGTTCTTTTTAATAACTTCCCAGAATTCCATTAATTAAAATTTTTAAAGCATTCCAAGGACAAAATTAAATATTTGCATCCTGAAATTAAGTCTGCATTAGGTTGTGCAAATGAAATATACTCTCATCATTTTCACTGGATTGTGTACCCTAGAAAGACTATAGCAAAATTTGCTCAGATGTAAAGCCCTCCAAATCTGGTTATATATAAAAAGATCAACGTGAATTTGTTGGAGAAAATCTCCCAAAAGTAGGGACTAGTTGAATAGAAGGATAGAAAAAGTCAGTATGGAAGAAATAAAGAGGATGTTTCCCAAACCTGCTTATTTAGTGCATTTGTGATATGCAGTTTCAGGATACAATGAAAACTTTTTTCCCTCATTTACAGGAGGGTGGTCTTTAAATAGAGATAAGGGTTTGGTAGAATGGATAAAGAACATTGGTTTGCATATTCAGGTAATTTCAGACTGATGTCTAAAATTCCTCTGGGACCTGGTTTATTCTGGAGAGGGAATTCCTCCCCCCTTACCCCGCCCCCCTCACCTTAATCATAAATAGGTAAAAACCTATATGAAAAAAATCATGTTTTCTTTTCAGATAGACATATTTTGCTGAAATTTCTTTAGTGTTTTAAGTGTTTCTTTAAGTGTTTTAGGAGTTTGGGTTTTTATCTCTGTGCAAGCAGAAACAAAAGGGGGTTTAAAGCAGGAGAATGAGGAAGGCCTGATTATGTTTGCAAAAGGTCACTTTGGCTGGTGTAAGAGAATGGATTATAGGGATGTGTAACAGCCTAAGTGAGGTTCTATAAATCATGTACAAAGGTCAAGTCATTCCTTGGCTCAAAAGCCTTCATCACAGAATAAAACAAAAAGCTTTTTGGTGCTCCGCCTTCTTTCCCATCTTCCCTCCTGCACCACCCCTCAAAGCCACTGGGAGCTTCATGAGGGCAGGGGTTTTGTTTTCTTCATTGCGTTAGGGCCAATGCTTAGCAGACCTTTACATACTAGTGCTGATAATATTGGTTATCAAATGAATGGTTCTCCTTTGGCTTTAGAATAAAATTTAAAGTTCTTAACTTGGTATCCAAGGTCTATCTAGGGCAGTCTTATCATTAATGTCCAGGGCTTTTGCTGTAGCCACAGTGACCTCGCTTTTAACTTTCTCACAGTCTTAGAATTCCCTGTGGTCCCTGCCTAGAAGGATCTTGACTTCCTCTTTTCTTAGCCAATTCCTTTTCAAACTTCAAGTCTCAGCTTCTATGTGATTTCTTCAAGAAAACATTTTCTTATGACCTTTATAGACTCTAACAACAAATACCCAGTTTTTCACCTTCTTAGTGTTTATCACAAATAATTTCTGTTTTTATTTACAGTGAAGAAAACTTCTTTAAAATTTTTTTAAACTTCTAGACTTTATTTTCTTAGAATTGTTTTAGATTGAGCAGACAGCACCCAGTGCCCATATACTTTCTCTCCTGTGAAAAAGAAAACTCTATGCCGAAATGGCATCACTTAGGCCAGGCCAAGTCACCAAATCAGGGCTTAAGCCCAAACGTAATTGCAGTTTCAACTTCCCCCCAGAAATAATATAGTCTTAACCTGTTAATCAGGAATTTTCTGATAAGTACCAATGAGGTCATCTGTCAAGGGGTGGGGGGTGCCTTTCCATGCCCCAAAGGAAGATGAAGTAATCCACTTAATAAGACCCCTGCTTTCTCCCTCCACCCTTAAAGGAAAGGTGACTTTGCTTGGAATAATCCTTCCTTTTCTTTTACTAATAACTTTCTTGCCCCACCCTCCTTCCTATAAAAACCTTCCGTTTTGTACAACCTCCTCAGAGCTCCTCTCTACTTGCCAGATGGGTTGCTGCCCAATTCATGAATCCCTTAATAAAGCCAATTAGATCCTCCAGTTTACCTGGTTGAATATTGTTTTTTAACACCCCCCAACACACACACAGTTTCCCCTATTATTAACATCTGTGTAGAGAACAAGATGGAGTCACATATGTCAAACAGTCAAGGACAGTGCAGCTAAGGCCAGATATTGCCAAAACCAGCACAGGCTGATGACACCCAGAATTTATGATTAGCAGAACCAGAAAAGGCCTTCAAAGGCCCAAGACTGATTAAACTCCTTTAAAAGGGAGGGCTTTTGGGGCGTCTGGATGGCTCAGTTTGTTGAGCATCTGACTCTTGGTTTCAGCTCAGGTCATGATTTCATGGTTCATGAGCTCAAGCCCCGAGTTGGGCTCCACACCCCACAACATTCTCTCTCATGCTCTCTCTCTCTCAAAATAGATAAACTTATAAAAATAAATAAATGCAAGGGAGGACTTTTTAGCAAACCATCAGACTCTCCAGACACTGACCCTCTTCACATATGACCACATCAGAAGGGCAACTGCTATGGGATGCTTTGCTGGATTGATCTCTAAACATAACAGATACTACACTGCTTGAAAATATAAGCAGCATGTGCCAAGAGCTGACCCAGACCAGACTGAGTCATCTCAACTGTGTGTTCACAGACTGATTTTGCATTTGGTTTGTTAACTTCCTGCCCCTTGTTGTATCTTGTTTGTTGTGAGACTTTGTATTGTGCTTTGCTTTTTGTGATATGTATGAAGCCAAGTTAAATGCATAGAGAAATGTTGTTTGAATCTGGATCCTGAACCTGCTATACAATTATGTTAGTCATAAAACATGACTGAATAAGCTGTATTGCGGATGGACACAACTCATGTGTGCGCCTTCACAGCATGCTTTTGACAATCTTCCATTAAAATGGCACATTTGTTACAGTTAATGAACCAATATGTGTTTCTTACTTTCAATACATTATTGTGAACTAAAGTCCATACTTTATTTTTTCTGAAATTCTACCTAATGTCCTTCTTCTTTTCCAACATCCTATGCAGAATATCACGTTACATTTAGTATCATGTCCTCTTAGGCTATGACAGTTTCTCAGGCTTTCCTTATTTTTTTTATTATTTTTTTTAAAGATTATTTATTTGAGAGAGACAGAGACAGTACGAGCAGGGGGGAGGGCAAAAAGAGAGAGAGAGAGAGAGAGAGAGAGAGAGAGAATCCCAAGCAGGCTCCACAATGCCAGAGCAAAGCCTGACATGGGCCTTGAACTCACGAAACTGTGAGATCATGACCTGAGCTGAAACCGAGTCAGATGCTTAACTGACTGAGCCACCCAGGCGCCGCAGACTTTCCTGATTTTTGATAACCTTGACAGTTTTGAGGAATCCTGTTGAGATATTATTGTTTTCAAGTAAGTTCAAGTATGTTATTAATATTGTTTGATGTTATTTTTTCAAGTAAACTTTCTATTTAAGTATAATTTCCCAGTAGTAATTTAATTCTCTGTGGTGCAATTATTATTGATTTTTCCCAGTACACTATAATCTCCATGAAGGTTAGGGTCATGTCCGATTTAGGCATAGCTATATCCCCAGTGATTAACACATAGCTGACCCTCAATGTAAATTGCTGGATGAATAAATTATTTGCTCATGAAGAAACAATTTGTGTAGAACTTATCACTGGAAATTCCCAGTCGTAGGAATTCTCCTTGGGGCTAAGTATGGCCTTCTTAGTGTATCAGTACAAATTATATTTGTCCCTGTAGTTGAATTCCAGATTCCTTCTTTCCATTAAGTTTTCCACATTATTTTACTTTATAGTATGTCTCCCTTTTCTCAATATTTTTAGCATTCATTTTGCCATCTATATAGACCTTATTATTGCTAATCCTTACTGAGCATTATAGAGCATATCCAAGGAGCTGGTACTACAGCAATGTATTAAGAAAGAAAGCGTCCTTTTTTTAATTTAATTTAATTTTTTTTTTAGAAAACTTACCTCCTTTTGACCTTTTGAGAGGCTTATAATCTATGTAAGGAGACTGGACATGTACATAAAGATAAATCACACTAAGAAAACATTGGGTAAATTGACAAATGAATGATACAAAACTGAAGTTGGGTCATCTAGGTGCCTCAGTTGGTAGAGTGTCTGACTTCAGCTCAGGTCATGATCTTATGGTTCACAAGTTCGAGCCCTGCATCAGGCTCTATGCTGACAGCTCAGAGCCTGGAGCCTGCTTCAGATTCTATGTCTCCCTCTCTCTCTGCTCCTCCCCCACTCACGCTCTGTCTCTGTCAAAAATAAATAAAAATATTTTAAAAAGTTAAAAAAAACCCTGAAGTATTTACTAGGTCTCTGGGAACAGAGAACTCAATGGGACTAACAGAGTATGCTTTGAGGAAATCTGGAAACAAGATTCCATCTTCCAAATTATAAGAACACTCGGTCCTGGTAATGGATATTCAGTTGTCAGCCCTAGAGCCTGGAAATCTCTATAGCACTTCTCCCAAACAAAAGATATTATGGGTCAATGGGGTATGATAGAAGGAATATGAGCTTTGGAGTTGATGTCCCAGCTCTGTCCATTATAAACTATGTGCTCAAGGAAAAAAGTATGTAAGGATTCTAACATTTGTTAAGAAAAGTTATCCAAAATTTGGAAATAAGGCAAAAAGGAGGATGTGTATCTTTTCAGTGTCATACTTGAATTCTGTCTTAACAGGCTTGCCCAAGGATGATTTAATTCTCTAGGGAAATGACCACTTTTGCAATGCTCTATACAAGTGATTAGGCCCAGGCTCTGTGAAGAGTTAACACGAAATTACAAGATAACTTGCAGTTTTTTGTCTGACAGAGAAGCAAATAATTTCTCTCCAACAGAAAAGATACCTCCAAATGGCTACAATCTTATTGCCCTATAGGACATTAACTAGTTTTATCCCTCACCTAGCAAATTTATTTCAGTCTGTCTTTCCTGGCAGACTTCATAAATCTCTATTCTTCAAATGGTTTTTGGACCAGCTTTACAATCTGCCAGTTCCCTCACTAATAAACAAATCTTACACATACACATACACACACACACACACACACACACACACTTGTCTGGGAGACTTTTTTTATTTTTATTTTTTGAGAGAGAGAGAGAGAGAGAGAGAGAGTAAGAAGGGGCAGAGGGAGAGGGAGAGAGAGAATCTTAGGCCAGTCCCACACCCAGTGCAGAGCTGGAAGCAGGGCTCTATCCCACGACCATGAGATCACGACCTGAGCTGAAATCAAGAGTTGGACATTTAACCAACTGAGCCACCCAGGCACCTCATCTAGGAGCCATATTTTAATTTCAGGCAGGTTACTAATAAATATTTTCCTTACCCCTTAATTTCCTCTTTGTAGTTACTGTCATGTGACAAGAACTTTCCTTTGACTAGAGATTCACCCTGTCTCCACAGCTTGTTGGGGTTAGTTTTTCTGTTTATACCTTACTATCAAGTTTAGTTTTGAACATGTGAAATTTGAAATGTCCATGAAACATGCCAGTGGAGATGTCAAGAAAGTTCTGAGCTTAGAGTTGAGGGAAGAGCCTGGGCTGACCATATACATTTGGAAGACATTAACATCATCAAGGAAGGTATTTAAAGTCATAAGGCTAAATGGGCAGGGGTGAAGGAGGAAGAAAAAGAATGAGAGAGGAAATGCACAGTTTACCTGATGCAACATCACAGTGGAACTCCAATATTTACAGACCCGGGGGGATGAAGAAGTAGGAAAGGACACTGAGAGGGAATGAGGACACCAGATTAAAAACAGTATAGTGTCAGGGAAACCAGAGGGCTGATCTGGGTGAAATGCTGCTTGAGAAGCTGGAAACTGTGTCAGTAGGAACTCGAGTGCATATATTAGATATGGTAACATGGAAGACAGCAGTGACTTGAGAAGGTGGAGTAATGAGACAGGCCTAGCTGGATTCCAATGGGCAAATGGAAGTTGAAGATGTGGAGACAGCACAGGTGGAAAACTTACATTGCAGATATACCTGAGACTTCTTGCAGAGATCCAGACTTTATAACCATTTATTACATTTCTAGCAGGATCCTGATGATTTCACCAATGTGAAATCCAACAAGATTGGATGCCTACTACACACCACACTGTGTTATGGTAGAATTATTGAGAGGAATATCTGAGGAAGCTTTCACTCAAGTGGAATGTGGGTTTTAGAGCCCGACTGCCTGGGCTCAAATCCCAGCCCTTTCACGAATTAGTTCAATGAATTTCAGCAGTTACCACAATATGAGTCTCAATTTCTTTTCTTTTCTTTTCTTTTTTTTTAATGTTTATTTATTTTTAAGAGAGAGAGAAAGAGAGAGACAGAGAGAGAGAGAGAGTGTGTGTGTGTGTGTGTGTGTGTGTGAACAGGGGAGGGACAGAGTGAGAGGGAGACAGAGGATATGAAGCAGGCTCTGTGCTGACAGCAGAGAGCCTGATGTGGGTCTCAAACTCATGAACCATGAGATCATGACTTGGGCTGAAGTTGTACACTTAACTGACTGAGCCACCCAGGTGCCCTTCAGTTTCTTCATCTGTAGAATGGGGAGTACCTACATCATAAGGCTATTGTAGAGATACAAAGTGTTTAGAATATGCCTGGCACATAGTAAGTACTCAATAAAGGTTACTTTCTTGATCTTTTTCAAGGAGCTAGTTTAAGTAAGAAAATAAAGAGGCTTATAAATACAAGGTATTCAGTGTCATGATCGAAGCATGCATTGGGGTTATGAAAGCCCTGAAGAGTTGCTTGGCCTAATAAGGGCCCAGGAAAGATTCTTGTTGAGGTGAGATATAAACCATCTGGACTATATCGTTTTTTCTCATGATGACCCTATAAGGAGGATATATTGCATTTTACAAAGAAATTGTAGCTTAGAAAGCATCAGAAAACAGATGATGAAGTTTTTGTGGAACCCAGTTTCCTTAAATTATTTATTTATTTATTTATTTATTTATTTATTTATTTATTTATTCATTCTGCAAAACTGTGAAGGCCTAGAAGTCTGTAGCTTGGAGATCATACATATGCTGAACAAAAACCATTTCTCCGATCCTGTGCTTGATGAAATTTCTCAACTTGCATTTAAACTGCTATGAGGGAGGGAGGGAGACAGGGAGAGATAAAGACTTGGCTAGGGGTTTGATGCTCTGTTATATGGCTTCTTTCCCCAGTGGTGACTTGTGTGTTGTTAATATTGACTCTGGGACTAAAATTTAGTGCTTGGGGTGCCTAGGTGGCTCAGTCTGACTTTGGCTCAGGTCATGATCTCACAGTTTGTGAGTCTGAGCCCCAAATTCGGCTGTCTGCTCTCACCACAGAACCCTTTTGGACCTGATTCTCTGTCTCCCTCTCTCTTTGCTCCTACCCTGCTCACAGTCTCTCTCTCTCTCTCTCTCTCTCTCAAAAATAAACATTCAAAAAATAAATAAAATTTAGTGCTTACTTAACAAGAAAGGAGTGATAGTAAACCAATGTGACCAAATCCCTTTTGTTTAAAACTATCCATGTTTCTCCATGGTCAAGACCTCAACAAGTCTTGATTTAAGGTAGTTTCTTTCTATTCATATTCTTTTCATTCTTTTTTTTTTTCTTAAGTTCATTTATTTATTTTGAGACAGAGAAAAAGAACGTGCACATGCATGAGCAGGGGAGGGGCAGTGAGAGAGAGAGAGAGAGAGAGAGAGAGAGAAAATCCCAAGCAGACCCCTCACTGTCAGTGTGGAGCCCAATGTGGGGCTCGAACCCACGAACCATGAGATCATAACCTGAGTAGGACACTTAACTAAGAGTCAGATGCTTAACCAACTGAGCCACCCAGGCACCCCTTATATTTTTTTCATTCTTATTTTTTATTATTAAACTTTATTTATTTATTTTGAGAGAGCAAGAGAACATGAGTAAGGGAGGATCAGAGAGAAAACGGAGAGAGAGAGTCCCAAGCAGGCTCCATATCGATAGTGCAGAGATCATGACCTGAGCCAAAATCAAGAGTCAGACACTTAACGGACTGAGCTACTCAGGCACCCCTTCTTTTCATTCTTAAATGTCCCTTTATGAAAAGTCTTTCTTTTTTTTTTTTTTTAATTTTTTTTTCAACGTTTATTTATTTTTAGGACAGAGAGAGACAGAGCATGAACGGGGGAGGGGCAGAGAGAGAGGGAGACACAGAATCGGAAGCAGGCTCCAGGCTCTGAGCCATCAGCCCAGAGCCTGACGCGGGGCTCGAACTCACGGACCGCGAGATCGTGACCTGGGTGAAGTTGGACGCTTAACCGACTGCGCCACCCAGGCGCCCCGAAAAGTCTTTCTTTATTAACCCATTTAATCCCTGCTTTGAGACCTGGGTTCACTGGGTTTTAAGAATTCTGTGATCTAAAATCTTGCTACACAGAGTATAGTCTAGGGACCAGCAACACTGTCATTACCTGAGAGCTTGTTAAAAATGCAGAATCCCAGAGCTACTGAATCAGAAATTGCATTCTAACAAGCTGTCCATGCACATTAAAATTTAAGAAGCACTGTTATGAAATAGGTAAAAGGAATTTGGGAAAACTTCAGGAAACCAAGAGATTTTTGCACAGAAGTAGGACAGAATAAAACTAAATCTAATGTGAAAATGTTTCCTAAAATCAGATTGTTTCCAAAATCAGATTTACAAGTTCAAAATAAAATTTGTGACATTTAGTATGTGCATTCAGGTGAATTGCTACAAAGTGTAAGCTCCTTTGTAAGTATTCAACTTTTTTCAGAAGCTGGAATTTTATATTGATAAGTAGAACTTATCTAATGACAATGGAAAAGACAAATTTCTTATTTTGAACACAGCCCTCAGCAGGGGTGTGTGTCTGGGTGACTTAGTCGGTTAAGCATCCTGCTCTTGATTTCGGCTCAGGTCATGGTCTCACAGTTTGTGGGTTCGAGCTCCGCGTCTGTATCTGTGCTGACAGTGCAGGGCCTGCTTGGGCTTCTCTGTCTCCCTCTCTCACTGCCCCTCCCCAGACTCGATCTCTCTCTCTCAAAAATAAATTAATAACATTTAAAAACTAAACAAATAAACACAGTCCTAGGATAAGGTTATCTCTAAGAACATGTGTCAAACAGAAGAGGTGAACTGACTTCTCTTGCCATATGTTTTTTTCCCTGCCAGAATTGAGTGTAGACACTTAAAAACTTTTTCCTTTTCTATTTCTTTTTTTTTTTTTTTTTTTTTACGTTTATTTATTTTTGAGACAGGGAGAGACAGAGCATGAACGGGGGGGGTCAGAGAGAGGGAGACACAGAATCTGAAACAGGCTCCAGGCTCTGAGCTGTCAGCACAGAGCCCGACGCGGGGCTCGAACTCACAGAGTGCAAGATCGTGACCTGAGCCGAAGTCGGCCGCTCAACCGACTGAGCCACCCAGGCGCCCCTCCTTTTCTATTTCTAAAGAATTCATTTTACACTGCTTGTAGAAACCTAGCATTTTCTATGACAATTTGTTCTTGTTCTATTCCACACAGTAAAGAATTTGATAATTTTTATTATGAGACACCATCTGTTTCCTTTCTGTGAACTTCTTGGCTTCATGGAATTTTTTGTAACCACTTCTACCTGTAATTCTATTTGCCAGGTTTATGGGTATGTTTTAATATCACTAATGGGAAACAATTTGTGTATTTTATTTTTTTTATTTTTTGAGAGAGAGAGCAGGCGCTTGCGAGTGTGAGTGGGGGAGGGGCAGAAGGAGAGGGAAAGAGAATCTTAAGCAGGCTCTACAACCAGTGCAGAGCCCAAGGTGGGGCTCAATCCCCCAACAGACCATGAGATCATGACCCCAGCTGAAATCAAGAGTCAGACCCTTAACCCACTGAGCCACCCAGTCCCCCAATTTGTCATTGCTAAATAATATTAGGACTAGGCTCGGAGAGTCACAGAGAAGTTCATGGTTATGAGGTAACTAATATTACTTCAGCAGATTTGAAATGCAATTGCTTATGGAAGATATTGGGAGCCCAAAGTACAACTTCATCCAGTATGGCTGGCATCCTTAGTTTACCTCACAGGAAAATGGCCAATGGTGGAAATCTGGAGAAAGGAACTGAAAAAGGAGCCTCTGGTGCCTGACTAATCCTCGAAGTGTGATGGTCTGGGAATCAAGACACCTATTAAACTGTTTTAAAAGTTCATAATGGAGGCATGATCTTGGGGTTGTAAATTCGTTTGGTGTAGAAATTACTTAAAATATTTTTTAATATAAAAAATATTTTAAGTTCATAATGAAGTACTTTCAATAGTCTTAAAATTTGTTATTTCCCCCAAATCAGGATGCATTGAAGGTGAGCATTTTATTCTAACTTAATTAAACCAATATGTTGAATTAGGCTATTTTATATAACCCAGTCCCTATGAAGAACTTGTTTTGGTGCCAATTATTGAGCATACTGCACCAAACAAGCCAGGAATTTTGATTCCTATTTCTCAATTCCCTCAACTTCCTTGTAGTAGAAAGAACATGATTTTAGATTCAAGAGATCTAAGTTTTGACCCCAAGAGAACTTCATTTTTCTCATCTGTTAAGTGGGACTGATAGTACTCTTACATGTGGTAAGATTAAGACAGATCTGTACAACATGCGGCCCTTAATCACTACTCAATAGATGTTAGTTCTGTCTCTGGCACTGCCTAAAATATCTTAATCCTTCAACAAAGACTGCTGAGCATAGATGGCAAAATGGTTTATGGAAGACAGCCCCTTAGGGCATTGCCCTCCCCCTAGCTAGGATCTCCTCTTTTCCCTACCCGGCCTCAAATTCTTCAGCTGCAGCCTTGCACTATTAGGAATCACTGTGACCACAGCGGAGGCAACTTGGGGATCTCTTGGAGCTCTGAGATGGAGTTGCCACCCCACACTGTGATGGTAGACACACACTGTGGGAAGAAAAACCGTAGATACCAGTTGAGCAAACCCTGGGAAGTTTCCTTGGCTCTCAATGAAGCCTTTAGCAGTGCCTGCAGCCTCTGCCACTACTGATGCCACTGTTACTGAGGCAATAGTCTCCATTGTTTCAGGCAGCCTCCCAGGGTAATTGACAGCGACAGGGGTTAGGAGAGGTAGAAAGGCCAAAGAACAGACATCAAAGGCAATTATCGCAAAACCCAGCTTGCTGTGAATGGGGGCAGTCACTCAGAATCTCATTTTGGAACGAAACTCCCCAGACAGATTAAAAATTTTGATTGTCACCAAAGTAAAAATGAGACCCAGGAGCTTTCTACGAAAAAGATGTTTTGACCCAAAGCAGACCAGCATCTGCTTCCTGAGGTTGGGTGTTTCCTGGTTTGCAAATACACTCCTCCTTCCCAGTACCTCAAAATCTGTTTGATTGCATTTCCTAAGTAGTCACATCTGTTTTCCATTCCACAGCACAGTCATACATTCCTTCCTGCCAGCTTGCAGTGAATAATCATGCAGCACCTACTATGTGCAAAGCATTGCTTCGGGTAGCATGAAAATCTGGCCATAGAGGTGGGCAGGGGAGCACATTAATGCAAACCAGAGATCTTACAATAATTATCACCCTGTTGATTATTTTTGTCAGTATTGGCTCCAGGCCATCAGGAAAAATTCCTCTCCAGTTGGCCATAAAATCTGATAGAGCCAATGTTTTTGATGGTCCCAGAGAATTAAGCTTCCCATATTTTTCTTGTTCTTAATATTGGGAAATAGATCCCAAATTCAAATGGTCTCTCCCTGTTTTTTTGTTTTTTTGTTTTTTTTTTTTAAGTAGGCTGCATGTGCAATGTGGGGCTTGAACTCATAACCCTGAGATCAAGAGTCGCATGCTCTACTCTCTGACCAAGCCAGGCACCCTTCTCTTTTTTTCAAGTATTTTTTACACTTATATCTTAGTGTGTATACTTCTCAACTTTTATTATTATTTATGTATTTTTTTGGTAATATACCTACATATCCCTAAAATTGAGATCCCTATACCTTATTATTTTACAATTCCCATTTTTTATTTAATAATATAAAGATGTTTACATATCAATAAATACCCAAATTTTTTTTTAAGTTTTTTTGTTTTGTTTTGTTTTTTTAGTAAGTTCCACACCCAACATGGGGCCCAACTCACAACCCTGAGATCAAGAGTCATATGCTCCTCTGAGGCAGCCAGGTGCCCCCCCACCCCCATTTGTCTTTTCCTTCTTACTACACATTAACAGCTAAAATTAAACATTCCTGAGCGCCTGGGAGGCTCACTTGGTTAAATGTCTGACTTCAGTTCAGGTCATGATCTCACCGTCTGTGAGTTTGAATCCCGCATTGGGCTCTGTGCTGACAGCTCAGAGCCTGGAGCCTGCTTCAGATTCTGTGTCTCCTTCCCACTCATGCTCTCTCTCTCAAAAAAAAAAAAAAAAAAAAAAAAATTAAATTTTAAATTAAACATTTTATTATTATTACTTATCCATCCTCTATTTATTTCTGTTGACTGTCACGTTCTCACACCAAAATGTGACCTCCAGACTGCAGAGAACTTGTCTGCTGTGTTCCCTATCTGAAACAATGTCAGGTACATATAGGAGGAACTTCATAGATATTTGATAAACAAATGATTAAATGAATAATGAAAACATTTTACTTTAAATTTTAAGATGTAACTACTATTTTGTTAAATTTTTATTATTTTACTTTTCTGGACTTCTAATTTACTCCATTTAAAAATAATCATGGCAATCACTAAATTGTACACCTGAAACTAATATTACACTGTATGATAACTATCTGGAATTAATTAATTAATTAAAAAAATTTTAATGTTTATTTTTGAGAAAGAGAGGGAGACAGAATTTGAGAGGGGGAGGGGCAGAGAGAGAGGGAGACTCAGAATCTGAAGCAGGCTCCAGGCTCCAAGCTGTCAGCACAGAGCCTCACATGGGGCTCAGACTCACAGACCGTGAGATTGTGACCTGAGCTGAAGTCGGATGCTTAACCAATTGAATCACCCAGGCGCCCCAATTTATTTTTAAAGATTTTTATTTTTAAGTAATCTCTACACTCAACATGGGGCTTGAACTCACAACTCTGAGATCAAGAGTTGCATGCTCCATTGACTGAGGCAGCCAGGCATCCCTGACTGGAATTTAAATAAAAACTTAAAAAAAAAAAAATCATTGAACATTCACTCTTAAAAGCATAAAAAACTTTAAGTAGTAATATAAAATTTGGGGAAATGTTTCTTTTAATATTTGGGGAAAATGGCTTAAAGAAAGGCCTGAACTAATTCTAAATATAATTTTGGAAAAATAGGGAATTTGATTTTAAATAACCTGTTTGAAAAAGTTAACCAGAATAACCTGAAATCTGATATATTCTTTACAAGAAGTCATGATAAATCTTTCCATGATTGAAATTCAAGGAACATTGAATCCCCGAAATGACCAGAAGAATCGCTGACAGAAGCATGGACAGATGAAAAATTTAAAATATCATAATTATATGCTCCATTATATATTCACTCACTCCTACTGAGCTTGTCTGAAAACATGCACTTCTTTATGCCTGGCTCACAATTCTTCTTTGAGCATGGATACTTATCAAGCATGGAACTTGCAGGCTGCAAGGGGCTAAAGTTGTTGCTTCTTAAGAATGTGTTTATAGATCTCTCTGAATGAGAAACAGAGAATAGTATTCTCTTTTGTTCCTCTCATGGAACAAATGAAGCTCAGAGTAACATGCAAAAATCAGAGGGAAAATGAGACTCAACTATGATAATAAAAACTCTGGATTCTTCTGTTTGTTGATCATGATTAAAGATATCTGTGCATGGCTTTGCCAAACAAAACAAAAACAAGAAAAAAGCCCTGTAGAGATAAGAAATTTCCCCTTCATATTAACAATGTTTATTATGAGCATTCTCAAGGTGCTATGGGAAATTCAAAGATGTCTATGACAGGACTGCAATCCTGGGCCTCACTGTCTTTATAATCTTAGAGAAGATAAATCCAAAAGCCAGGCCCAGTATAAAATGAAAATGTGGGTTCCCTTCTTAAAAATTTTTTACGGGGCGCCTGGGTGGCGCAGTCGGTGAGCGTCCGGCTTCAGCCAGGTCATGATCTCGCGGTCCATGAGTTCGAGCCCCGCGTCAGGCTCTGGGCTGATGGCTCAGAGCCTGGAGCCTGTTTCCGATTCTGTGTCTCCCTCTCTCTCTGCCCCTCCCCCATTCATGCTCTGTCTCTCTCTGTCCCAAAAATAAATAAACGTTAAAAAAAAAAATTTAAAAAAAAATTTTTTTTAGGAGTTTCAAGAAAGTGACAACAGAGCATTAAATCAAACACAGAGCCTTTCTAATTGCAGGGCCCTGCATATATTACACACCCATGAAGCTGTCCCTTAAGAAAACAACAAACCATTAAGACCAAAGAGAATGAAATAAACACTAGAGAATACACCAGGTGCTGAGTAAATAAAAAAAAGGAAGAAGCCATTAGGTATTCTTGCTACAAGAAAGGGGCTAAAAGATTATACACAAAAATGTCAATACCACCTCCAAGGGCTGTGGCTGTAGGGCTGAGGAGGGTAGGGAATTGTTACAGGGAGATTTTCTTATTTGGTCTCTGTACTTCTGTATTGTTTGGATCTTTTACAATGAGTTTGTATTTATGTATTTGTAATTTAAATAACTGATTTACCAAAACACCTAAGCTATAGCTCATGGTTTCTTAATGCTTATCTCAGGAGTCAGGAGGGAGACAAATCTCACTATTCTCTATTCCTGCACTAAGCCAAAACTTAGTGGCTTCAAACAATAATAAACACTCACTAGTTCAGATAATTTCAGAAATGTGTGAGCACCTTAGCTGGGCACTTCTGGCTCAGTGTCTTTCATGAAGTTGTGGTCAAGATGCACCTGGGGCTTCAGTCTCATCCAAAGGATTGGTGGGGCTAAAGGATCTGCTTGGAAGATGGCCCACTCACATGACTGGCACACTTGGCACTGGCTTTTGGCAGAGGCCTTGGTTCCTCATCATGTGGACCTCTCTGTAGGACTCAGATGTCCTTATGACAGAAATCGACTTCCCCCAAAGCAAGTGACCCAAGACAGCAAGTCAAAAGTTGAAACGTCCCAGACTTTAGCCTCTACTACAAAGCTGTCATCATCAAGACAGCATGGTATTGGCACAAAAACAGACACACAGACCAATGGAATAGAATAGAAACCCCAGAACTAGACCCACAAACGTATGGCCAACTCATCTTTGACAAAGCAGGAAAAACATCCAATGGAAAAAAGACAGCCTCTTTAACAAATGGTGCTGGGAGAACTGGACAGCAACATGCAGAAGGTTGAAACTAGACCACTTTCTCACACCATTTACAAAAAAAACTCAAAATGGATAAAGGACCTAAATGTGAGACAGGAAACCATCAGAACCTTAGAGGAGAAAGCAGGAAAAGACCTCTCTGACCTAGTCGTAGCAATCTCTTACTCGACACATCCCCAAAGGCAAGGGAATTAAAAGCAAAAGTGAATTACTGGGACCTTATGAAGAAAAAGCTTCTGCACAGCAAAGGAAACAACCAACAAAACTAAAAGGCAACCAACGGAATGGGAAAAGATATTTGCAAATGGCATATCGGACAAAGGGCTAGTATCTAAAATCTATAAAGAGCTCACCAAACTCCACACCCGAAAAACAAATAACCCAGTGAAGAAATGGGCAGAAAACATGAATAGACACTTCTCTAAAGAAGACATCCAGATGGCCAACAGGCACATGAAAAGATGTTCAGCGTCGCTCCTTATCAGGGAAATACAAATTAAAACCACACTCAGGTATCACCTCACGCCAGTCAGAGTGGCCAAAATGAACAAATCAGGAGACTCTAGATGCTGGAGAGGATGTGGAGAAACGGGAACCCTCTTGCACTGTTGGTGGGAATGCAAATTGGTGCAGCCGCTCTGGAAAGCAGTGTGGAGGTTCCTCAGAAATTAAAAATACCTACCCTATGACCCAGCAATAGCACTGCTAGGAATTTATCCAAGGGATACAGGAGTACTGATGCATAGGGGCACTTGTACCCCAATGTTCATAGCAGCACTCTCAACAATAGCCAAATTATGGAAAGAGCCTAAATGTCCATCAACTGATGAATGGATAAAAATTGTGGTATATATACACAATGGAATACTACGTGGCAATGAGAAAAAATGAAATATGGCCTTTTGTAGCAACGTGGATGGAACTGGAGAGTGTAATGCTAAGTGAAATAAGCCATACAGAGAAAGACAGATACCATAGGGTTTCACTCTTATGTGGATCCTGAGAAACTTAACAGGAACCCATGGGGGAGGGGAAGGAAAAAAAAAAAAAAAAGAGGTTAGAGTGGGAGAGAGCCAAAGCATAGAGACTGTTAAAACTGAGAACAAACTGAGGGTTGATGGGGGTCGGAGGGAGGGGGGGGGGGTGGGGTATTGAGGAGGGCACCTTTTGGGATGAGCACTGGGTGTTGTATGGAAACCAATTTGTCAATAAATTTCATATATATATAAAAAAAATGAATAAACATTAAAAAAATGTTTAAAAAAAAAAAAGAAAAGCAAAAAAAAAAAAAAAAGTTGAAACGTCTTTTATGACCTAGAACAGGAGTTGGCAAGCTACAAGTGGCCAAGAAAGCCAGCTGCCACTTGTTTTTATAAATAGTTTTATTAGAACACAGATATACTCATTTATTTACTTATTGGTTGCTTTAATGCTACAGTGAGAGTTGAGTAGTTACAGTAGAAACCATATAGCCTGCAAAGCTTTAAATATTGACTATCTGGGGGCGCCTGGGTGGCTTGGTTGGTTAAGCGTCCGACTTCGGCTCAGGTCATGATCTCACGGTCTATGAGTTTGAGCCCTGCATCGGGCTCTGTGCTGATGGCTCAGAGCCTGGAGCCTGTTTCAGATTCTGTGTCTCCCTCTCTCTCTGCTCCTCCCCTGTTCATGCTCTGTCTCTCTCTGTCTCAAAAATAAACGTTTAAAAAAAAATAAAAATAAAAATAAATATTGACTATCTGGCCTTTTGCAGAAAAGTTTGCTAACTCCTGGTGTAGGCTTGTTAAGTCACACACCATTATTTTCATGGTATTCTATTGATTACAGAGATAAACCCTGATACAGTGTGGGAGGGGGCTACCCAGAGTATGTATACCAGGAGGTGGGCATCACTGGGGACCACCCTGGAGGGTAGCCTCCCTCCAAGGGACTCTCTGAGATCCCTATCATTGCCCTTACCACCTCAAGATGGTAACTGTCTGTGGGTCAGCCTCTCCCACTATAATACTAAAG
This sequence comes from Lynx canadensis, assembly GCF_007474595.2. NCBI lineage: Eukaryota > Metazoa > Chordata > Mammalia > Carnivora > Felidae > Lynx > Lynx canadensis. Next base: position 160,348,001 of record NC_044306.2, read on the forward strand.
CACCTGGAGGCCTGGGCTGTGCGCTGTTCTACCTTTGCAGTCCAGTGTTAGCATGGCAGCAGCTTTCAGCACGATAGTTGCAAGAGCTCAATAATGTTTGGGTTCTGCCTGCATGTAAACTGGGAGTGGCAGGAAAGCTTGACTTCACTGGGCAAGGGACTTTTTTTTTTTTTTAATGTTTATTTATTTTTGTGAGAGAGAGACCAAGCAGGGGAGGGGCAGAGAGAAGGGGAGATAGAAGTTCTGAAGCAGGCTCTGTGCTGACAGCAGAGAGCCCAATGTTGCGCTCAACTCACTCACGAACCCTTGAGGTCATGACCTGAGCCAAAATCAAGAGTCGGACGCTTAACGAACTAAGCCACCCAGGTGTTTCTTTCTTTTTTTCTTTTTTCTTTCTTTCTTCTTCTTTTCTTCTTTTCTTTCTTTTCTTTCTTTCTTTCTTCTTCCTTCTTCTTTCCTTCCTTCCTTCCTTCCTCTAAATGTTTTTTATGGGCAAGGGGCTTTTGAATAAATCTTGAAGTGGGTTTGATTTGATTAAGTAGAGAAAACAAGGCAAAAGAAGGGAAGACAGATAAATAGAAGATTGAAAAATAATAGCAGTACAGCTGTTGATTATTTGTCTGCTGAATTATCATAATCTGCTCTTCTTAAAAGTCTGTGCACTAGTCAGGATCTTTTTGGCTGCAAATGGCAGAAGCCCAGCCAGAGGAGATACAGTGGTACAAATAGGTCTCAGGGCTGTCCTGGAACCAGACTATAATGTCAGAAGAATCCCTTTCTCCATATTTTCCATGTACCTCTGTGTATGGGCTATGTGGCCTCTGGTTTGGTATTGTAATGGAAGAGGCTGACCCAAGAAAGGACTCTTTCTCTAAGGCTGAATAGAGAAATTCTAGGAAATGATTCTGGATTGAGTCACAGTCCACCATCACAGTGGTGGTTGAGAGTTTGCAAAGGATGGGGTACTTGAATTGGAGGTGCCAACAGAACACCTGACTTGAGTCAGAGGAGTTGTATTTCCCTAAAAGAACCAGATTGCTATCACTAATGCAAGAGAAGAATATTGGGTGGACAATGGTAACGTCTATTTTAACAGTAGCTTCCATATCTTTCTTGACCTTAATGCCCGAAAGAAAATGAATTTTACATTAGGACCTGCTACATGTATACAGTACTTTGGGTTCCCTGAGAGGCAGATTCTGGATGGAGAACTGCATACAACTCATTTATTGGGGAGTACTCTGGGATCAGCACCTGTGAAAGAACAAGGATTGTAGGATTGGACAGAGGGATAAGTTGAGTTGTGATGCTCTTGCAACCTAAGTAAGTGAAGCTTCGTTTGCTTCTATAGAGAGTTCTGAAGTTGGCTCATCAGTGATGTCCCAAGTTGTGGCAAGAATAGGGTGACCAACCATCCTACTTTGTCTAGGACTGAGTGGTCTCCCAGGATGCAGGACTTTCAGTTTTAAAGTTAGGAAAGTTCCAAGCAAACCAGGATAAGTTGGTACCTCTAGGAGAGCCAGACCTTTGTACCCACTTTCCAAATCAACCAGCCATTGGAAGTGGGCTTTCCCTGGGGAGGGATCTTAACCCTAGATGACTTACTTCCCTCAGACCAAGGGCAATTTCTGGGGAGAGACTCATTTTGAGCATTCAGTCAGCAGTAGGCAACATTCCTGGCAGCTGGGGAGTGGGTGTCTTAATCCTGTAGGGGGTGATCAGGGTAGTATACCACAGTATCTACTACAATACATAAAAAAAAAAAAATGTTTCAGGAAAAAATACCTACTTTGCTATGTATAATGTACTCTGATATTTTCTATTCTGTTCCATCTGAAAAAATATACTGACCCTCTGAACAGACACTTCACAAAAGACATTCAAATAGCCAATAAACAGTTGAAAATGTGCTTAACTTCATTAGTCATCAGAGAAATGTAAATTTAAACCACAATGCAATACCACTGTACTCCCAGTCAAATGGCTAAACTGAGAAAAACAATGCCAATTGTTAGCACGGATATGGAGTAACTGGAACTTTCATACAGCATTTATGGAAGTATAAATTGGCACAAGGTAAAAAAAAGAACTATTTAGCATTGTCTACTAAAGCTAACCATACTATATATTTTGACTTAGTAATTGCACTCCAAGGCATATACTCAAAAGAAATGTACATATGGCCATGAAAAATCTCTAAGAATGGTCATAGCAGCTAGGGCAGATTGTGTATTCCAAAATGGCTGCAACAGTCTCCCATCTCATATGCTTTCCTATAATGTAACCTAGAGACTCTTCCCTAGGCTGAGGTAGGTTCTGTGTTTCTGCCCTTTGAAACTAAGCAAGCTTGTGACTCACTTGTAACAAGTAAAATGGTATAGAAATAATGCTGTGTTAAGTCAAATGCAAAATCAAGTCAATGGAGGGTAGTAGAATATACCACCCCAAAATATGCCATTTGGGCATTAGGATCCTTTTGAGCCGAATTCAATTGAGGAAAAATAGATATAAGGAAAGCTCTCTGCCTTCCCTCTATGTGCTTAAATGCAGGACATAGTTTGTGAAGGTGTCTCCCCTCTTCTTTCTACCAGGAAGGACAGAAGTTAATCACCAGAGACAACTGTAGAACTTATCAGCCCAGAGATGACAATAGAGGTATCTACATAACAAACCGTGCTAGGGGCCTGGGTGACTTAGTCACCCAGTTGAGCATCTGACTATTGATTTTGGATCAGGTCATGATATCATGGTTCATGAGATTGAGCCCTGAGTCAGGCTTTGCGCTGATAGCATGGAACCTGCTTGGGATTCTCTCTCTGTTTCTGTCTCTGTCTCTCTCTCACTCTGCCCCTCCCCACCTTGCCTGTGCTTTCTCTCTCTCTCAAAAAAAAAAATCAAATAAATAAATAAATAAATAATAAATAAATAAATAAATAAAAACCTTACTAGCTGCGCCTGGGTGACTCAGTCGGTTAATCGTCTGACTGCGGCTCAGGTCATGATCTCACGGTTTGTGAGTTGGAGCCCTGCGTTGGGCTCTGTGCTGGCAGCTCAGAGCCGGGAGCCTGCTTCTGAGTCTCCCTCTCTCTCTGCCCTCCCCCACTGTGCTCTGTCTCCCTCTGTCTCTCAAAAATAAATAAACATTAAAAAAAATTTAAAAGAAACTTGCTAACCCAAGCCTTACCTCCCATTAGTTCTCCCATATATTTCCCTTCCCACAATTTGTCATCCTAAAAATTTGAAGTCCCTTTCATCTGCTTTGTCATTTCTCTAAAACTTTATTATTCTTTTGTTAAGAATAACACCTTTTGTTAAGAATAACCACCCTTTGTGTTACTCATCACTGAGTGTTCCCGTGTGTGTGTGTGTGTGTGTGTGTGTGTAATGCACATATTAATAAACTGTTTTTCTCACGTTAAGCTGGTTTTCTGTCAATCTAATTTACAAGGCCCCAGCCAGTCAACTAAGATGGGTGGAGGAAGAACCATTTAACGTCTCCTATCAGAAAAATCCATGCAGTTTCTACCTTGCTCCTGGGGACCCTCATGCCTGGAACTGAGCTACCCTGTAAGAAATCCAACTGTCCTGAGGCTACCATGCTATAAGGAAGCCCATCAACCAGAAGAATCCACATATAGGTGACCTAATTGACCTACTTAGTCCTAAGAGTCTTCCCAGCCCAGGCGCCAGACACGTGCCAGTGCTCCTGTCAATTCACCTCCAACCACTGAGTCTTTCACCCAGAGCCCCATACCTCCCTGGAGCAGAGATAAGCCATCCCCAGTGCCCCTTCCAAATCCCTGACTCACAGAATCTGTGAGCATGATAAATGCCCTTTTTTTTTTTTAATGTTTATTTATTTTTGAGACAGAGAGAGACAGAGGATGAGAAGGGGAGGGCCAGAGAGAGACACACAGAATCTGAAGCAAGCTCCAGGCTCTGAGCTGTCAGCACAGAGCACGACGCGGGGCTCGAGCTCACGAACTGTGAGATCATGACCTGAGCTGAAGTCGGACGCTCAACCAACTGAGCCACCCAGGTGCCCTGATAAATGGCCATTTTTTTTACTACTATCTTAATGGCCCAAACTTGAAAACAACCCAAATGTCTATTAAGAGTAGAATGGATAAATTGCAGTATATTCATATAGAATATTCTAGGGCAATGAGAACAATTGATACACACAACAACACTGATGAATTTCATAAATATAATGTTGAGCAAAAGAAGTCAAATACAAAAGAATTACATACCATATGATTTTATCTGTATGAAACTTCAAAAAGGCAAAACTTGGGCCAACTGGCTGGCTCAGTCAGTAGAGCATGTGACTCTTGATCTTGGAGTTGTGAGTTCAAGTCCCATGTTGGACGTGGAGATTACTTAAAAATAAAAATTTATTTTTTAAGGCAAAACTATAGCTAGTGTAGAAATCAGGCTAGTGGTTAGTTTTGGAGGGAAGTAGTGGCTAGGAAGGCAGAAGAGAGTGTTTCTAATGTTAGCGATATTCTATTTCTTCAGGTCAGGCTGGCTACATGGTGTGCCTATTTTATAAAATTTTATAAATTTTATAAAAATTTATTGGGCTCTATACTTTTGATGTGTGCACTTTTATGCTTATAGGTTATACTTCAATAAAAATTTTAAAAGATTCTGGCCATAGCCTGCAAATTGATTTCCCAACCCACAAACAGAGTACAACTCACAGTTCTACATAAATGGTGCCCTTTGGAAGCTGTATGGGATAGTGGCCGATGGTGATCTTTCCTCAGACAGCCAAATGGGTATCTCAGGTTCATAAATAAACATCCCCAACACAAAGCCTCCTGCCTATCAGAGCCAACTGCTGGCTGTTCCTGACTACAAAGGCTGTGGGGAATATTATCCTTTCCCTTCAGATGAGGATTGAATTGGAGTGCGACCCTAAAGAAGACAGAAATATCTTGGCATTTTAAGAACATGGACTTGGGAATTTGATAGATAGTCTTTGAATGGCATGCTGTAAGTTAATTTAACCTTAATATATTTCATTTTTCGGGGGTGCCCGGGTGGCTCAGTCAGTTAAGCATCCAACTCTTGATTTCTACTCAGGTCATGATCTCTCAGTGCGTGGGATTGAGCCCTTCGTCAGGTTCTGCACTGACATTGTGGAGCCTGCTTGGGATTCTCTCTCTGCCCCTCCTATGTACATGCATGCTCTCTTTCTCTATCTCAAAAATAAATAAACTTTAAAAATACATACATTTTTCTTTTCTTTTCTTTTTTAGCAAGCTCTAGGCCCAACATGGTGTTTGAATTCATGACCCTGAGATCAAGAGTCACATGCTCTAATGGCTGAGCTAACGAGTCTCCACCTTAAAAATATTTCTTTGGCACTCTGTGCTAGCATTTTACATTTACAGTCTCATCTATTATCAGAACAAGCCTATGAAGTAACTTAGTTGCTAGGATTCTCTCCATTTTGAAAGATGAGACAATTTAGGACTGGAGAGTTAAATAACCTGTTGGAGTTCCCACAGTTAAGTTAATTTAGATGGGTTAGAAATGTCTAAGGATGGAGCCTGACATATTACTATATTTTCTGAGTTGCCTGAATATGGGCAAAAAATTGAAGGACTGTGAAGTATGAAACTAGTCAACCAAGAGTGGAAGAAAGGGCTTACCGAAGATGCTGAAGATTCTTGGTCAAGGGCAACATCAGGTTAGAAACACATGATCTGGGGTTTGAGTTTCATCTCCCTTTGATTCATCTTTGACTAAGTTGAGTCATTTCACTGTTTCTTTTTGTACTGTTTTTATGTTTTGTTCCCTTCTACAAATCACTGCTTTTAGAGAAATGATTAAGATCTTTGTGTCTTTGGATCTTTGTATGATTAGCTTCTTTGTATCATTCACATCACTGTTCAGTTCCACCTCCTCAAAAGGCCTTTCCTAACCTTGTCTAAAAGATCCTCCTGGCCTGTCTCACTCGTTTTATTATTCTTTAGTTTTTTTTTTTCTAGGCAATTATCAATGCTTGTAACCATATTATTTACTTGTTTATTGCCTGTCTCCTCCTATGAAACTTTTTTTTTTTCTATGAAACTTTTTTAATGTTTATTTATTTTTGAGAGAGAGAGGCATACCATGAGCAGGGGAGGGTTAGAGAGAGAGGAAGACACAGAATCTGAAGCAGGCTCCGGGCTCTGAGCTGTCAGCACAGAGCCCAATGCAGGGCTCAAACCCATGGACTGTGAGACCATGACCTGAGCCGAAGTCGGATGCTTAACCGACGGAGCTACCCAGCGCCCTATCTCCTCCATTATAGTGTGAGCTTCACAAGGGCAAAAATTGTTTGCTTTGTTTACTCAACATCCCAATGCCTAGAATAGAGCCTAGAAGGAGTGTACTGGATGCACACTGGGTAAGGAAAATGGAAAGAGGGAAGGAGGGAAGGAGGAAGGAAGGAAGGAAGGACAGAGGGAGGAAGGAAGGAAGGAAGGAAGGAGGGAGGAGATGAGAAGGAAGGAGAGAAGGAGACTGGTATAAAGACATTTGAGGACTTTGAGATGACATTTTGTGTTTACGACTACACTGACAATACTAGCTGCTGTAAGAGATAAATCCCTTAAAATCTCACTGGTTTAATACAAAAAAGCTTATTTCTTACCCATAAAATAGTCTAATGAAGATGTTCTTGGTTGCATGGTTCTTCTCTAAGTAGTGATTCAGGGATTCACGCTCCTTCCATAT